>NC_142586.1:95660404-95965500 GCF_965207765.1 Zootoca vivipara
ATCAAAAAACATTCTTCTATCATAAAATTCTATCTTTGTCGACTTCCTCCAATCCCTCCCTCCTGCGTTTCATTATATTACTTCCTTAGTACTTCCATGTCTTGATTCCATTCTTGTGAATAATTATCTAAACAAATTTGTCACTTACTATCTTATCAATTTTATATTCACTTATAATTATCTCAAAATACAATTCTATTCTTATTATATCCTAAAACTCAATACAATAACAACACTTAACTAAATCTTAATTTATAATAATAACTCAACTTATACTCTTCCACAACCTCTTTATACTTCCAAATCTTTTACTATAAGCTACTAATCTTATAATTCTTTTCTAAATAAACTTTAAATTTCTTCCAATCTTCTTCCACTGATTCTTCCCCCTGGTCCCGGAGTCTCCCCGTCAGCTCAGACAGTTTCATGGAACTGTCTGGAAGGTGTTTAATCCCTCTCTCGTTATCTTCTTCTTCTTCTTTGGCGATCACTCGTAGCCATGTAAGATTGTCTTCCATGAAAACACAGTCTTAAGTGAGTCCATAAGTGACTGTGGAGGCCAATTCTGGATCCACACGTTCTTCCACAGTAGGCACATAGGTTTCCGGGCAGGAGTTGAATCACAGTGAGGGTTTGCCAAATGTGCCTTTCTCTCTTTCGTTCTGAGTTTCAGCATCTTCAAAGTCCATGACACCTTTGGTAAAGGCTGCTCTCTGACTGGAGCAGTTGCAGGCCAGTATTTCCCAATTGTCAGTGTTTATACCACATTTTTTAAAGATTTGCCTTGAGAGAGTCTTCAAACCTCTTTTGTTGACCGCCAGCATTACACAAAATTTATAACCGAGAGTGACTCATTCCCTGATCAAGCAGTTATCTGTTGCATCCTGTCCTGGTGAATGAATTGTGCACTCTCCCCTTAAGCACAGCCCAACTTCCAGATTCCCAGGCTGATTCAATAAGGAGTCAGTCCTTAGAGTGAACACAAGCATTATTTCCATTCAGCCTCCCAGCCATGAGCACAAGTAGAAGCATAATGCGCTCCAGATATGGGATGCATTTCAAGCCTAAAAAATGAAAGGGCTTTGACACATCATGATGAGAGTACACGTAGAGCCATTGCCACTGAAGCCCTAACCTTTCCTCCTGCCTGGCATGCAGCTTTTGGACTGCTCAGAAGGTGCACTATCCTGCCAGTTGTGATAAACTATTTGAGAGTAATGGCAATTTCCAAATTCTATAAATAGGAAGGCAGAATGCCATCTTTGCATTCGTTGCCAACAGACCTAAAGCCGGGAAATGGGTAATAAAGACAGCTGAAAATCCCAAAGTACACATTTGGTTACATCGTTCATGTCTTTTTTCTTTTCTTTTTTAAAGCTGACCAGTTTTCTTTTGAAGGAGAAGCACACACATTTACAAACCCCAACCCCCCAACAAATTGACAGCAACTTGGGGGGAGAGGGGGAATCACTGCCAGAGGAGTTGGTGATTCAACAGACTGGATATTTCTTGCAAATTATTTTTAGGGGCCAAGATTCTGACTTCCAAAAGTTACATTAAAAAAACCCAACGGGTTAAAAAATATTTTTTTATCCAGTGGGATTGTTCATTTCTGACTTAAACCAAGATCATTCTGTGCTTAAATATACAGGGACTATAAGTTAAATCCCCCTGAGAGAAATTTTCTCATTATTCAGTCTTCAATTAATGCTATCTGCTGTCTTAGATGACAGATTTGTAGAGACACTTTATGATCTGTGGCATTGTGTTTGTGGCACAGGTGACATTGATGATTTACAGGAGGTTTTAGCTGGTTAGCTGCTGAATAACTAAGGTTGTACGGATGAGTTTCTGCATCAGTTACTGTGAGCAGGGTGACTGCCTAACATTCCCCACCTCCTTGCAAAGGGAAAGTGTGTTGCGTGTTGAGGTCCCCAAAACCACCCCTCAAATAACTCACACCATAGACAGAATTTTTGTTTAATGGTTTTTGGCATGAATTTGGCCACAACTTTTATTGAAATACAAATATAAAATAAGTGAGTGGTTGCGTAGGCATTGGTTCTCCAACTGTCACCCAAGGACAGAAATAAACTCGCCTTGTCAACAAGGGGAAACCCTACAGGGAGAGACAGGGAGGTGGGTGCAATAGGCTCTCCCCTCTCCCCTCAGGCTCCCAGGGGCTCATGCGTGTTGCTGGCCCCCGACTGGGGTTATGGACACTGCATAGAGCCCCTGTATTCCTGACCGGAATTTCCCCAACACGCAGGCATTAACTCAAGGGGCCAACACAGTCAACAAGACCCCTAATACAACCACAATAACCAATGCCTAACCACCAACCTTACAAGTTGTGACTATTTGCTATGCAGTAGGCAAAAACCAGATGGCACCAGCCAATCAGCCAAATGGAAAAATTCCTACCAGGCCCCTGAATACAGGCGACCCCATGTCACCACAGAGGCCTAAAAACAGCGGAGGGAGGGTGGGGATCCGAAAACGCAGCCAAAGAGAAAGAGAAACCTCTCTCTTTGGCTTATGTACCCAGGGGGCTGACCCTTAAACTTGCAACATATAAATTTGCCCAACAACAGCCAGGGACCTATCAAATGGTGACCATTCATGCCCCCCCCTTTGCAACTCAGGAGTGGTTTGTTAAGCCCCCACCGCAAATCGTGCTCACCATGATGGTGAACCCGCATTGTCCAAAAAGAGAAGAGAGGAGCTATAGAACTAGAGAGCAGAGAAAACTGGAACTGCACTCTTGTCAACATTCCAAGGGTGAAATATCTCTCACTTATCATTTAAGAGTCTTATAACTCTTTTGATGGCATCACTACCCCCAATTAATAGCCACAGGGGAAGAAGATAGAACAATTTAAGAGTGGTCTAATAATGGCTAATGGTAGCTGTAGCAGAAAAATAACTGACCCCAGTTGTTATTATTACTATTACTATTACTATAACCCTTCCTCACTTCTATTTGTGTGCTGATTCCTCATTCTGTATTTAAGGAACAGCTGTATATGCTGTATATTAAATTCATTGCAGGGCTAGCTCTTGCAATGACGAAACCTCAACCTATTTTCAGGTGCATGCCGTCATGTCTTCTCTCTGGCCGCAGAATATGCAACAGATCAGTTTATACATTTTACACCCTTAAGAACTGGGCTCATAAAGTACAAGAGTTGCAACTGTGACCCACTGAACCCCCATGATAAATAATGGTGATGTTGGTGGGTTTAGAATTAGGATTATTGGGGCGTTCTTTAAGAAGGTTTTTCTGATGTGGGTGGTGCTGTTAGTCATGCCATTCTCGGCCTCATTAAAAACAGAAGCTGACATCTATCACCATTCAGAGCCAGGACCTTGGCAAATGCAAGTGTTGTAGCAAAGGAGCAGCAGGTGTTTTGCTTACAGCCATTGCCACCTGTCTGTTTGATACAGAGGACAGGTAGGGTTGAAAGCTGCCACTTGATTCTGGTTCAGTGCCGGAGAACTGGCTTTTCTGTTGACCTTTCCTCGTTGTCAAGTGTAGTCATTAGACTTGTTGGAAAGCTTGTCAGTCTGTCTCTTTGCTGCTACTTATCATCTGCTGTCAATTGAATCAGCAGTGCTGTGGCACTGCATCACAAAGGGCTCACACGAAGAGCCTATGTGCCCATGACATTGATTTGAGGTATAGCTCCTGGAAGGAAGCAAATTTTGATAGATCTCACAGGGTGCCTTAGCTACGAGAAGTCTTGTGGCGTTTTCCTCCATACATTATTGTGCCCTGCTGATTAGTACCCCAAAGTGTGAAAAGTGTGAAAATTCATGTAAAATGAGTACTCACAAAAGTTGTGGCAAGGAAACATGATGTAGGTTCCTGGTACAATGGCACTAGCATGATAATAACGGGAGATATCCAATCTATGTTATTGTAGCCTAAATCTTTTCCATTGTCTTTCTTGCGGGCTACATTGCTGGGATAATTGCGTTCTTAGCTTAGTAACCTTGAGGCTTGTTGGATCAATAGGCTGTTAGTGCTAGTTTGAGCAATATCATACAGGGCAACCAAAGCAGTTTCTGTGCAAAAACTTGGCCTAAACCCCAATTGAAATGGATCCAGAAAATCATTTTCTTCCAAAAGCACCTGAATCTGGTCTGCAGCCACTCACTCCAAAACCTTGCTCAGGAATGGGAGATTAGCAACTGGCCGGTAGTTAACTAGGTTCTCTGAATCCAGGAAAGGTTTCTTAAGGAGTAGTTTTACCACTGCCTCCTTCAAACTGTTGCATAGGCATTAAAATCCGGTTAAGTTCCAAAGATGAAAGTTCTTAAATTATTGTTAGAGGAACTCAAGAGTGGCTTGTCAGAGCCATGAGGCAAAGCTGGAGCAAACAGCTTAGTCTCTTCACATGCTGAGTGAATCAGGTAGACTGGAGGTTGAACAATCAATTCCTCCCAAGGTAAGGGGAAATGACCTCACTAAGCCTGGCAGGACAGCTTACTCCATGGTATTAACTCCTTTATGCATCAATTAGACCAGGCATGTCAAACCTGCGGCCCTCCAGATGTTTTGGCCTACAACTCCCATGATCCCTAGCTAGCAGGACCAGTGGTTGGGGAAGATGGGAATTGTAGTCCAAAACATCTGGAGGGCCGCAGGTTTGACATGCCTGAATTAGACTTAAGCATGTTGGTTATATGAGGCTGGTTATCCCACACTCAACATCACCATCAATTCTAATGCCTCTCTGCTCTGCCTGAGCTAGTGGCTCCAAGCAAGATGGTTGGTAGAATAGGACAATCCATTTCCATAAGCTATTCAGATCTCATCCGTGGTGCCTCAGTTGTCAACAATGCTTATGCTGGGGTTATGTTGTTGTTGTTGTTTAGTCGTTTAGTCGTGTCCGACTCTTCGTGACCCCATGGACCATAGCACGCCAGGCACTCCTGTCTTCCACTGCCTCCCGTAGTTTGGTCAAACTCATGTTCGTAGCTTCGAGAACACTGTCCAACCATCTTGTCCTCTGTCGTCCCCTTCTCCTAGTGCCCTCAATCTTTCCCAACATCAGGGTCTTTTCCAAGGATTCTTCTCTTCTCATGAGGTGGCCAAAGTATTGGAGCCTCAGCTTCACGATCTGTCCTTCCAGGGAGCACTCAGGGCTGATTTCCTTAAGAATGGATAGGTTTGATCTTCTTGCAGTCCATGGGACTCTCAAGAGTCTCCTCCAGCACCATAATTCAAAAGCATCAATTCTTCGGCGATCAGCCTTCTTTATGGTCCAGCTCTCACTTCCATACATCACTACTGGGAAAACCATAGCTTTAACTATACGGACCTTTGTCGGCAAGGTGATGTCTCTGCTTTTTAAGATGCTGTCTAGGTTTGTCATTGCTTTTCTCCCAAGAAGCAGGCGTCTTTTAATTTCGTGACTGCTGTCACCATCTGCAGTGATCAAGGAGCCCAAGAAAGTAAAATCTCTCACTGCCTCCATTTCTTCCCCTTCTATTTGCCAGGAGGTGATGGGACCAGTGGCCAGTGACCAGTGACCAGGAGGTGATGGGACCAGTGGCCATGATCTTGGTTTTTTTGATGTTGAGCTTCAGACCATATTTTGCGCTCTCCTCTTTCACCCTCATTAAAAGGTTCTTTAATTCCTCCTCACTTTCTGCCATCAAGGTTGTGTCATCTGCATATCTGAGGTTGTTGATATTTCTTCCGGCAATCTTAATTCCTGCTTGGGATTCATCTAGTCCAGCCTTTCGCATGATGAATTCTGCATATAAGTTAAATAAGCAGGGAGACAATATACAACCTTGTCGTACTCCTTTCCCAATTTTGAACCAATCCGTTGTTCCATATCCAGTTCTAACTGTAGCTTCTTGTCCCACATAGAGATTTCTCAGGAGACAGATGAGGTGATCAGGCACTCCCATTTCTTTAAGAACTTGCCATAGTTTGCTGTGGTCGACACAGTCAAAGGCTTTTGCATAGTCAATGCTGGGGTTATAGTCCCCTCAAAAAAAATAAATAAACACTGTCTCAGGTTAATTAAAAACCAGGAGATTTGCACTGAACATCTGATTTACTCCAGCAGTACTCCATTACAGTGTCAGAGGATGAAGGTATCAGGTGTTCCAACTGTGTGAAAGAGTTTTTTCTTTTGCCTCTCCTGATTCTTCCAACATACAGCTTCATTGAATGAAGCTGAGTTTAGTATTAATAATAATAATAATAATTAATAATAATTTTTTATTTGTACCCTGCCATCTGGTTGGGTTTCCCCAGTCACTCTGGGCGGTTTCCAACAAAGATTAAAAATACATTAAAATGCCACACATTAAAAACTTCCCTGAGCAGGGCTGCCTTCAGATGTCTTCTAAATGTCAGGTACTTATTTATCTCTTTGACATCTGATGGGAGGGTGTTCCATAGGGCGGGCGCCACTACCGAGAAGGCACTCTGTCTGGTTCCCTGTAACCTCACTTCTCACCATGAGGGAACCCACAGAAGGCCCTCAACAGAACGATGCGGATGGAGACGCTCCTTCAGGACCGAGGCCGTTTAGGGCTTTAAAGGTCAGCACCAACACTTTGAATTGTACTCAGAAACGTACTGGGAGCCAATGTAGGTCTTTCAGGACCAGTGTTATATGGTCTCAGCTACCTGACATTTAGAAGGTAACTAGAGCATGCACCTAGTTATCTTCAATTGTATGTTTGTAAATAAATCAGGTATTCCCAAGATAAAATAAGTAATAACATTAACTCACCCTCCCAAAATCAAGTGCAAATATGTTTTATGCTGTGAACTGCCCTGAGATCTATTGATGAAGGGCAGTATACAAATTTAAGAAATAAATAAAATTTAAGAGTAACATTTCCCTGGAACTTCTCACCTTCAGGGAGTTTGCTTTGTTAACAACAAAGAATTTTCAGCCCTTCTCTGAATACCTGGTGGTGACTAAAACTGGTTTTTCTCTCTCTTGATTTTCCCCCCTGCAAAAGTTGAGGTTAGGGTGTGCTATGTCTCTTAACCTCTTTAAAATACACTGATTTGAAATAAGGCCAAAGCCCTTTCACATGCACTATTGCATTTTTTCTTCTCTGATGGGGCCTTACATATCCCATTGACCCCAAAGATATTCAATGTAAAAGTGGTTGTGACAATGGCCTATGCTGCCCCGCTATGGGTCGCCTTAGTAAACCTCGCGCCCTTGATGACGCTGCAAAATAAATTTCTTAAAACTACCCCTGTGCGTAAGCAACTCATCCATACGCCTAGAACTAAAGATCCCTTCATCTGAAATTTCTCTATGGAGGCAAATCTTTAACTACTGGCTGACCCTTTGGCATCGACTACCCAGCTATTATCTTATTCAATGCCTATGGCGAGACGAATTTACCAGCCCATGGCCAAAAAAAATCCATGCTAAACTCCTGTCTTACGGAATATCTCCATCTGAATTTAGATCTCGCCTCAGCCAAAAGAGTCATCAAACAAAGACTGGATGATGTTGATCTACAACATAACCTTATGACGGGCGGAGGAACTTGTTCTCTGTTGAACCTTGGCATCTCTCCTATGCCTCAGATTCCATCATATTTGTCCTCCTTCTCCGTTGCGTCACAAAGATTTGCATTCAACAAGGCGAGGTTCAATGTGTTTCCATCTAATGTATTGAGCCACAGGTTCTCCAAAGGCCGAGTTTCTGTTTTATGTGCTTGCGATAATAAAACAATAGAATCCCTTCACCATATAATGTTTAATTGCCCCCTGCACACTGTTGCTCGGACTAGCATTCTAAATCCAATCATTTTGGAGATGGCGGATAAACCATCTGAGTCCCATTTAGCATACGTGCTTCAAGACAATGACCCGCACAGAACATTGCAGGTAGCAAGATTTCTGATTTGAGTTCTTTCACACAAAAGGCGAACTGGAATGCTCCAAGAGTTTTGAATTCTAACATATTATTTGATTATTATCAGCAACCATATGTGATATTTAAAACTGGCGCCTCCCATATGTAGTGGTGTAATCATTTTATAGTTATATTTTATTTATGTACCAGAAATGTGTATGTGTGTTTTATGTTTGATTTATTTTATTTCTGTGGGCTTTTAGCTGAAATAAAGATCTATCTATGTATACCCTGATTTGGATTCTGAAGAACCAAGAAGCTCTTTTACATAGAATAAATTGAGCAGATGTTCTGCCATCCAACTCCAATTTATCTCAAATACCCATATCTGCGTGGGCCATCTTGTTCTGTGTTGCAAGCATCAGATGATGTTATGACCTTGCATATATCATGATTATCTTGCATATTAATGGCTCTTTATGCTGGTCCGTGCACTGCTTTCTTATGGATGATATGCAGGTTGAACTTTGCCCATCAGGAATCTTTAAATGGGAATTATTGCAGAAATGCAGAACAGTGAAGTGATTAAGCCACAGAGACTGAAATTAAGGGCCAGGTATTTTAGGCTGCCCGCTGCCCGCTGTTTCACAGTAATGTTAGATAACAGGAGTCATGTTCAATTTGCTTCCCTACAAGGGAAATGTGATGCTCATAATAAAGCCATTTCATACATTTTCACGGAGGTTGCTTAAGTACCTATTATAGGGTGCATAACTTTTTCTAATGTTAAATGCTTGAACTGATGTTTAATTAATACTTAATAGAAAAACACTAGCCTCTTGCATGAGGGACCAGCTTCTCTCACACAAATCTACTTATCCCCTGAGGTCAACTCAACAGGTTCAAGTGCAGTTTCCCTTCTTTTCATGCACGAGGATAATTTTGGCCCGGGCGCAAATGAGGCCACAAGCTTTCCCAGCTAAAAGGGTATTTATCACAAGTACTCACTTGTTAGGGTTTTGAGTCTTGCTTTCAATGTATCTGTTGCTTCTGTGTTTTTAACACTTTTAAACTCTGTGAATCCCCTTGAGACAGTGTTTTAAAACACTGTATTATTATTATTATTATTATTATTATTATTATTATTATTATTATTCCCCGCCCATCTGGTCGAATATTAAAAACTTCCCAATACAGGGCTGCCTTCAAATGTCTTCTAAAAATTGTGTACAGTGGTACCTCGGGTTACAAACACCTTGGGTTACAAACACTTCGGGTTACAGACTCCACTAACCTCGACTAATGAACTTAATCCGTTCCGAATGCACATTCATAGGTCGAAAAGTTCGGAAGTTGAAACGCGGTTTCCCATAGGAAAAAATATTTGGAAAAATTCGTAAGTCGGAAAACTGCATTTAAAGCTGCCAACAGTTTCCGTTTGGATGTAGAAAAATTCATAAGCGTGCGGCCATTTGTCCTGTTCGTAAGTCGAAACCTATGGATGTCGAGTAATTTGGAAGTCGAGGGACCACTGTAGTACCTTGGGTTAAGAACTTTGCCCCAGGATGAGAACAGAAATTGCGCGGCGGCAGTGGGAGGCCCCATTAGCTAAAGTGCTACCTCAGGTTAAGAATGGTTTCAGGTTAAGAACAGACCTCCAGAACGAATTAAGTTCGTAACCAGAGTTCTTTATCTCCTTGACATCTGATGGGATGGCGTTCCACAGGGAGGGTGCTACCGCCGAGACGGCCCTATGCCTGGTTCCCTGTAACTTTACTTCTTGCAGTGAGGGAACCACCAGAAGACCCTCAGAGATGGACCTCAGTGTCTGGGCTGAATGATGGGGGTGGAGATGCTCCTTCAAATATACTGGAGCCTCAGTGGTGCTGGTGATGATGATATCTAAACAGCCACGACTTGCAAACTCCATGGGAATGCCCACGCTGGGAGTCTCATACCACAAATTGTAAAGTGGAAAAGGACCCTGGATTTAAGTTCTGGCACTTTTATATATAGCACAAGGTGGATTTGTCTAGTCTAGGCGGCACGCCGAATGTTTCAAACGGGAGCAGTGATTAATGTATGGTTTGTCAGGGGCTCAGATTGTTGTTTTGCCAGAGACGCCTCATAATTACTAGCTTTCTTCAAGAGATGCTTGGCTACCAGACAATGCTGGCGGCCCTGGAAATGGAAGACGGTGCGAAATTGACATTGCAGTTAATATTGACAGAAAACACTGGGCAAGAACAGTCCACATGGGATTGTCATAGGAGAGGACTTCATAATGGTAAAGCACGTTGCAAAGTGCTACAAGTCCAATAAAGGGGCTGGGGAGAGATTTAGCAGATTAACTTTTGGGTGGTGGTGAGTAATACAATTCTTCCCCTGCTCTTAAAATCCCCACTCCAAATACACATCTCCTTGACATTAAAAAATCTTTACTACACTCCTTTTATTTTTAATTCACTTAACTCATTTTGCAGTTTTAATATGGAAACTTAATGTTTGCAATCAATTTCCAGCTTCTAAATTGCCTTCATTTATCTTGACATTGAAACTGGCAATATTTGCTTTCTTTACAGCGTTCATTCATCATGGCTTCTGCCACAATTTAAAGGGAAGGTGCAGGGAAACTATTGTTAATTAAAAAACGAAGCCTGTGAAATGGTTGGGTCATGCGGACTTACTTGAAAGAAGAGTGGGCAGAGTTAAAACAGAAAGGTGAACTCACAGAGCAGCCTTCCCCAAGCTGGTGCCCTCCAAATGTTGGACTTTATTTCCCCCCATACAGGTGCTAGCAACAAACACATTTATAAACTGAACAAAGTTTATAATTTGTAGAAAAAGGAACAGAGAGCCCCCCCCCCGGCCTTACACATAGCAGGCAAGCATTCAACCAAACATACAGAGGAAAATTCCCTCAGAACCACACAGCCAATCAGAGCACATGTTGGATCAGGAAACATCGTGCCAGCCTGTCCCACCTCCCCTCATCTCTTGGCTGCTTGACTTCGATACTAACATACTTGATCCTTAAGCTGTACTGTGAATGATCTCTGTTGTTGCACTCCCAACACCCTCAACACTGATCATGCTGCATGGGGTTGACAGAGGGTGTAGTCCAACAAACAAAAACTTCAGGGGGGGGGAAACTTCAGACATACGAGGTACAAACAAGAGAGAGAGAGAGAGAGAGAGAGAGAGAGAGAGAGAGAGAGAGAGAACACAATTCACTGAGTGCAGGAATTGGTCAAAACAATATTTGCAACAGAAATGAACCTTCTAGAACCTTCTAGAATTTTCCAGCACTTTCCAGTTTCTGCCCTCAAAGACTTTAGCCATGACATGGTGGGCAGCATGAGGATTACGTTGTGTGCCAAGACTGGAGTAGCTAGTGCTTGGGAGAGAAGTGGTTGGGGAAGTCTGGCGCTGAGGAGGGAAAATATGTTTTCTCTCCGCGTCTGCCCTAAGCTCTCGAAGCTGCTGGTTTGATGTCAAATTGCCTCCTTGTATTGGGCTTTCCCTTATTATTGCCAGGTTGGTTGGTTGCCACTAAAAACAAATACTATCTGCGACATGATCTTGGATAAGGCCACTCTCAAGGTTTGTGTTGCCAAGGCCTGGCTGGGTGATGCCAGAAGGCCTCTTTATGCCTCAGATGATTCCATCCAAATTCTCAGGATTAGGTCAACAACAGGCCGGGAGACAGAAATCCTTTTCTTACAATCAAAGCATGTAGAGTGAACATGCATTAGGATCCCCCTCCCCAATCTCAGGTACACTCATTCCACTGTCAGTGATCCCCTATCTGTAGTTGTAGTAGTATGAGTAGGTAATAATAATGGTAATGTGGTAATGTGGGATGCGGATGGCGCTGTGGGTTAAACCACAGAGCCTAGGGCTTGCCGATCAGAAGGTCGGAGGTTCGAATCCCCATGACGGGGTGAGCTCCCGTTGCTCGGTCCCAGCTCCTGCCAACCTAGCAGTTCGAAAGCATGTCAAAGTGCAAGTAGATAAATAGGTACCGCTCCAGTGGGAAGGTAAACGGCATTTCCAAGTGCTGCTCTGGTTCGCCAGAAGCAGCTTTGTCATGCTGGTCACATGACCTGGAAGCTGTACGCCGGCTCCCTCGGCCAATAACATGAGATGAGCACTGCAACCCCAGAGTCGGTCACGACTGGACCTAATGGTCAGCGGTCCCTTTACCTTTTCTGCAATGTTTTGGTGAATTGGTTTTATTCCTCTGTTTGTTTAGACTAGGACCCTGTCCACACTTTGGCTTAATGTGGCTCGGGAACCCCTCACACTTCCTTTAACCCCTCCTCCTTGCAGTGTCCCTCTTCCAACGACTGCTGTTCCACGCTTCCCTAAATCCAGAGATGCTCTGAGCTTCAAAAATCTGAATGGGAGAGCTACGCCGAGGCCCTGGAAGTTGTTTTCTGGTGTTCTTTTTCAAAACTCGTATTGTGTTTTATGATTGTGAGTGTCCTGAGCCACCAGGGGTACCTGGTGGCAGGTTGTGCCAGCGTACACAATCCCACAGCAGATGCTAGCTAGTGCATAGTCCGGCAGCCCAATAAACCCAAAGTCAAAAGTCCAGCCAGGTTCCCACCTCTGCAGCCAATCCAGGGGTCAAGGCAGCTAGAGGTCAGTCCTGCATAAGCACAGCCCCAAAGAGAACCCCACACCTCCTCCCAGAGCTAGCTTGCCCCACCTGGCCAGCTAGTAAACTGGGCTGTGGGGCCTTGCCTGCTTCAGCCTCCTAGAGCGTACCTCTCACTGCTCCTTATGCCACAGAGCCCACTGTGTTCAGGAAGACGGGGACCCCTCTGGCTCTGGTGATGGTTCTGCTGCTCTTGTTCCTGTGCACTGACCCCATCCCTTCAGCGTCCTCCATCGTCCCGTGAGTGCTTTTTTTGGGGGGGTTAATAATTTTTATTAGTTTTCAATTACAATAATCCAATAATAGCCTCATGATAACAATTCCAAATTACAGTTACTAATACCAATCATTCAGATGCCAAATTATATAATTTAGGTAGCCCCCCCCCCGCATGCTAGAATTGATGATTTGATGATTTACAGTACTTTATTTCTGCGTTCCAAAATCTTATTAATTTCAATTACTCTCCAGTCCAAATAACAATCCCTTGTACAACTGCAATTTTAACAACTTCCATTCATATAGACACATTAAATGATTTATAAAACTACAGGTGAAGCATTCAAACTATACCCTTGTTCTTCCTGTGTGTGGAAATTATTCTGTCTGTGATGTTTCTTCCTGTCCTTGTAAAATATTATGTCTATCTTTTCCCGGTTGTTGCTTTTCTCCATCATGCCTTGGGTGGAGCTAATATCCCATTGTTGTTTTATATCAGGCATCCCCAAACTGCGGCTCTCCAGATGTTTTGGCATACAGCTCCCATGATCCCTAGCTAGCAGGACCAGTGGTCGGGGAAGATGAGAATTGTAGTCCAAAACATCTGGAGGGCCGAAGTTTGGGGATGCCTGTTTTAGATGTTCTCCATTGCACCGTCCCATGTTTTGCAACTTTACCAGCAGCTGCAAAAATCACACTGTCCCAATAAATATCCTGTTTTTGCCATTTTACTCTCAGCCATGAGTTCTTTCTACACCAACCTCTCCTTCTCCATCCCCAGCTTGCCCCAGTGTGCCCATTCATGGCTACACCCCTCGCTGGGATCCTCTCCCTCCTCCCAGCTGTCCTGCCAGCTCATGACAGTGAGCTACCCAGAGGCCAATGGTAGCAGGCAGCAAATGTAAATGATTATGATGATACAAACAGCACACTCCCATCTGTACCTTCAGCAACTCTGCAAGGTGCTTGTATAGATCCTATACGATCTGCAAATAGGGACTGATACAGACAGTCTAATGATTGCACTGGTATCATGAGGCCCGCCACTCTTAATTTAGAACAGGGCTAAGGAGGAAGATTTGAAGTTGCGTGTTGAAATTCCACCTCCTTTGCCGTACCAACCAGTGGCTACTAAAACCAATTATTTGTTTGTGCATACCTAGTGCTAGGAACAAATGTTAGGACTAGGAACAGTCTAGGTGACAGATTTATCCGAGTGGCGTTGGGTTCCTTTTGAGCATGTTGTCATAGAAGACCTGAACTTCAAGACTTCACCTTACCACACCTACCTTAGATATCCATGGCTATGCTATGGATCTGTAATATGGGCTTGTAAGGACATCGGTTTGTTTTGTTTATTTAATATGCCCAAGTGGCTTCTAAGTGGTTTAGGAGCTTCAGATTTGCCGAGGGAAAATTCAAAATTGCTCTTTGCTGTGAAGTTTAGCCTTTCTACAGGCCCTAGTTGACACTGCTTTCGGGGGATTTAGGCAGCCGTGTCGAACAGTCCCTGTTTTAGCGAATCTAAACCTCTTGGATGGTAAAACCCGTAAGTTGCTATAACAACTAAAATAGCAGCAATCTCTCCAAAGCACACAGCATCTGCCACTAGTAGTTGTCAAGGGTTATACAAGTCTTTCTGAGCTGGAATAAGTCATGGGGAGCAATCTAAAAACCAGCTGGGTGCCTCCCCTGGCTGGCAAACCTAGCAATTTTCATCCTGTTTCCTTGCCAGCAAGAGGTATGATCAAGGGCAGTCTACCCTCTCTCAATCTTTTTCCATGATTACACCTGCTTTTAAAGAGCTGGCATCCCTCAAAGGCTTCCCAGAGTAGATTGTCACCTGCCTCTTCCCTCCCACCTGCTTGACCTGTGAAGATCAGAGCACACATTAGCCTGCCTTCTCAGGTGATCCTTGGGTTATTTCCCCTGACATACCCCCTCCCCCCCCCCAAGGTGTGGAATCAGAGCATGCATAACAGCCTTCTTTCCAGAGTGACCATGTATTCTATTTTACAGAGGACAGCCTGCTATTTGAAATGCTCTCTGGTCCCAAGTTCAGTTTAAAGCGATGGAACTGTAGTAAAGGAGATCTGGAGCCTTGAGATGTCCCATCACTACCCAGGCATTGCCAGTCCCATTCCATGGGAGTTTGAGGCTCGCAGCGTAAGCAGGAAATAAACAGTCAAAGAGCAGGCAGGATCTCATCTCTATTTAAATGCTAGGGAGGAATTCAGTATTATGTTATTTCAATAATTCCACCAGCACAAGCATTTCAGTACAAGCCTTTTCCAGAGAAAACCTGTGGTTTCCAGGCAGTCTCCTGTCCAGACAGTGTATGAGATTAGACCTACTTAGCTTCAGCAGTAGGACTGTATGGTGTGTCTTTTGGCGATGCTCTGTGCCATGTGCATTCATTGTTTACTATTTATTCACTTAAGGCGTTTTTACTCTGCCCTCAGGCTTACAGTCTAAAAGACACCACACAAAAGGAAAGGGGAATAAGGAGGGAGGAGGAAAAAGGCAAACCCAGGCACTACTTGGTTGAAGTTGAAGAGTTCTTAGTAGGAGCAGCTGGGATGGAAATAGCTAAGGGGGAGAAGACAAAAGGGGTTGATCTTTAAGCCTTGGTCTTCCACTCTGCTGCAGTCTAATGGAATGGCTGCTTCCAGGCAACAGCGGAGGGAGAGTAACAGGAAAAAGCAAAACAGAAACCAAAGAAGGCAAAAAATATCTTACAGATAAGGGCTGCTATGCCCTCAGTGCCTTGAAACAAGAGCAACAAGACTGAATCTACTAAAATGTTAGCATTTATGGTGGAGCAACACCACAATCAGGAACAGTTTGTAATATTGCATGAAACTCAGTATGACTTTGTGTGCCAACGCACTCTTCTTAGCAGCAGAGCCTATTGTAATTGAGCATGCTGAGGGGATGAACATTCCTGCCCCCCATCATTGCGAACCCACCATCATCATAACCCAGCATCACCTTAAGAAATCCATCATCCCATTAATATTTTGTCCTTTAGATCAGCTCCTCCCATTGCCCCATAGAATTACTTGGGATCTTTCCCCTGTTCACTTTAATAAATTAGGAGCACAACTGGATTAATTGCAGCAAAGATCAAACCACTGACCTGTTGCTTTGTTTGCAGCAATATTTACAAGATTCCCTGCCTGTTTCGGACACTTGTCCAACACAAACTCTTTTTCATTTAGCAGCTGCAAAACCATTGATCTTCACAGCATCAATATTTGTGAATTCTCTCAACATAGCTTCCTTTTTGGACTTAATGCCAGGGGTGCAGAAGTGTCAGGGCCTATGTGGTCTTGCATTGCACTTGACACTTGAGTTACTTTGGTGATGATACCAGTACGCCTAAGCTTTCTCATGCCCTTCCTTCTCATTTTTGAGCCCAGCTTTGGTTCTTGAGCCAAGTCTGTAATATATTTAGGGAGCAAGATGTCCTTCCTTCATTCGCCCTCCATCAGTCCTGAATTATTACACACAGTCCATTTACAAATTGCCTGATTCTGCTAAGGGTTGTAATTGCTTTCACAAATAATAATCAATCTGAGCAGGAGTCAGTGCGTCTTTCTCTCTCTCTTATTATGCAATCGCGGGTTTTGTGCAAATCGACGAAATGATATCGTGTCTCAGGAATTACCTTTCCAAATGAGATCTCTCGCCTGGGCAACAGTGATACAACAGAACAATCGCTTTGTTTATTTGTCTTTCTTGTAAGCTGCCACACCGCACAGATGCATTAGGCTACGATGAGGGGGTGGGAGGGAAACAAAACATATTTGGACTGTAGTTCTATCAAAAGCAGGACATTTTGAAACACATATTGTAGAGCAGGCATGTCCAACTTGACGTAGGCTGTAATCTACGATCCAGTATAAAAGCTGGCAGTGATCTACCACCCGAGAGGAGCTCAGGATCAGGCAGTGGCTGCTCAGGCACGTATCCAGCAGAGGGCAGGTGGTGTTCGACCAGAATTCGTCCCAGTATCGACTGGTCGATTGCGATTGACGCACTGGACATGTCTGTTGTCGAGAAAGCCCAACCTATTTTCCCCATACGTATGGCTGCTTCTGAAGACAGTTCGGAAACGTCAGCTGGTGCAGAATGCTGTTTGCTTGGTGCTTTCTGAACAGAAATGAGTGTCCAGGGCTCAGACAACAAGGAGATGATAGCAAAGGTTATATGATGCAGGTGTCCTGGAGGCAGGAAACTGTTTTTTCCCTTCGGTGTTCCCAGCAGATGCTCATAATTGCCCTCACCTGAACCCCCACTAAAGATGCATAGCATGACATGCCCCCAAGTCCCCCTTGAGTGAAATCAACAGGGCAGTTCTTTCAGACTGCGAATCTCCATGTGTGGATCAAAGGAGCCACAGAAGTACATTGAA
The DNA here is from genome assembly GCF_965207765.1 of Zootoca vivipara. NCBI lineage: Eukaryota > Metazoa > Chordata > Lepidosauria > Squamata > Lacertidae > Zootoca > Zootoca vivipara. The sequence goes on from NC_142586.1 coordinate 95,677,557, forward strand.
ACCCCCGCTCCTACAACAAATTGCTGGATCAGAATGATATTAATGCTTTTGCAAAGTATGAATGTTTTGGGATGAAATGCTGTGGGCAGTGGCACTTAACAGTGAATTGAAACATAATGGCATTTTGGGTTTTGTTTAAAACATCATTGAATACAGTGACTCACAGTCAGTAAATCCTATCCAGCTGTTAAACATCCATTAACGTCACAGGTTTTTTCAAGTTTGGCCAAAGACTACCACTATAACCCATTGAGAACTGTCAGCAGTCAGGCAAACCATGTGCAGCGAGTCTGGATGCCGACCGCATTCAGATCTGACTTCTGAAGGTTAGAAATGGCAAAAAGAGGTTGGCGTTCACATGCTCCGCTTCACTGAAACAGCAACGTAAAGACAGCTGCAGGCAAGGAGCTTTCGAGAAGCAGCAGCTCTATAAAACACCTCCCGATTTCAAGGCTTTATGCCTTGTACAGTATGTCTCCAAGGCAAACGTTTTGAAGTGCGGATAAACAGTATCTGCACTGAGGAGCAAGTTCCTTTACAGTAGAATGACAGGTGGAGACCTGCAACAAAATGTTGCAGCGTATTAGCAGCCGCCAAAAGGAGCGCTCCAGTTCTCGTAAGGGAGAAGGATGTTTTAGGAGGAGACGTTTCCCTGGCTGTGCTATGAAGCACTGGCAGTTAACTCAAAGCTGAGTATTGTATAGGGATAGGGGAGGGATTTGATTTATTTTGCATTTAAATATGAACACACCAAATCTGTACTTTCCGAAACAGTACACAAACCAAAACATAGCTTCAAAATATGCCTTCAGAATTCACACCTCCAAAATTTTCTGATTCGATTCTCCAACCAACAAACGTGTATACAAATGCAAATACAGTGGAACCTCGGTTTATGAACACCTCGGTTTATGAACGCCGCGGACCCATCTGGAACGGATTGATTCATTTTCCATTACTTTCAATGGGAAAGTTCGCTTCAGTTTATGAACGCTTCAGTTTATGAACAGACTTCCGGAACCAATTACACCCATGCTTCAGTTTATGAATGCTTCAGTTTAAGTACTCCGCAGACCCGTCTGGAACGGATTAATCCACTTTCCATTACTTTCAATGGGAAAGTTCACTTCAGTTTATGAACACTTCAGTTTAAGTACTCCGCGGACTGTCTGGAACAGATTAATCCACTTTCCATTACTTTCAATGGGAAAGTTCGCTTTAGTTTATGAACGCTTCAGTTTATGAACAGACTTCCGGAACCAATTGTGTTCATAAACCGAGGTACCACTGTACTACGTGGAAGGTGTGTGCATGAACATGCATGTATTAGTGAAAAATAAGATGCAAAAATGCATTATGTTGAGGAAAGTTGTTTGTAAAAATGTGAACGTTGGGCAAAATTGAGTATCAAAATGAATATGTTAGGAGAAATGCACACTAAAATGTTGGTTTTCACAAGGACTTTTTTTTTTAAAGCAAACTCTTGTATTTGCACGTCCGTAATTTGATTTACTGGGCAGAGCATTTAAGTTCACCATTGGTCTTGGTGGCCTTTGGTTAGGAGCCAGAACACTTCCTGGAAAGAAAATCACCAGCCTCTGATTTGGCATAATTCAAGCAGCTTTCTATTGATTATGCAGGTTTACAGCGAGTCATTGAAACTATCGAGCTGGTGAAAGGTCAGGGAAGGAAGTAAAGGAAAGTTTGTCAGCAGTTTCAAGTACAGAGAATGATGCATTCTTAAATCCCACTGAAATCAGCGGGGATTGCTGGCAGATCTTTGATTATCTTTGGGCAGGCGTTGCCTGATGGTTAATATGTCAGGGTGAAGTTTGATTGGTTTTTAAAGAATATTTTTAATACCAGTTGCTGGTGTCCTGGTCAGCACTATGACCATAGTGCACAGAAAGGGAATTTTAACCTTCCCCACCTCCCCTGCTCCATCCCAATCTCGTGATCACAATGTAATAGGGTTGCCAGACTCAATAGAGGACAGGACTTCTGTGCCTTTAATTGCCCTGCTCTCTTTTGAGTCTGGAAACCTTAAAGAGAAACCAGCAGACCCTTTGTTTAATTTCCAAGCAAAGGGTCTGCTGGTTTCTCTTTAAGGTTTCCAGACTCAAAAGAGAGCAGGGCAATTAAAGGCACAGAAGTCCTGTCCTCTATTGAGTCTGGCAACCCTACAATCATTTCTCTCAGGAGAGAAGCTTCCATTAACATAAATTACAGTTTCTTTCTTAAGCCAGAGAGTAGCTAGGGGTGATTATTATTATTATTATTATTATTATTATTATTATTATTATTATTATTAATTATTATTTTGCTAGAATAATGGCACAGGAGGAAAGAGTTAACACTTTCCCACCAAACCATGGTTCTGTTCCTATCAGGACCCCAGGCCACTGGCATTTAAAGTATAGAGGGAAATATACATGAAACTTGATGTGGTGCATTTAGTGCTGTGCTTAGTTTGGGCCTTAGGCCTTGTCTACACTTCCTCTGAGTCTGAGAGGTTTTCTGCTTGTCCCTTACTTTCTAGTCACGGATCTGAGAAGTTTTTTGTTTGTCCTGCCAATTCCCCCAGAAAAGAACACACACCACTTTTTACTGCTGAATCAGAATAAATGTCAACCCACAGAAAAAAACCAATTAAAGTTTGTTCCAGTTCAGCAGCAAACAGAAGATTTTCCTGAGGGAAAGCAATAGGACAAGTGGAAGTGTGGCCTTAGTCTGCCATCTTTGTGTCTGACATGACCAAGGACTGGGCTTCATGTTTCAATCAGGATCCAAAGAAACACACAGTTTCACACTCATAAAGGGGCTTGTGGTTCTGGGAGGGGTGGGCAAATATTCAGCTTTCCTGTCTTAAATTCAGTTCTCCATTTTTCAACAATTTTGCGTTTTTTTTAATAAAAAAGTCTTCATGCCATTTACTGTGAATTTCTCCTCATATACCTCCTTTTGTATGCAATGCTGCCTAATATACACATTTTTTTGCAAAGAACTTTCCTCTCAAATAATGCATTTTGAATGTTATTTTCATTAATATAAGTGTTATATTACCTTAATATGCTCATGTGGATTTGCCCAGTTGTAGATTTCACAGCTGGAGAGGTCATGCCTCTTCATGGAAGTACTTCCCACAAGTTAAAGTAAAATGTTGGTTTCCCATTTATTACATATTCATGATGATTTGTGCTCATGATGCTATTGGGGCAGTCATACGTAGTACCACTTTTATTACTATTTGCACCTGCAAACGGTTTGGAAACGGTCATACTGCTTTATTTCCAATCGGTGTGGGTTTAAAAAATGAGGCAGTGCAATGATGCAGCAGCAGCTAAAAGCCAAGGAAGCATCACTTCCTTATCTTGCAGTGTCTCAATGCTACTGCTGTCATACAATATCAGGGAGGGGAAGGTTCAGGATGCAAAACATCTCTTATGCCAGATGCAGCATCTCCTAAGCAGTTAACCTCTGTAGTGGAGCTTCTTGCGTGAGTGCAAGTTGTCAGATATATTTTTGGTTCATTGTTGTCACCCTTCAGTCCTGGGATTTATAGCTGTCATTGACCAGAGTGGGTAGTGATTGCCCTTCTAGCCAGATGTTAAAAGGATGCTGGATGATTAGATTTCTTTTGAGATTGCCTGGGGCGCATCATATATGCATAGCAAGATGTCTGATACTCTTCAAATAGGAAAAGAATGTTCTGTTCTTGCTGCTCTTTATTGCCAACGACACTCATTGTAACGTCAAAAGAAGGGGGGCATTTTTATGAGCTTGGAGGGAACGGAGTGCCTCTCAGTGGTTAGAGCATCTACTTTGCATGCAGAAGATCCCAGGTTTGCCCGCCTGTGTGGCTGGGAGGAAAGCCTGCCTGAAACCTGGACAGCCTCTGCCAGTGTAGACAGGAGTGAACAAGATGGACCAATGTCTGCCTCAGCATAAGGCAGCACATTCCTATGTTCCTATCTGTAGCATTCATTCAATTCTGAAGCAAAGAAGTGTGTATGCACACGGAAGCTCATACCAATGACAAACTTAGTTGGTCTCTAAGGTGCTACTGGAAGGAATTTTTTTTATTCAGTGGTAACAGAATAGCATACCAGCTACTCCTGTGTACAGTCACTTACAAGGATAAGAGCAGGTATACGTGGGAAGAGCAGGGAATACCTGAAACCACAGTCAGTCTGGCATGAACTATGGTTCTACACTTCAACTGCGGGTAGTGTTCACTATAGGAATATTCTTTCAATGGTATGTCAATAAAATCATAACAACACTTGCAATATTTTGCAATGGGATTTGCCATGCTCCACAAGCAGTGTGGGGGCTAGGAGGGCCGTGGCTCCAGGTGCAAATTTATGAGGGGGTGCAACCAGGTGCCCCCCCTCCAGGCTCCCTCACTGAGGCTGGAACAGAAAGGAGGCAAACTGTGTGGGGCCATTGGGACTGGGGTAGCGATAGCGCTTCCTTTAAAGCCCTAAATGGCCTCGGTCCTGTATACCTGAAGGAGCGTCTCCACCCCCACCATTCAGCCCAGACACTGGCGGTTCCCTCATTGCGAGAAGTGAGGTTACAGGGAACGAGACAGAGGGCCTTCTCGGTAGTGGCACCCGCCCTGTGGAATGCCCTCCGACAGATGTCAAGGCAATAAGCAACTATTTTACTTTTAGAAGACAACTGAAGGCGGCCCTGTTTAGGGAAGTTTTTAATGTTAGATGCTGTACTGTTTTTAATATTCAGTTGGAAGCCGCCCAGAGTAGCTGGGGAAACCCAGCCAGATGGGCGGGGTATAAATAATAAATTATTATTATTATTTATTATTATTATTCCTTCTCATGGTCAACAAAGGGACGTCCATGTGTGCCCTTCCCCTGGGAGGGAAAGGGAAGAGCACCGCTGCTGCCGCCGCCACTGCCCACCAAGGATAGAGGGAGAGGAAGGCAGGAAGGCACTGCTGTAGCCATGTGTGTTGCCCAGAGCACATCGCTGCAAGGATAGGAGGGTGAGGCGACACAGTGGTGCTTTTGGTTTCACATTTCTCTGCCTTTGCTCTGCTCTCAGGTTGGGGCTAATTTGCAAGGAGAGACTCCATTGATTAGATACTGGCTGGTGAAGGGACTGGCCCCTGCCCAGTACACCGGCAACCCACACTACCTGTCCACAAGTACCTCTTCTGACATACCCCAGGCATAAAAGTTTGTCATGGAGAAGAGGGCAGTGAGACTATGCCACTGTCCATTGAGGCTGGCATCGGAAAGATCTAGCCTACACATGAGCAGCTGTGCACACAGTAGTGCCCCTTTGCAAACATTGCTTTGTATGCAGACATTGGGGAAAAGATGGGGAGACAAGCCCAAGGGATATGACAGATTGCAGCACTCTTAATATCATGGATCAATTGCATTTCCCTGCATCAACTGAAGTCATTTCCTGCCCAAGTACCCTGTGATAGCAGTGTCAACGTTTGGTTACAGCAACTAGGAATCAAACGACACCTTTTCAGATTCATGTTGATGCTGCATCAACTCTCATAGGTTTCAGGCTTCTTCTTCAGAGGGAGAAGTGAGGCAGCCGGCAGAAAGCAATAGGAGGCAGTTATCTTGTCAAAGGAACTCGGGGTTTAATACACAAGAGCTTGTTTTGTAACGGAGAAACCTGTAATCTTAAAGCTCAGGAAAGGAAAGGAGAAAGGTCATCTCCTGCACCTTGAAACACTCAAACGGGGTTAGCAATGAGGAAGAGACTAATGCTTGGCTTTCAAAGTGCACATCATTCAGAGTGCTGATTCAGCAAATGAGATCCACTGAAGTTCCCTGAGCAAATATCAATGGGAGCCCAGTTATGGTTACAATATTCAGTTCTTTTAAAAGCTGCCTGCCTGTGGTTCTCCCATTTCATCCCTAGAAAGCCCACCATGTGCAAAGAAAATGAGCACTGGAGATCTTGCAAGCAGGGAGAGGCTTCTTGCAGTGGTTTACTGTAGGAAGTGGTAGCAACTGGGAAATGGGTGTGTGAAGGTTAAATGACAAGACAAGATTGATGGCTCTATTAAGGCAGCTGCACACACAGCAAACATACAACGTGGGCATTATATATACTGTACTTGGATTATATACACGTCTTTACACACCCATATGCACCCATTTAGGGAAAACACTAATGTAATTCTTGCCTGCAAGAAACAGTGGTATTGTAACAGGACTTCCAGCAGCAAACACATAAGATGTGGCCATTGCAAATTCATGTGTGTGACTGGAAAACCTGGCCCAATCAGATTTTTGATTCATTTGTGTATTGCTTACAGATATATTTATATTGTGTGCGCTGCCCACACATCAACAATGATTCTCATAGCAATCAAAATCTGTGGAGCTTTCTGCATAATACTGTGGGTATGGTATATGGTGGATGTTCTGTCATTTGTGGTAAATGCTTCTGAGTCTTCTCCAGTGACTCCTACATGCAGGGTTACTGCCCCCATCACATATCAAGGTCTTGCCCAAACCATACATTTACGCTAATTTACAATTTTAACAATCATGGCTTCCGCCAAAGAATCCTTGAGCGAGTGCTCAGAGTTGTTAGGAGACCCTATCCTGGAGTGCATTGGGAAGATGATTGGTTGTTAAACCACTCTAGAAACTGTAGCTCTGTGAGGTTAGGAGAACCTGCATAACAGCTTTTAGTACCCTTAACAAACTACAGCTCCCATGATTATTTGGGGGAAGACATGACTATTAAAGTGGTATAGTACTGTCTTACATGTACAGTGCAGATGTAGCCAAAGATTCATGTTTGATAGTTTTGTTTTTTAAAAAATATATTTTTATTAGTTTTCATTATAACAAGCATCTTATAACAAAAAACATTAAGAGAAAAATTAATTTAGAATCAACTTTATCATTTTACATACTGTTTATAGAATCAATACAATAGCGAAATGTGGGATTTCTACAATCCCTTGACTTCCCTCTACCCTCTCCGTGGTTCCATTATTTCATTGTTAAATCATTGTCCAAGTCAGGTTTCCATCCGTTCATATCTGTTTTTATCTATTATTATAATATTGCAAATGTTTTTTAGAATCCCGCTGATGTGTCAACTTGTATACAATGCTTTGACATATATGCAATAAAAATTCCCATTCATTTTTAAATTTCTTATTGACCTGAGTTCTGAGTCTGCCTGTTAATTTGGCCATCTCTGCATTTCCATTAACTTAATTTGCCAATCTTTTTGTGGGAATTTTTTCTTCTTTCCAGCATTGGGCTATCAATATTTGTGTAGTCACATACATAAAGAATTTTTTATATTTTGTTGGTATTTCCCTTCCTATGATTCCTAATAAGAAGGCTTCTGGTTTTTTTGATGAAAGTTATTTTAAACATTTTCTTCAATTCATTATATATCATTTCCTGAATTTTTTTATAACTTTACATTGCCACCACATATGATAAAATATAGCTTCTACTGCTTTACATTTCCAACATTTCTTTTCATCTGATTTGTACATTTGCAATAACTTAACTGGCGTTAGATACCACCTATACATCATTTTCATCTAATTTTATCAATGTACAAGCCGTAAATTTCAAATTATTTTTCCACAATTTTTCCCAATCTGACATTTGGATAATATGTCCCACGTCTTTAGCCCACTTTATCATTATACATTTGACCTCTTCATCCTTAGTTTCCCATTCCAACTTTGCTATCTTTGCTATCACATTCTATTATTTCTCTCTGGGATTTTGAAATTTTATGAGCAAATCCTTTCTTTTTGTCATTTTTAAATAATTCATTTATCTGGAAGTGTTGTAAACAATCACTTACTTCTCCTTTTACTTTATTATAATCTCTGTTTAATTTGTTCTCTACTTCAGTTAATAATTCTCTGTATGTTATCCATTTTTATCTCATATTTGGTTTTTTTACTAATATTACTTCTGTTGGTAAAATCCACCAAGGTGTTTTTTTTTTTGTTCTAATAAATCCTTATATTTCTCCCAGACTTTAAATATTGCATTTCTTATAATATGCTTATGAAAACTCTTATGCCTTTTGGCACCATAGATATGCATGCCATCCAAATCTGTTGTCGTGTCCTTCCAGATCCAATAGATCTGTGTTTTTTAGACATACCCATTCCTGGATCCAACAAATACAAGATGCTTCATAATATAGTTTTAGATCTGGAAGGGAGAAACCTCCTCTTTGTTATCTCTTAACAATTTATGTTTTATTCTTGACTTCTTCCCTCTCCAGATAAATCTTGAAATATCTCTTTGCCATTCTTTGAAGCATTTCATATTGTTGATCACTGGTATTGATTGAAATAAAAATAACATTTTTGGCAATATGTTCATTTTAATCACTGATATTCTTCCTATTAATGACGTATTTATTCTTTCCCAAATTTCTAGGTTCCTCTTTATGTCCTTCCATGCTTTTTTCATAATTGACTTTAATTATATTTATATTTTTAGCTGTTGACCAAATCACTAAATATTTCACTTTTTGTGACTACTTATACCTATCTTCTCTTCTATCTGTATTTTATCTTGTTCTGGAACATTTTTAACTTTAAGTTTGGTTTTACCTTTGTTTAATTTAAAACCTGATACTAGACCGAAATCTTTTATTTTCCTTAATACTTTCGACAAAGAATCTATGAGATCTTCCACCATCACAACTAAGTCATCTGTGAACGCTTTTAATTTGTAGGGTTTATTACCTACCTTAATCCCTTTAATTGCATCCTCCACCCTTATATTCCTTGTTAACATGCTTGATAGTTAATATTGCAAGTGGACGCCCCAATTTGCCTTAAAAGCATTAAAAATCCAAGGTTGGGGCGATGGCCAGTTTGTGCACAAAGAAGCAAAAATAGATGGCAAACACATATTCGCAAGCAGAAAGAAAACTCTTGAGCCACTATTAAAATATCCACAGGGAAATGCAGCCGGTTTCAGAACTTGAGGGTTATTTCTTGACAGTCCCTTTAAGGACTGCCATCTAAATGCTGCATCCGTACAGCAGAATACATTAGCAGTCTCCCACAGTAACCTGAAGGGAACAGGCTAGCATTGCCAGTAGGGGCTCCCATTTTGCAGGCGCTGGAAAGTGGAGTGCAGTCTTGTCACATCCATGATAATCTGACTGGCCACTGAACTGCTGCATTAAGTGGCCAAGATAGTAGACAGTTTTCTCACCTTGCTGCCCATTACATTTATAAAATGCTTGGGAGAGGAATTTTGGGGAACAGAGCTAATAGGGTTTATTGACATTCTAAACAGCAGTTTGGAAGAGCCTCAGGGAGAGGTGGTATTCTCCCTGCCTGCTGCTCATGTTGCTTGCTTTCAGTAATTGCTTGCTGTAGCCTTGTCCTTGAACAGTTGTTGAATATACAATCTGGGCTCCTGTAGAAAGTCCGTTTTACAGAAAGGCTGCATAAATGCTCTGAACATATATATATATGCAGGCAATCCTAATGTCTTCTGCTCTGCGGCTGATTCTTTTTCTTTTCAAACTGGCTAGTGCTTAGTTAGCGCATGGAGAGAACCCAAAGATAAAAAAGGTAAAAGAACTGATTAGGCATAGCAAATGTAGATGCATTTGGTCAACAGACAATGCCAGGAGCTCCCTTGCCCCTTAGAGGCGCTTGGCACTGTTGTTTTTTTAAAGTGCATTCCAGATCCTGCCTTTTTCACAGGTCATTAAAGCCATTTGCAGCTCCCAGCTTTCGGCCTAAAAGCATCCCATCATTTCAAAGGGGAGCGTCTTGTCATCTCCAATGCTGTCACGTCGAACCTGCTGTGATGCATGTACCTGCATCTAGATGAATTTGGGGAGTTAATTAGATATAACAGGATGCAAGAGAATATTAAATCAAAGCAGTGGATTCCTCCAAGTCCTCGCCCCTCCCCACCTGTGATGTGAGAGTTTCATAATCCCCCAACTAAAAGCTGCACCTTTACATATCTAAAGTTCACCAAAGAGGCGAGCTACTAAAAGCATTGATAGGCATTTGGCACATCTCCTGTTCCTTTATAATTGCAATCACTTTGCTGACCTTTTCTTTGCAAGGCTGAGATGGGGAGTGCAGGTGGCAGTAAATGGAACTGCAGGTTTGCAGCAAAAAAAACAACAACAGTTGTGGGTGTCACCAAATGGCCAGTCTCCACCAATAAAACAGTTGTGGGTGTCACCAAATGGCCAGTCTCCACCAATACTGATCTCCGCTCAAAACACACATACGCCAAAGCAGTTTTTCAATGATGTTTCTGAATACACATACAGATAAATTTAAGAGGTGGACCGTCTGTTTGAAAAGGAATAAGGGCCAGTGTCCACCATGATAGAATGCACACACACCCCATGCAAATTGTGAAGCCAAGAGGAACCCAGTCTCATGCCATGGTGTGAGTAACTGTGATTATACCTGTCTTTCTCCTGTGTTTAACAAGCACTGTGAAGCGGAAAAGAACCAATGTGTACTGGATAGAGAAGTGGATTTGGATTAGGTGACTGAGGTTCAAAACCCTGCTCAGCCAAAACATTCTCTTGTTTTCCAAACAAGGGATGGGGGAGGGAATCCTATGGCTCTCCTTATGTTGTTGGATTGCAGCTCCCATCACCCCTGGCAATTGGCTATGCTCAGGGCCGAATTTAGGTTTGATGGAGCCCTAAGCTACTGAAGATAATGGGGGCCTTTATATGTCCAGCTGTCCTTTGTCAACAACAAATTGTCGCTGTTTTTGTGTTGAATATATGCTATATGGTAATTTATGGACCTAATAGATATTTAAAGCCATTTGCACATGCAGAATGTAGGCACTCTATATATAGAAAGGAGCAAACCAGTGATATTTTATGGAGCAGGCGGGGCCCATTACTTACATCAGGCATCCCCAAACTTCGGCCCTCCAGATGTTTTGGACTACAATTCCCATCATCCCTGACCACTGGTCCTCTTAGCTAGGGATCATGGGAGTTGTAGGCCAAAACATCTGGAGGGCCGCAGTTTGGGGATGCCTGACTTACATCATACACAACACAAAACACTGTTGCTGTATGTAGGTTTTTTTAATTTGTTTTTTATCTTATATTCTGGAAATGTACATCCAGGTTTTTTTCCTTTACATTTTTTGGGGGCTCCAAGAGAGTGGGACCCTAAGCTACAGCTTGTTTTGTTGTTGTTTAGTCATTTAGTCATGTCTGACTCTTCGTGACCCCATGGGCCAGAGCACGCCAGGCACTCCTGTCTTCCACTGCCTCCTGCAGTTTGGCCAGACTCATGTTGGTAGCTTCCAGAACACTGTCCAACCATCTCGTCCTCTGTTTAGCTTATATGTAAATCCAGCACTGGCTATGCTAGCTGGGGCTGATGGGAGTTGGAGTCCAGCAACTTCACAAGTTCCCCATCCAATCATGGATGAAGGATTGGGAATAAGGCATGTGTGTGTGTGTGTGTGTGTGTGTGTGCGCGCACACACACACACACACACACCTCCCCCACTTTCTCCATCCCCTTCCCCTTGCATGTCCTGCTCAATAGAGCAAAACACAATTTACATCCTGTTTCAGAAGGATCCCTTGTATCAAATTTTCCCAGTCACAGCAAACAAAGCAGGAAGTGTTCTGCTCTACTTTGAGTGTGCCAGGAGAAGGAGGAGTTGCATCTCAAATAATCCAGACCATAGATTGGAGGATCAGAGAGCATGATCCCTGAGCACAGCCACAATCTCTCAACTAATCTACCTCATGGGTCCATTGCGATAAAGTGGGATCAGCCTTGAACTCCACAGAAGATTGGCATGATACCAATGTGTCAGAAATAATATATGGGACATCCACAGTCTAGTTTGATAAGGCGTACTCTTATTGCAGACAGTTCCATGGAGATAATGGAATTACCTGCCATTATGCGCGGCTCATATGCCATCACAGTGTTCTGGACGGCAGCCCATATAACTCCAATCCCCAACCATTAAAACCAATTAGAGATGTGTCGTTCATCTCAGTGGGATCTCAACGCTATACATGGAATATCTGCAGTAATAGAGAGCAGTCAGCATAGCCAAGTTTGCTGCTGCCAAAAACATTTCAAAGTGTTTTGTAATTAGAACTTCATTATTTATCTTTCCGGGTGCTTTTAGATGGGCTAAGGCGATGCCGGTCTCCCGCCTGACAGCAAAATCAAAAGGTACAGAGAGTGGGGTGGTGGAACCGACAGCTACAAAAGATGAATACCCAATTTCCAAACGCGTTCGCTTGAAGGGAAAGCAAGTGCAAAAAGAAAGAGAACACATAGGCACTGTTGCCATCCTGACATAATACGCACACCCCTAGCCAAAAGGTATCATGAAGCCATTTCACATCTGACTGCCTTTGATTTCCCAGCCTAATGGACCAGATTCTGGGATATAAGGGAGGATTGTAAGCCCTTAATGATGTGAGTTCAAGTCTCATTCATTCTCTTCTACAGAAAGGCTCCCTCCTGTTTGCCAATCATCTGTCATCTGACTCATCAACCCCTTGCATTGTAGGCCACAGAAACTGGTGTTTCCTAGCTAATAGGCTGGCCATCTCTCGAAGACCTTCGGATTTGCTAGTTATTTAAAAACCGAAAGAAAGTGGGCAAATACCACTGGGAGCGTTCTCATACTGAAGCAGTGCTACGTCTAATCAGGATCAGGATGGTGTGAGGCTTCTGCAAAGGTGTACACAAAGCTTTCACTTAAAATAGGGAGTGGAAGTGAAATGAATAATGTGAGTCTAAAAGGAGCTTCTTTCTGGTTGAAGATGCGGGGGGTGGGGGTGGGTTGGAATTAGGGTTGGCAGTGGCCTTTTCCACTGTGTGATACCACGCAGATATTTGAGAAGCTGGTGAGCAGGATGTCTGTGGGCAAAAGTAGGTATGATGGGAATCAGGGAGTGCAGAAGCAGGTACAGGGAAACATAAGCTTTTAAGAAATCCCAAAGGAAGAAATTGCAGGAGTTGGCAATTGCAAAGACCTGTTGGGCAGTTTGGAAAATTCTGGGTTAAAACTACTATTAATAAATAATTAAAGGGGGGGGACAATAGACTTGCCATTCATAACAGAAAATAAAGGTTTTTTTATTAAAAAAATAAAGATATTAGGATGAGGTTAGATTTTAATTTTACTCTGTTTCTAGGAGCATGTTATATATAAGATGCAACCACAAATAGGAAGAAAGCGTCATAATCTGGGGGAAATCACTTGGGAGATAATATACAAACTTGGGGAAAATGAGAGGGGAAGAATGTGTTAGGATATGGAGGTCAAACTCTGGATCAGGCCCATCTAGTCCAGCATCCTGTTCTCACAGTGGCCAACCAAATGTCTGTGGGAAGCCTGCAAGCAGGAACCCAAGTACAAGAGGACTCTCCCCTCCTTTGGTTTCCACCCAGAAGCATTGGTGCCTCCGACTGTGGAGACAGAGCATAGGCAGCCATCGATTGATCTCTCCTCCATGAATTTGTCTAATCCTCTTTTAAAGCCATCCAACTTGGAGGCCACCACTTCCTTCTGTCAGAGTGAGTTCTGCACTGTGTGAAGAAGTACTTCATTTCATCTCTCTTGAATCTTCCAACGTTCAGCTTCCTTCGACCTCCACGAGTTCTAGTGTCATGAGAGAGGGAGGAAAACTAAAAAGGAAGTGGGTCCTATAGAACAGAGCTTGAGAGAATGGAGGGGACAGGGAGGAGCTGGGAAGTGTGTCCCCAAGGATTCAGGAGAGGGTGTGTGAGAGAGGGTTGAGGGCAGGCAGGGGCAGACATTGGTCTTTCAAATTTCACTGGAGCCCTGTGTGTGGCCAATTTGGGGGGCCTCCCGCCCCTCACCTTCCGTTTGCTCAATTCACTACATCATAGTTGTGATGCCCTGCAGCGCCTCCTAGGCCCAATGCAGGGGAACTGGTCACGTTGTCCTATAGCCACAGGGAGAAGACAATCTGGCAGAAAGTCTGGGAAACTAATTACAATAAGAGAAGATGACCTTTTAAAAAGATAGGAGCATCAATTTAGGATCCTGAGAAGAGGGTTAAAATTCAAAAGAGCTCCACATGGATAAAGCAAAAATTAAACTGAAAAAAGCCCTCAATGACTTCATATTTTTAAAGTGGCTTTTATTATTTTTATTAACAAACCATGACTGCATAATAAAGTTTGATAGGTTTTTTATATATAAAAAATACACTTCATAATAACTGTGCCGTGATGCTCTCAACTCAACAAAGGGATATGTGACTTGAGCATGGATATCTAATATATAGGACCCCTTGATGTTTATACATGCACATATCCTTCCTCAGTTACCTTGGCAACCACTCACAAGGAACTAGGAGGGTTATTCTGTATGGCTTATTTATCCTTCCCTTCCTCTGTGGAGCTCAAGGCAGTGTCTGTGGCCTCCTCACCCTTATCACAACAACCTTGCAAGAATGGCGGCTGTCAGGTTGCCGGCTGGTTGCCCAGGAATGTACAAAGACAAGAAAATGTTTCTAACCGCCTGCTTTTTATTCAGTATTTACAGAGAGAGGCTATAGAACCCAGCATCTTGCATAATGGCATTGTCCCGAGTGAATCTCCACCTACCCCCAGTCTCTCCCACTTCCTTATTTGTCAATCTCACCGTCTCTCCTACGGGTGCTGCTACATGCCCTCTGCCTTTGAGCTCTTTGCTCTCCTACTTTCAAGGCTTGCCGGGTTCTGGGAGAGGGGGGTGAACTGGAATGCTTTCTAAAGACACTGTGTCTGTCAGCTGTCACCCCCATGGTGCTTCCTCCTCCTCCTCCTCTTCCTCCTCCTCTCCCATGATTTCCCACTTTTCCCCACATCTGCCTCTAAGCTATGACCTCCCTCCAACCCCTCTTGTAATTCTGAACTGTCTTCTTCTTCCTCCTCCCTGGAAGGGTCAAGCTGGGAAGGCGGTCTCCACCATTCCTCCTCTGTCCAGTCCCTGACAGTGGTTGGCTCAAAGTCAGCCAATGAGCTTCAAGAGGAGTGGGGATTTGAACTGAGGTCTTGCCCAGCCTCTGTCAGGAACGTCCCCTCCCAGAGCGACAGTGAGGACTCTGAGGGGGAGGGGACTGCGGAAAATAGAGGCTTGATTCCTTCCCATCCTGAGGGTGATGCAAGCCCCTCCCATCCAGGAATGCAGGCTGTAAATTCCCAAGATAGCGTAGGTCAGACGGAGACAGGCTAGGCTTCAGAGGAACTGCAACCTTTAGACATCACTCCAAGGAGGGTGGAGACTGATTCAGGGGAGGAGGGAGTCCCCACGGGCTCACAGAAGGGGCAGAGTCCAGGCTTGGCATCAGGCCAACAGGAGATGGGTTGCTCGATGGAGGGTATCCTGTTGGCAAAGAGCCCACCCTTCAAGCGGGTCAACTTCTTCCCAAGAGGACTAGAACTGGCATGTAACTACTGTGTAAATACTAATAAATCTAAGTGCAATTAAACCGTCAGCTTGCCTCATTCTTGGCGGGGGAGAGACACCTGGAATTCTGACAGCCTCATTGGAAGGAAAGAACTTTGAAAAAGAAAAGGAATTAAATATATAACTTAAGATACCCATTGCCACAAGATGTTATCATGGCCACAGATCCTTGAAGAGGATTATGCACATTCATGGAGTCATAGGAAAGATACCATCTGCTGTTATTCATTATAGGAAAGATCAGGTGTTTGTCGCATTTATAGGATTTCTTATCCACCCATAAGTTCTCAGAGGGGGTTATAACAAGTTGACAGTTCAAAAACACAAAGTTACAAATGGTGTTGGTGTACATCAGGTACTGGGATGTAAGAAGGCACTTTATTCTGTTTTGCCCTTTGCTCATTGAATGCAGCACTGATTCCGTTCTGCTGCAATTTGTCTTCTGCCTGAAACTTTTTTTTTTGTCTTGCTCTCGAGAGTGGCAGCTGCATAACTTCTGTAATTAATTGTTTAAATTATGTAATGGCATTGTCATCATAGCTGCCAAGTTTTCCCTTTTCTCGCGAGGAAGCCTATTCAGCATAAGGGGAAATCCCTGTAAAAAAGGGATAACTTGGCAGCTATGATTGTCATTATGTTACTCCACCCCATTCATTTCAGTTCAAAGGAAACCCAGTGCAAATGAGGGTGTTACAATCAGTTGTGTATCGTTTGCGGACTGAAAGCAGCAGCAACGGCAAATACTCGTTGCATTGACTGGATTGATTTCCATTCCAGACAGAGGATAAATAAGGAAATATTATTGGCAATATTTGCTCCCATTTCTGTGGTCATTGGAATTCTCCAACATACCTATTGAGGTACCAAATTGTGGATAAGCACAGGGGAAGACTACAGCCATCACCCCTGCCTCAAAAAAGCAACCAGCTGGTCATTGTGGGAAACACAATACTAGACAAGATGAACTCTTGGTCTGACTCTTTTGTTCTAATAAGAGGGCTCAGCCAGCCACAGCCCACCACAGAAAAGTAATTTTTCTTCACCATCATTATCAGCACACAGTCACAGGCTGCTTCCGACAGCCTTTGTATTGAAATCCCTTCATTGCGCAACAGAAAAATTCAAATTGTAAGATATAAATATTGGCTGTAGAACAATAGCTCTGGAAAATGTTGCTACTTGCAGTAATCTGCAATTAGCGACTGGAACCATTTCTTTTGTTGGCTAACTGGAAGAGATTTGTGTGCACGACAATGGATTTGGCGTCAAACTCGAAGCATGCCTTGCTAATTTATACTTTTAGGTGAAGTGTATCTCTGGGCCAGCACAATGTCAAAAAATGGTTGGAGGATGAGAATTTGATTCCATCAAGTACTGTCTGTTGCAGACTCCTTTAATGATGTATCCAGGAGCCATTATCACTGAGCAGCAAAAGCAGGATTTACAGATATTACATAGTGCTCCCACCCCTTTCGTTAAACTCTGGTTTGGCATTGAGAAGGTAGATAACACTACGGAAAACAAAAGGAGTTTTACATCATTTATCAAGCAAGAAAGCTTTAAGCCATTTGTTCTCCACTTGAATATATGCTTCATCTGACATTGTTGCTGGAGGCGAATTATTTGTGTATCTCCGTTCCTGTCTTTGATGCTTTCTTTATTTGGGTCAGGGGAGGTGAGAAGGTTTCCCCCCCCCCCCAAAAAAAACCAGAAACATGTCTTTCTTTTGAGCATACCACACTTTGAGGAGCTGGTAAATTGGTAGATTGATCAGACACATACAGCCAGTGGCCTGGTTTGCACATCACATTAAACTGTAGCTAAAATAAACTATGGTTTGATGTTAAATTGCGGGTGCTTTGCTCCTCTCCAACTCCTGCAGCTGCTGCTGTGCCATCCTGCAAACCATGGTCTGGCTGCTTACCTTGCCTGGACCTGGGGTCATGGTTTGTTCCTCCAAACAAAGCACAAGACATAAAATAGAAAAACAAACAAACCACAAGCCCAGGTTTGGATGACACAGCAAGGTATACCAGAACTTGTTTCCTTGCAGGGGGGCAGCAGCAGAAGTGGGCAAGGATTTTAGCAGTGCACAGTAGCTCATTCTCCAGGAAGACAACATCTCCCTGTAGATATAATTACTTATATCCTAGGATCCCGTACCCTCCAATGAAAATAGGGACATCCTAAGGAAAAGGATACGTGTGGCGCTGTGGGTTAAACCACAGAGCCTAGGGCTTGCCCATCAGAAGGTCGGCGGTTCGAATCCCCGCGACGGGGTGAGCTCCTGTTGCTCAGTCCCAGCTCCTAGCAGTTCGAAAGCACCTCAAACTGTAAGTAGATAAATAGGTACCCAAGAGGTAGCTGGCTCTTAGAGAACTGTGCGCATTTGGATTTCCAGCATAGAGATCTTTTGATTTGTTGTTGTCTACGCCATAACATGACACAAAGAAATCATGATAGAAGAGTTAGATAAGCCCCTGCCATTTATTCCTCTGAGTTTGGGTCATTTTTTAACTATTATGAAAAATGATTATTATTGACTTGTTGGAGAGAATTAATTGACTGCGAATCCAGGCAAGTTCTTTTGAAATACAATAGGTTCATAATATGCCAAAAATAAATCGATATATTAATTATAGATCAATGAAATAATGATTTGTGGATTGATTACATTTCTTCAGAAAGTGCGGCAAGAGAGAAATGGTTGAACAGAATAACAGCAAAACATAGACCCAGATATCCTGAGGGGAAAATAAACCCTGAGGTAAATTAAACTACTGTTGAAGAAGATAAAAGAGGAGCCCCACTAGGGAAAAATAAGATTGCAGTGGCATGTCTGTGTGTACCCAAAATGACATTTAGATGTTTATAATGCTCTACTGTACTATTAATTTGCTTCCCACAAAAAATCTAATTTTCATTTTGACACTGCCATGAGAAACAGCTTTGATTGAAAATGACTGTCCCATTTCCCCCGCACTTGGGCCATGTAATATAGCTCGACATTTGGCTACAAAAGTGAAAATACTGCGTCCCCATTCAAAGGTTAACATACTGGCCACTCAAAAACTACTACTAAACAGTCAGAGCTCCATATCACTGCCATTACTCGTGTAAAGAGAAAACTGCATGGGTTGCTTAGATTGTGCAACTTCCACTTGTACACTTGACAAGCGGCAATAGAGTGGCTACTTCAGCACTGCTTAAAAAGAGAAAATGCACCAATGGAAAAGGACAGAAGAAGACACTGATTTGCATACAGTGTGTATATGTATATATTAGGGGTGGTGCCTCCCAATTTATTCTGCTAACTGCCCCCCACTGCATGTGCACCACCTCTCATCATGCTATAGTTCACAGTGCCATCTGCCTGTGACCACTGAAACTACAGATTGATGGCATTTAGAGCAAATATATATAGCAGGATATATACACAAATTTAGAAATCAATAAATAGAAATACAATTTACCTAATCAAGTGGAGAACAAGGCTGTGTGCCTGCTCAATCTGCTCTCCAAGTGCCAAACCTGAAGGCCCTTGCTCTCCCTTTTTATTGGTTCTTAATCTTTAAACCAGACTTGGATCAGACAGCTCCTCAAATAGAGGACTGTCCTCTATAAAGCATGAGACATGGCCACTCTATGTTGCACTGCAAAAGTCTAAGACTCTGGAGCTGAGCTTTCAGGCAGTAGCTGTGTCCATTAATTTCAGGGAGTCTACTCTGAATACGACTTCATTGGATACAACTCACGGAGTTTTCAAGGGAATGCTGTATAAGGAAGCTTTAGTTTTTTGTCTCTTGTTTGGTCTTCATATCCAGTGTCCCTACCATCTCCCCCTCAGACTTAAATGCCCTCCCTCAGCAAATTCTTTTTCAGCGTAATCCTTCTGGACTGTGATCTCCTTTCAAAGGGATTACATAAGGAAACATGCTTTTGTAAGAAGCGACATTCCTGGTGACGGATGGTAGTATATCGCAGCAAAATTGGAAAGATACTCAGGATGAACTGATCCATTAAATCACCATTTTCTGTAAATACATTTCGCCTATCAGATGGCTTTCTGCTACCCAGTTTATATTTCCTAACCAACAGGTGCCAGCAATCATACTTGTCTATAACCCTGAAGCTAGGTGGAAGGTTGGAAGGTTGGAAGGAAAACTGAAATCAGAGCTGCTCCTAGGGGTTGGCAAAGCAGGCCCCCACTGCAGGCACAGCCTAGGGAGGGACCACAAATATCACCTGTCAGACTATGGAGAATATGATGTATATGTTTGTGGAGCCATGCCGCTCCTGTTGTGGCCAGGTCAATGCATGAAAAACTTCCAGTCCTTCTCACACCACGGCACAAAGGGGTGCAGTAAAGTGGATTCTTTACTGCCGATATGGCTCCTTGCCTCTGAGCCTAATCTTATATATGTTTAGTGAAATGTAGGTGTCACAATCCACTTAATGGATCACTGCCTTGTTGTAGCGAAGGGGCTTGAATAACTCAGAGATGGTATGAACTATGCTGTGCAGGGCCACCCAAGACGGCCAGGTCATGGTGGAGGGTTTTGACTAAACGTGATCCACCTGGAGCAGGAACCGGCAAGCCGCTCCAGTATCCCTGCCAAGAAAACTCCATGGAGTTTACAACAGGCATATAAAAGTTATGAGGCTGGAAGATGAGCCCCTCAGGTCGGAAGGTGTCCAACATGCTACTGAGGAAGAACGGAGGACAAGTACAAGTAGATCCAGAGCTGATGAAGTGGCTGGGACAAAGCCGAAAAGATGCTCAGTTGCGGATAAGCCTGGAAGTGAAAGTCCAATGATCACTGCAGATGGTGACAGCAGTCACGAAATTAAAAGATGCCTGCTTCTTGGGAGAAAAGCAATGACAAAGCTAGACAGCATCTTAAAAGGCAGAGACATAACCTTGCCATCAAAAATCCATATAGTTAAAGCTATGGTTTTCCCAGTAGTGATGTATGGAAGTGAGAGCTGGACCATAAAGAAGGCTGATCACCAAGGAATTGATGCTTTTGAATTATGGTGCTGGAGGAGACTCTTGAGAGTCCCGTGGACAGCAAGAAGATCAAACCTATCCATTCTGAAGGAAATCAGTGCTCATTGGAAGGACAGGTCCTGAAGTTGGGAAAGATTGAGGGCACAAGGAGAAGGGGATGACATAGGACGAGATGGTTGGACAATGTTCTTGAAACTACCAACATGAATTTGACGAAACTGCGGGAGGCAGTGGAAAACAGGAGTGCCTGGCGTGCTCTGGTCCATAGGGTCACAAAGAGTTGGACATGACAAAATGACTAAACAACAACAACACTACAACTACAAGGTGTCACAATGTTTAATGGGACGTAAATGAGCACAGGATATTTTTAAATAAGCAATTATTGTACCTTAAAGTTATCAACCTTCTAACCATCTTTTGATATTTAATTTTAAAAATCCTCTAGTTATTTTCATATTTCTGGTGGCATGGGGAAAGACAAGCAAGCCAGTACACAAAAACCAGAGGGGAAGGAGGGAGGGAAGGGAGTACATTTTCCAGACCTTCTGGGTAGCCTGCAAAATATTTTTTTCACAAAATAGATGCTTACAACTAAGGATAGATGGATCGATCTATTTATGGCCTGTGCAAATTTCACATATGTTCATGCATATAATCTGTGCAATAATCTGTGATGATGATAATTAAATAAAACCGAAGCAAAAAAAAAACATATTTAAATGCACATTTAAATAAACATGTATAATAATTATATGTGCATTTTATCACAAAATGCTGTAGTTTTGGATTTAATTTCACTTATGCATTTCTAAACATATTTTATCCTAAAATATACATTCCATCTGTATTGCAAAATTCACAGATGCGTGAAGTTTGAAGAATAGTTATGCTCTAAAGAGTTTATTAAAATCATTAAAGTCATGGCAAGTAGAATAATTATTATCAGTGCTTTATTTTTTTGCGGGGGGGGGGGGACCTGAAGGAACTCAACTAATAGGGTATTGGTAAACATACAGGATCACAATGGCTCTTATCAATACTTGACCTAAAGAAAGAATAGCATGCATGGAACTGTAACAGATTTAGCAGGCCCTCATAACTGCATGCTGTGCTGCTATCTGCTTAATTTGTTTTGTTATCCAATTGCCGCAAAGTCTTTTATTTCATCACTTCCCATCTGCAACTAAGTAGAACAGCTGCCATTGTAATGGTGTTCACCATTTTAAATCATGCAAAAATGCAGGGGGGGAAATAGAACTCATGGGTTTATAATGGCTTTGGAAGTAATTTAGATGAATGTTGAACCTGTTGTGGAGTTTGTGAGGCTCTGCTAAGCTTGGGGGTGTTTTTCTTCTGTGGCTGCTATGATATTTAACTGCAAGAGCTTGCTGTACTTGAAAAATTCAGAAATCTTATATTCCTATTCAGTTAAAGGCAGACCCCTGTTCCTCTCACAGAGGTACAATTCCCAGAAGATTGATTGCTAAACTGCTCTGGGAACTGCAATTCTGCGAGGGGAATAATTCCCCATAATTCTTTGGGGAAGTCATGAAAAGTGGTGGTATAGAATTTTAAATGTATGGTATGAATGTGGCCTCAGTCTGCTGTCCAGTCTGCCAGCTGCTGATAGGCAATGTCAAGTCGTCTCCTGCCCTCTTATAGTTCTTGGATTACTGCAATGCGCTCTATGTGGGGCTACCTTTGAAGGTGACCCGGAAACTACAACTAATCCAGACTGCAGCAGCTAGACTGGTGACTGGGAGCAGCTGCCGAGACCACATAACACCGGTCTTGAAAGACCTACATTGGCTCCCAGTACGTTTCCGAGCACAATTCAAAGTGTTGGTGCTGACCTTTAAACCCCTAAACAGCCTCGGTCCAGTATACCTCAAGGAGCGTCTCCACCCCCATCGTTCTGTCAGGAAACTGAGGTCCAGTGCTGAGGGCCTTCTGGCGGTTCCCTCACTGCAAGAAGCAAAGCTACAGGGAACCAGGCAGAGGCCGCCTTTTCGGTAGTGGCGCCCGCCCTGTGGAACACCCTCCCATCAGAGGTCAGAGAGATAAACAACCACCTGACATTTAGAAAATACCTAAAGGCAGCCCTGTTTAGGGAAGTTTTTAATCTGTGATATTTGATGTATTCTAATGTTTGTTGGAAGCCGCCCAGAGTAAATTTGACTTGGAGTGGACATCCCTTCAAATAGAGAACTCCTTTGAACAGAGGACCTCCCTCCACAAAGTGGGGCACAAGATCATCTTAGGAGGCACCGAGAGAAACAAAAACTGGCAAGGAAACAAATGCCATTACTGGGTTACATTTTAGAAAGAAAACTTAAAAGGTTTGGACTGCCTTGTTATTGCACTCGGGCTAACACTTTCATTAATCATAAATAGAATATAAAATGAAGATTGGAGGAGACATAAAAATGGAACATAAAATCATAAAATGATTCAAATGCGCCCTTAGCAGGAAGTTAAACTGGCAGACTGAGGCTGAAGGGGCCTCAGAGCCGATATAATACTAATGAATAGTTATTGCAAAGGTGTAACATGAAGGCATTACTAAAGTTAGTGGAATAATGGGAATGTTGAAAGCTAGAAATAAGCAGTTAATGCTAATGTACTGATGCTTTCACATAGTTAAACTTGTTAAACTTGTGCATCCAGAGGCCATTGATTCCAAGATCCAGTATGAGAGATTTAGGGTTGCATCCAATGTTAACCCTACTCAGAGTCACTCATTTCGATGAATGGACATAAGAACCTGCTGGATCAGAACAATGGCCAGCATCCTGTTCTCACATGAGCTAACCAGTTCGCTGTGGAAAGCCTGCAAGCTAGACATGAGCACAACAGCACTCTGCCTACCTGTGATATCCAGCAAATAGTATTCAGGGACATCGTGGTTTACCTTGGTTCAATAATTTCAGTGGGTCTCTTCTGAATAGGATTTACGGTAGTTGGATTGCAACCCTTAAGCTGCAATTCAGGGAACAAACTCTGTTGGGAGTTACCTCTCAGTAAACACACAAAGGATCGGTCAGGTCATTATGATAACAATTGAATGACACTCAATACAACCAACAGAAGCATGCCCCTTGAACAGCAGGCTTGTTCCTTGAACTATGTGGATATTGCACAGGTACCAGAATGGTCTGAAGCAGTCTAAACAGAATTCTCTGTTAACTCTCTAATGAATAGGCTGAATATCACTTGAATTAAAGGTAATTTTATGACGTCACTCACGGATTACCTTCATACACCGAAATGGAAATTGGGAGCCTGCCGAACATGTTTTTCACAGCACCACAAGAGTCTGAATTATAAGTAACAAAACAACATGTAATATCAATCAAAAGTGATTCTACAAACATCTGGAGAAAGAAGCGGGGGTGGTGGTGGTGTTATTCCATCTGTAAAAGTAAGAAATCAGAACCTGATGGAATTATATCTAGGCAAGACTGTTGACTCGTAACGAACATGGGTATGATTTCGTCTCACAAGAAGGCAACACTGGAAAACTTCTGGACTATGTGAAACACAGAATTATTGGTAGAAAGATAAAGGTATACTTTAGGTATATTTGCTAGAGTTTTTGCAACATTGTTCTCACGGTCGTGGCAAACCTGTACCCAGGTTGTGCAACTTAAGATTGCATCTTATGTGCAAGAATATTCATCAGTATCACAAAATTCTGTGCACATCTGAATGTAGGTCTCTGTGAAAGGGCTAGGTTAGAACCAGGGGGAATTTCTGAATCGAGTTTGGTCTTACCTCTGCCTTTATTCATTACGGTATGTGGCTCTAGCATTACTTCCTAATGCAGTAACATAGAAAGGAAATTATAAATTTGCAGGTCTTCTGCATGGAACACTGCATTATACATGGATAAGCCAAAAGTTCTCTTTAGGCCAGTTCAAAAATGGATTTTGTTGTGTCTACCTTTTTTTCTTAACCCAGCAATTTCCTTGAATGAGGAAAGGAAGCATTTCCCTCTGTCTTAGCTGTTTTCAGAGCAATGAGAGGGAACATTATTCATTTCATTATGAAACCAGTCTGAAAAGGACATTTCTTCCTGCTTTCACCCTAGGGACTGGTAGTTAAAACTTATTTGTTCATTTATTATGAATTAGCCATGTGGCATACATGGTTCTCTTCTTCCACATTTTATCCTCACAACAACCCTGTGAGGTAGGTTAGGCTGAGAGGCAGTGACTGGCCCAGGGTCACCCAAGGAGTTTCATGGCAGCTGCCAGCTCCCTGTAAGGATCATTAAAGGGTAAAGGGACCCCTGACCATTAGGTCCAGTCGTGTCCGACTCTGGGGTTGCGTGCTCATCTCCCATTATTGGCCGAGGGAGCCGGCGTATAGCTTCCAGGTCATGTGGCCAGCATGACAAAGCCGCTTCTGGCAAACCAGAGCAGCACATGGAAACGCCGTTTACCTTCCCGCTGTAGCGGTTCCTATTTATCTACTTGCATTTTGACGTGCTTTCGAACTGCTAGGTTGGCAGGAGCTGGAACCAAGCAACGGGAGCTCACCCCGTCACAGGGATTCGAACCGCCGACCTTCTGATCAGCAAGCCCTAGGCTCAGTGGTTTAACCACAGCGCCACCTGGGTCCCCTGTAAGGATCATTAGTGCCAGTAAATTCAGCCAGATTTTACCCCCTGAAAATTACTGAAACACAGAAAACACACACACACACACACACCATTTGCTGCCTGGAAACAGGGTAATAACATTGGAGGGCCATTGGGGGTAAGTCCTAAAATGTTTTGGGAAATCCTCAACTGACTTGACCGTCTCATAAATGGTCTGGGAATACTAATCCTTCAGTGAGTGCAAAACTAAGGATTAGTAACTGAATAAAAGACTACTGGGAGCCCTCTTTAAACTTGTCTGTGTTTTCTAGCAGGAATGTGAGACATCTATAATAAAGTATAAAAATGCAAGTTGCTTGTGAAAAATGTGCCATTCTTCTAGAGACAAGAAAAAAAACCTGTCCATTGATCTTTCTGAGTCTTTGTGGGGGATTTCTCAGGGAAAATCTGGAATTAGAAATAACTACATTTCCCAGGGGATGCGGGTGGTGCTGTGAGTTAAACCACAGAGCCTAGGGCTTGCCAATCAGAAGGTCGGCGGTTCGAATCCCCACGACGGGGTGAACTCCCGTTGCTCGGTCCCAGCTCCTGCCAACCTAGCAGTTCGAAAGCACGTCAAAGTGCAAGTAGATAAATAGGCACTGCTCCGGCGGGAAGGTAAATGGCGTTTCCGTGCGCTGCCCGGGTTCGCCAGAAGCGGTTTTGTCATGCTGGCCACATGACCCGGAAGCTGTATGTCGGCTCCCTCGGCCAGTAAAGTGAGATGAGCACCGCAACCCCAGAGTTGTCAGCGACTGGACCTAACGATCAGGGGTCCCTTTACCTTTACCTTTACCTTTCCCATATATCTCTCCCCTCACAGAGCTACAAATCCCAGCACCCTGAACAACCTACACATTCCATGATTCTTTGGGGCAGGGGGAAAGGGGAGATGAAGTCATGTGCTTTAAATGTATGGTGTGCGCACAGCCAAGAAACGAAGACCCCCATCTGCACTACACATTTAACGCAGGTGCGCCCCACTTTAGCTAGCCATTGCTTCCCCAAATGTGTGCGCAGCCATAGGAAAACCACAGGACACGGGTGGCGCAGTGGTCTAAACCACTGAGCCTCTTGGGTTTGCCAATCAGGAGGTTGGCGGTTCAAATCCCCGCGACGGGGTGAGCTCCCGTTGCTCTGTCCCAGCTCCTGCCAGCCTAGCAGTTTGAAAGCATGCCAGTGCAAGTAAATAAATAGGTATCGCTGTAGCTGGAAGGTAAACACCATTTCCGTGTGCTCTGGTTTCCATCACGGTGTTCCATTGCACCAGAAGCAGTTTAGCCATGCTGGCCACATGACCCGGAAAGCTGTATGTGGAAAAACGCTGGCTACCTCGGCCTGAGAGCGAGATGAGCGCTGCAACCCCCTAGTCACCTTTGGCTGGACTTAACCACTTTTGAACCAATTTTGATTGGTTCAAAATTGGGAAAGGAGTACGACAAGGTTGAATATTGTCTCCCTGCTTATTTAACTTATATGCAGAATTCATCATGCGAAAGGCTGGACTAGATGAATCCCAAGCCGGAATTAAGATTGCCAGAAGAAATATCAACAACCTCAGATATGCAGATGACACAACCTTGATGGCAGAAAGTGAGGAGGAATTAAAGAACCTTTTAATGAGGGTGAAAGATGAGAGCGCAAAATATGGGTCTGAAGCTCAACATCAAAAAAACCAATATCATGGTCACTGGTCCCATCACCTCCTGGCAAATAGAAGGGGAAGAAATGGAGGCAGTGAGAGATTTTACTTTCTTGGGCTCCTTGATCACTGCAGATGGTGACAGCAGTCACGAAATTAAAAGACGCCTGCTTCTTGGGAGAAAAGCAATGCCAAACCTAGACAGCATCTTAAAAAGCAGAGACATCACCTTGCCTACAAAGCTCTGTATAGTTAAAGCTATGGTTTTCCCAGTAGTGATGTATGGAAGTGAGAGCTGGACCATAAAGAAGGCTGATCGCCGAAGAATTGATGCTTTTGAATTATGGTGCTGGAGGAGACTCTTGAGAGTCCCATGGACTGCAAGAAGATCAAACCTACCCATTCTTAAGGAAATCAGCCCTGAGTGCTCCCTGGAAGGACAGATCGTGAAGCTGAGGCTCCAATACTTTGGCCACCTCATGAGAAGAGAAGAATCTTTGGGAAAGACCTTGATGTTGGGAAAGATGGAGGACACTAGGAGAAGGGGACGACAGAGGACAAGATGGTTGGACAGTGTTCTCGAAGCTACCAACATGAGTCTGACCAAACTGCGGGAGGCAGTGCAAGGCAGGAGTGCCTGGCGTGCCATGGTCCATGGGGTCACGAAGAGTCAGACACGACTAAAGGACTAAAGAACAACAACAACCGCCCAGGGGTCCTTTACCTTTTTTATAGGCTTAAGCTTCAGAAAAGTACTGGGGCAAGGGGGGGTTGGGGTGGAGAAAGAAAGAGAACAAAACAATTGTCCACAAAGCAATGAGTAAATGGGCTTTCAAATTAGATGAATGTAGTTTTCTCAGCTAGACCAGTCTTAAGTGCACCAGGTAAATTGCTCAATGACACACCCACCTCTTTTTCCTCCTTGGAGCTCAAGAGTTCTGAGGTGTTAAATAGCTCTTGCTCCAGGCTGCCTTCCTACAGTCCATTATGCACTTGCAGCCTGAGGGGGAGGCCGGGTTGCAAGCGGTGCATAATACATACTTTAAAGTGAAAGGCATAAATAATACATATGGTGTAGCTATTTGCGACCTTATAATGGCTTCGGTCTTTGACTACAATGTGGAACTACTGCCAGGAAATTGTGTCAGAGAGTGGATGGGAGCTAAGTGATATCCCCGCGGAGGAATAAATGTTTTGTGACAGGGAGGAGCTAATGCAACCCGAACCTCCTGAGTCCTTGGCACTTTCCCTCCCCAAAACATTTTAATTTTAAGGCTGTAAAGTGCAATGTTTGTTCACAATTGGGATCTGCAGCCAAAGAAGAAGAAGAAGCCGGTAATAAAATGCGAGCGATAGAGGTTTGGACATTTCTGGCTGGTAAAGAAAACTGTGAGGAAGCACAGATCCAGGTGCACAAGTAGGTTATCCAAAAAATAACAACAACCCATAAAAACGTTGAGCAGAGATATTCACGATAAACAAATATATAAAGATATATAAAGTGATTTGTGGCCAAAGTGTGACACTCTCATTCAGATGCGTGTTTATTTTTTGGTGACTAACAAAACCAATAATTAAATGTTTAAATCAAAAAGTTTTCCACCTGTCTTCTCCTGCTGCTCTGTTTACCACAGCATAATATCAGAGTAGCTGAGGAAAGTGGGTCACTGGAATAAACATATAGTTTTAGTGATTAGCTGCATTCTTCTAGGATCCAGAGCAAACTTCTCTGAAATGCTGTTTGAATGCTTTAAAAATCCTCTCTCTGAATAATAATTTCACAGCAAATCACAGATCACTTAATAATTTTTTATGGCTCTTGTGTGTTCATGTGCACACACAGACACATGCCAGTTATTAAAAAATAGTCAAAAAAATGTACCTCCCCCTCCAATATATGGCAATCTTTTACAAGTGATGTATCTTTGTAAGATTATATCAGGCTGGCATAGATGTAGTGGTTAATGAACTGGACTCCCCAAAAAACCTGTATTAGGCTGTTGCTGAGAGGCTCAGCTCTGAAAATTGTATAAGGTTGTTGTTCCTGTTGGAGGAAAAAGGTGAGCTCTAATTTCTCATTCAGACCTGCAGGGATTGCAATATTCAGTGTACGAATGTAGAAAAACTTGTATTGGAGAAATGGCAGACCCAAATCCACATGATTATACCTGGGGGACTGTGCTTTTTCTCTCATAAATGTCTGGAAATCAGTTTCTGAATGCTTGTGCTAGAGGAGTTCTTACATTTAATTCCTAACCTTCTTTTGCACTTTACTATTTTAACCCTAATTGGTCCATTAGGACAAAACTGTACATTACATGCTGCCAAGTAGATCTTTTCTTTGCATACCTGTCAGCTGAGGTGAGCATTTCATGCATATGATGAAGTGGACTCTAGTCCACACACACACACACACACACACACACACACACACACACACTGATCTCATAATAAAATGTGCTTGTCTTTAAGGTGCCACACAGGCATATTGTTTCTTCCTGCCCAGATCCATTTCCCAAACCATTTCGAAACAACTATTTTATATGTTTCCTTGTTTTATCCCTCTAATACCCCCTGTCCTCCAGGAAACTCAAGACAGAATACAGAGGTTCCGTGGTTCTCAAACGCCTTGGTACTCAAACAACTTGGAACCCAAACACTGCAAACCCGGAAGCGCAATATTTTTCGCTCCATAAGACGCACCTAGTTTTTAGAGGAGAAAAGGGGGAAAGCCCTTTTTTTGGGATCAGCTCACAGTTGTGCAGCTTCTTTAGAATAGGGGAAAAGCCCCATTTTTTGAGGATCAGCTCACAGTTGTGCAGCTTCTTTTGCAAAGGGGAAAAGCCCCATTTTTTGAGGATCAGCTCAAAGTTGTACAGCTTCTTTTGCAAAGGGGAAAAGCCCCGTTTTTTTGAGGATCAGCTCACAGTTGTTGAGCTTACTTTGCAAAGGGAAAAAATCCTGTTTTATGGGGTTCAACTCACAGTTCTGCAGCTTCTTTAGGAAAGGAAATGGAGCCGTTTCTACAGTTTCCAGACAGATAATCTAATCAGCTAGTCACATGTCGCTGGGGAAACAAACAGTCTCCGTCTGCAGAACATTCAACAATGGAGGCCTGGGCAAGGGGGCAGGGCTGGAAAGGGAGCCAGTGATCGACCACACATTCACTCCATAAGACGCACAGACACTCCCCCTTACTTTTTAAGAGGAAAAAAAGGTGTCTTATGGAGCAAAAAATATGGAGTGTTCCGGTTTGCAAACTATTTTCAGAAGCTGAGCATGCTCCGTTTTGCGTGTTACGCTTCTGATTTGAGTGCCACACTTCCGATTTGAGTGCCACACTAATGTTTTGAGTGTTATGCTGACGATTTGAGTGTTACACTTCCAATTTGAGTGCCACACTTACCGTATTTATTTTGCATTTTGGTTTTTGCGGCTCTTTTGTGTGTGTGACTGTGTGGAACCCAGTTCAGCTACCAACTGATTGATTGATTGGTTGGTTGGTTGATTGTGTGACTGCAGTATATTGTTTATTGCTTTCATTTTATGGATCAATGGTTTCGCTAGATAGTAAAATTCATGTTAAATTGCTGTTTTAGGGGTTGTTTTTAAAAGTCCGGGACGGATTAATCCAATCTGCATTACTTTCTATGGGAAAGCGCGCCTTGGTATTGGAACACTTTGGTTTTGGAACAGACTTCCGGAACGGATTAAGTTTGAGAACCAAGGTACCACTGTACATGGTTCTCTGCTGCTTTTATCCTCCTATCACTCATGTGAGGTAGGCCAGGCTGAGAAATACTGACTGTCCTGACAGTGGAATCGTATCAGCTTGGGAGGCTTTTAAGCAGAGGTTGGATGGCCATCTGTCATGGATGCTTTAGCTGAGATTCCTACATTGCAGGGGGGGGGTTATAGTGGACCTTTTTAATTTTCTTTTTTAGAGGAACTATTGCACTGTTTTTCCATAGACACTGGATTGCCAGTTATTTAGGATAACTAATGCATATTCACTTCTTAGCTCCCTTGCCTATGCCTTTCATCTCCTATTGTCTTTATTAGCTAGCATGTTCCATCTTGCTTATATCCTCCCCAATTCTAAATGTATCAGGAGACATCGCATTCACTCCGTGTGGAGCTTGGCTTTGTGGCTTTAGCAACGTTTGTTGCCCAAGGCGGTGCTGTTTATCAATTCATTAGAGTTGATGCTTGGCACAAAGTAATATTTTACATAACCACTGCAGATAAATAAACATATTTTTTAAAAAAAATTCTTTGCCTTCATCATGAGCAGTTAATTGGCACCTCAGAGAGAAACAGCATAAGGAGTTTTAGCTAACTGAAACATTATATACAAATACTGTGGTTGTGTTTCAGCATACAGTGGTACCTCGGTTTGAGTACTCAATTGGTTCCAGGGAGCCATTCACTCCATGAAAAGTACTTAAACCGAGTGCTGATAGCCAGGGCCGTCTTAAGCATGTCGGGCGCCCGGGCACCGTGGTGCGGAGATCGCTCCCACGCCCCTGCCCCGCCCCGTTTCTTGCCGTGGCTGGTGGGCGGGTGCTGTGCGCAGCGCGGCAACCCCCTGGCAGCCCCGCGCCACCCAGCCTTCCCCCTAGAGCCGGCCCTGCTGATAGCGCACATGCGCGAAGCAACGATAGAGTGTTTCTGCGCATGTGTGAACCATGCAGATCGCTTCTGCGCATGCACACGCCACAGAACCCGGAAGTAAACACTTCCGGGTTCGCAGAGTACTTAAACCGAAAGTACTCAAACCGCAGCGGTCTTAAACCGAGGTATGACTGTATTAGATGGGTCATGTAGAAAATCAGGGAGCTAATATACATGCAGGATCATGCCCACTGATCCACCTAGATCAGTTTTTCCCCCATTCCAAGGGTCACAAGCAAATTAATAGTGATGATTTGGCCCTGGTACTAAAGTGGGTGGGGGTGAAGGCACTTGCAATGCTGTGTTTTTGTGGGCACAGGATTCTTACCACATGCTAAGTATGGTTAACTTGCCCTTTGCTAGGTTTTGTAGCTGCTTACTTCGGCCATCTTGTTTTCTAATGTCTGGATTTAAAATAGAGTAATAAAAATGCAGATGAGTTTCTTGAATAGAGGCCTGCGACAGTGAGACTAATGGACTTTGGGGTATGTTATAAACTCTTCCTTCTGGTAACATTAACATCAAATGATGGAAGGGGGAGCTTTTCGAATGCAGCAGACACCCCGTTCATTATCACGGGCTGCTATATGAAATAGACTGAGTATCTTATTTATCGGCATATAAAAGGGGTCTGAGCAATTCCCAGAAATGGCAAATTATAGCAGGATTAACCAACAAATCCTTTTCTAATAGGAAGACTAAAGCACTTGAGGTTTTTTGGTTTAGAAGAAAGATAAATGAGGGTCAATCTACACTTTTGTTTGTTTTGTGCTAGTACCACACAGAGTAGACCCACTGAAATTAATAGACAGGACTAAGGATGGCTCTAAAGGAGGAATTCACCAACTGGAGGCAGAAATGATGGGAAAGGAGAGAGGAAGAGTGGGCTTGTGCTCAGATCTGGCTTGTGGATTTTCCCTAGGCATCTGGGTGGTCACTGCAAGAACAGGATGCTGGACTAGGTGGGCCACTGGCCTGATCCAGCAAGCTCTTATTATGTTCTTATCTACGGTCACGTCCATGTCATACATTTCAAAAACAGAAGCTTTGAACATCACTCAGAACCTCACACTTTGCATGCAGGAGGATCCAAGTTCATTCCCTGGCATCTTCGGGTGAAAGGAAAGTTTGGGTGCCAAAGACCAATCAGATTTGGAAGCAGTGGTGAGTCTGACCCTGGGGGCCTGGAAAGCTCAGTTGATGGGAGCGTGGTGCTGATAATGCCAAGGTTGCAGGTTTGATCCCTGTATGGGGCAGCTGAATATTCCTGCATTGCAGGGGGTTGGACTAGATGATTTCCAGGGTCCCTTCTAACTCTACAATTCTACGATTTTATGACACAGTAAGGCAGCCATGCTGTACTTTAGCTCAGTATCAAGATTAGAGACATGAGAAATCCCACTGAGATATTTCATTAGGCTTATACGTCTCTTTTGGCTTCCCTTTAAATGCCTCTGATATTTTACCTGAGCAGGAGCCTCCAAATTCTCTCTGAACTTCAGCTGAGGCAGAATTGTGATGCCAGCTTTAATATGCATACCTGGTGGCTCACAGTGTTTCTGATTTCTTAGCTACTGCCACCTCTGCACATGAAAGCCAAATACACATTCATTTTGCACCAGGCACCCCAGTGCGATGTGTGTGTGTGTTTTTAAAAATAAAGATAAAAATTGAAAGAGCTGAATTGAAATCATCTCATTTGCGCAGTTTTTACTTTTTTCTGTCTTCAATCTGCCCTCTTCGCAGTATTGGGGGTGGAGTAGGAAAGACAGTAATTTCCTACGCTCTTTCATAGGAAACACTTAAATAATTTCTTTTGAAGATACAAACATTAGGAGCAGAGGGGGAAAGAGAAAACCCATGATCCAGAAGTTTTCCACAGTAAAGGTACATCTGGATTAAATTGGGAAGGGTAGAGAGATGGAATGTGTGGATGCTGGAAGTAGAGGCACACCTTAGCAGCAGCAGTCCCACGATAAACACTCTTCTGGACGCACATTTGGTTTCTAAAACTTCCACCACCCTCAGCCATTTAACAGTCTCCCACTCCCATGATTTTAGTTGTTGGCAAAAGCATTTGTAATTCACCCTTCATCCCTAAAATATCAGGGGTTGGTGCTATATGGTTTATATGCTATATAAAATAACCAACCATGCAATAAAACAATATCAAACTCCCAAACATACAAACAAGATAAACTATGTACTAATTCTACCCTTATGTGTATCATTCCCTCCAATACAATTCTGTTTCTCTCTCTTCCTTCCAAGCCACCTTTTCTCCGTGACTTAACCTCTCAGTCTTCCAGACCTCTGAAACGCATGCCTGTTCTTCCCATTACCATTTTTCTCACATTCCCTTGTGCTGAATTTTCAATTGTAATAGACCGATTCATTTTGCACCAGGCACCCCAATGCAATGTGTGTGTGAAACAAGCTCTGGAGCCGTTGACTGCTTCCCAGGTATGTCTCGCCTTCTGCTGTGGGCCCTGGATGGTTACCTCCTCCTACCTGGCCAATCCCACCCTGGCAACACCTCCCCCGGCCGGATTGGACGGCTGGCTGTGTGGGCAGAGACCACAGGTATCCAGCCCGGGAAGGTGGTGCCAGCCCCTGAACTGCTGGGGGCTGCCTGAGGCTCCCAGGGTGCTACGCACGACCGCGCAAAATGCCGTCTTTCTGCTGCGTATTTCATATCGGTCTATTACGAGTATTGGCAGAATAGGTTCATTTTCTCAGAATTTTCAATTGTAAGCACCTCAGGGCAACAGCTTGACATTTTGCTTGTTATTCTGTAAGGCAACGGTCACACCGATGGTGTTCACATTGTTGTTGTTGTTGTTGTTTAGTCGTTTAGTCGTGTCCGACTCTTCGTGACCCCATGGACCATAGCACGCCAGGCACTTCTGTCTTGCACTGCCTCCCGCAGTTTGGTCAAACTCATGTTCATAGCTTCGAGAACACTGTCCAACCATCTCATCCTCTGTCGTCCCCTTCTCCTAGTGCCCTCAATCTTTCCCAACATCAGGGTCTTTTCCAAGGATTCTTCTCTTCTCATGAGGTGGCCAAAGTATTGGAGCATCAGCTTCACGATCTGTCCTTCCGGTGAGCACTCAGGGCTGATTTCCTTAAGAATGGATAGGTTTGATCTTCTTGCAGTCCATGGGACTCTCAAGAGTCTCTTCCAGCACCATAATTCAAAAGCATCAATTCTTCGGCGATCAGCCTTCTTTATGGTCCAGCTCTCTCTTCCATGCATCACTACTGGGAAAACCAGTGTTCACATAAGTGAATATAAATCAAGCATCCCCAAACTTCAGCCCTCCAGATGTTTTGGACTACAATTCCCATCTTCCCCAACCACTGGTCCTGTTAGTAGGGATCATGGGAGTTGTAGGCCAAAACTTCTGGAGGGCCGCAGTTTGGGGATGCCTGATATAAATCATCATTGGGACACAACAGCATAACCGATTTGGAAAGGCGAGTTGAGATAATGTGTCGCTGGATCTAGGAAGCCCCATTGCCCACTCAAGGACTTCCCAAGTTCAGAAACAAGGCTATAGATAGGGTGATTATTAAATGGAGGTTTATTTGTTTATTTATGTAGGCTATGTTTAGACTACCTTATCCTAGGATCTCTGGGCAGGCCACAAGGAAATCAATAAAATGTCGAAGTCTCCATTTAAAACACATATTCCAGAGAAAATGCAATTAAAAACAGAATATCAGCAGTATCAAATAACAAAGGCCTGAACAACAAAGGCATCTGAATTTCAGTGATGAATTTGCCTTCTATGTGTGTCCCACCATAGAGAATGTCTACCCACATGGCATTGCCAAGCATACAGTTCCCAGTGACGGTACATTAAGGAGAACTTCATTGGAAGATCTCAACTCATGGGCAGGAACATACAGAGAGAGGCTCTCCTTCAAGTATAGAGGTGCCAAGTCATTTGGGGCTGAATATGTTATTTGTAAAAGGCTGGATTGGAGTCGTTGCCCCTGCTGGAGGAAGGGGTTGAGGCAATTTTCACAATATCCTGTCGTCGTCCCCGCAGCCATCCCTCCTTGCGCCCTTGAATGCTACTCTGCCACATGGGCGTAGGCAGGGGGGCAGGAGGGGGCAGTTGCCCCCCCCTAAGAAGCAGGGCCGCTGGCTAGCCTGCCCCGCTGCCCGGTGCCGTCTCCCTTCTCCCTCGCTGGCTGTGGGGCGGGTGGAGAGAAAGCCCCAGAGCCGCGCAAAGTGTTTGGCTGGCTTTCCCTCCGCCCGCCCCACAGCCAGTTGGCTAGAGGACGTCTCCCTTCTCGCTGGCTGTGGGGCGGGTGGAGGTAAAGCCAGCCAAATGCTTTGCGCGGCTCTGGGGCTTCCCCCCCCACCCGCCCCACAGCCAGCCGGCTAGAAGGGACGTCTCCCTTCTCCCTGGCTGGCTGTGGGGCGGGTGGAGGGTGGAGGGGATCGGAACAGCCCAATTTTGGGCTGATCCTGGCGGCCCCTTGCCCCTACCAATTGCGGAGGGGGAGGAGGGGGTCGGAAGAGCCCCATTTTGGGCTGATCCTGGCGCCCCCTCGCCCCTGCCGATCGCGGAGGGGGAGGAGGGGGTCGGAGCAGCCCGATTTCGGGCTGATCCTGGTGCCCCCTCGCCCCTGAACAACCATGGCTTTCCTTGCCGCACTGTGGCCCCTCCCCTCCCGTGCCTTGGCCCCGCCCCTTGCCCCCCTAATTTTGATCCTGGCTACGCCCCTGCTCTGCCACGTTTGGGCACCTCTGGGAAAATGTAACAGGCATTGTAGGAAGCAGGAGAGGGAATGGGCAAAACTGAACCGCCAACTCCTTCTTCCAGTGGGAGACTTACTTGGATCTCAATCCTTTCTGTCAGTAGGAACATAGGAAGCTGCCTTTTACTGAGTCAGACCATGGGTCCATCTAGCTCAGTACTGTCTACACTGACTAGCAGAGGTTCTCCAGGATTTGGGGCAGGAGCCTCTCCCAGCCCTACCTGGAGATGCCAGGGATTGAACCCGGGACCTTCTGCTTTCAAGGCAGATGCTCTGCCACTGAGCTATGGTCCTTCCTTAAGCAGAAGGAGCTATTCCACCTGGATTAGAAAGGGATGAATCTGTCACATTTCTCATTTTATCAAAGCTGAGTTCAGCTCACCCACATCCATGTGTGAAGTTGTCTTATAAAAGCCTGCACACACAAAATTATGCATTTTATGAGCATTTCTCATCCATATGCAATTTTGCGTGCAATTTGCCTAATATGTGCATTTTGTGAGTCATTTTCCATAATAGAATGCCATTTTGTACATTATTTCCACTAATAGGTGCATTTTTGTGGACCATTTTGACTGGAAAACTGTGTCACAAAATTTAGTTCGCTTCCTCCCCCATCCTCACCTAGACAACACTCTAAATTAGAGTGATGTGAATATTTATCCTTTCTGTGCTGTGGTGGAGATGGAAACCATCAGATCCCAACCGCACGTACAAAGTCACCCTGCAGCTTCCGGCAGAACTCGCACTGGATCTTCTTATGCCATTGCTACTTTATGCATGGCATTTGCGTTGATATGTGGAAATGAAGTGTTTGCAAAGATGAAAAACCTCTCATTTCCCATTTGGCAGCTCTTGAATTATTCTCTAACTGCCAAGTTCACCTACCTCTCTAAATGGCAGAAATTAGCAAAGCTATTTGTTTGTGTGTCTGCCCAGCATTGAGGAGAATACCAAGTAGATTTAGCATCATCGGGGAAACATAATGTCTCATTATTTTGTGTGCCTGTTAGAACTCTCTTAATATAAATATACCTCTTTGACATGTGTTTATTTATTTGTTTAGCTGCTTGTTGTTGTTTTTAATTAACATCTATAACACAACGGTTATTTCTTACTAGGGTACTAACGTTATGTTAGCTAACCACTGAGCCTATTGGGCTTGCTGATTGGAAGGTCAGCGGTTCGAACCCCCACGACGGGGTGAGCTCCCGTTGCTTCTGCCAACCTAGCAGTTTGAAAGCATAGTAGATAAATAGGTACCATGGTGGCAGGAGGTTAACGGCATTTCCGTGTGTTCTGGTTTCCGTCACGGTGTTCTGTTGTGCCAGAAGTGGTTTAGTCATGCTGGCCTCATGACCCGGAAAGCTGTCTGTGGACAAACGCTGGCTCCCTCGGCCTGAAAGCGAGATGAGCGCCGCAATCCCCTAGTCGCCTTTGACTGGACTTAACCATCCAGGGGTCCTTTACCTTACTAGCCATGATGACTACCAGTAGGTTCTGCCCCCACTCTCGGAGGCACTATGTCTCTGGATACAAGTTGCTGAGCATTGCAGGTGGGAAGAATGCTGTTGCTAGCTTTCCATGGGCATCTGGGACACTGCAAGAACAGGATGCTCGGCTAGATGAGCCATTGACCTGATCCGAAAAGGCTCTCCTGGTGGTCTTATGCCCCAGGTGGTTGCCAAGGGTAGCCCTTTCAAAGAGGCTTTGAAACAGCAGATCTCAATAGCCTTTTGACCTCAGTGCAGACACCTTGGTTAACCAACTCCTTGAGCTCAGAAATGGTGATGATGTTTCAGGAGGAAGTTGAGGGAAAGCCGTGCTGCTACAAATTAAGGGGGTTTAGTAGCAGAAGGAAAGGGAATCGGTGAAAGGGGGAGCAAGTCCACAGCGATGAGTAAAGCAAGGGTGGCAGAACTGCAGCGGTGTAATACAGGCATCCCCAAACTGCGGCTCTCCAGATGTTTTGGCCAAAACTCCCATGATCCCTAGCTAACAGGATCAGTGGTCAGGGATGATGGGAATTGTAGTCCAAAACATCTGGAGGGCCGAAGTTTGGGGATGCCTGGTGTAATATAATCTGTGGCCTGAGGGACATGAAGATGCCAGCCATATGTTACTGGAAGGCTGTTTCCCTGGTGGGCCTTACCCAGATCATGTGATGATTGTTCATGCCAGGGCCAGTTGCCCCTGCGAAGTAGGGTGTGTGTGTGTGTACAGATTGAAAGTGGTGCAACTCAGATGACTCACCATCGGCACCTGCTGTTGACTCACACCGTCTGCACCTGCTGATGATGTCACTATTCAAGTAGGGAATGGAGAGCCCTGCCATAAAGGGTTTGTTTTTTTATGGTCGCTATCTACATTGGTAGCAAATAAACTGGACCTGAACAGTGAATAACCTTGTGTGGCTTGGATTAATGAAGGAGTCACACCTGGCCAAGGGCAACATCTGTAAAGAACTTGCTGCAATATTCAGGCCCTGATTTTTGTCATCACTGCCATCACAGGTAGGGCTGTTCATAGAGCCAGATGCAGCAGCTAATGTGAATTTTACACATCCTTCCATCCTCCATCCAGGCAAACAAGAGGCATTAGGGACTCATTGCTCCCATGCGAAAACAGAGTAGGGGGAAAGCAGGTGAGAGATTTGGCCTGAATGAGCC
The DNA here is from genome assembly GCF_965207765.1 of Zootoca vivipara. Taxonomy (NCBI): domain Eukaryota; kingdom Metazoa; phylum Chordata; class Lepidosauria; order Squamata; family Lacertidae; genus Zootoca; species Zootoca vivipara. The sequence goes on from NC_142586.1 coordinate 95,716,444, forward strand.
CCAGAAGCCAGGCAGAGAGGCCTGGAGGGCTGCATTTGGCCCTGAGTCTGAAGTTCCCAACCCCCGATCTAGAACTGATGTTCCCATTGAAATGCAACTCTTGAGTGCACAGGGTGGGTTTCCTTGTGACATTAGGAATGAATGGAACAGGGACACGCCACTTTTCTTGCTCAGTGCAAGCCTTTTAGTGGAGTACTAGAGCTTGGAAAGCTGGCTGAGAGCCAGCCACTCCCCCCGACTGCTCTTATCTAAGAAATGCACAAACCTTCTAAGCGAGAGTTGTGTTCAAAGAGAGGCCTGGCTGCTATTTGAAGGCCTCTGGGGATTAATGTGGTTCCACCCATACAATCAGCCTAGAGAAACTGGTGTTTAAAAAGTGTTCAAGTCTATTAATCCTCACCTCTACCCAGAGTCCTTGCACTGACTTTCAGTTTGTGTAAGAGATGGAGTAAACCAAAAGGTAACAAGCACCTCAACGCAACAGCACTACTGTCTTGTAGAGTGATTATACTGTTTGGTAATACTGCATTTAGGGATGTGCTAAATAGTCCCCACATGTGGAATGCTAGGCACATCTGAATAACAACAAAAATCCCTCTTTGAACCATACATCAGCTACCTGGGATAATCTGCTCATGTATATTTATGGGAAAGGTCTATCGCTCAGAAGCAGAGCATCTGCTTTGCATGCAGAAGGTCCCAGGTTCAAATTCCTGGCATCTCTAGGCAGGGCTGGGACTGTCCCCTGCCTGAACCCTTGGAGATCGGCTGCCAGTCAATGTAGACAAAATGAAGAAAGATGGATCAATGGTCTAGCTCAGTACGGTATTAGGCAGAGTCCTGCGCTCCTGTATCATGAGCTATTGAGCATGCAGAGTTATCAGTTCAAATAACGAAAATGGATATCCTTCCCCACTCTAACCCTTAGTGTGATATATATTTTTTCCGTTGCAGATTGTATTCCGGAAGATTAGTGATGTCAAGCGAGAAGAAGAAGAGAGGATGAAAAGGAAAAACGAAGCCCCTTTAGTCTTGCCACCTGACCATCCGGTCCGTCGGCTTTTTCAAAGATTTAGGCAGCAGAAGGAGGCCCGGCTGGCTGCAGAAAGAGGCCGAGACGACTTGGATGTGGAGAAAGGCAACATTCTGGGAGACCACCCTTCGCGCACTGTGGTTAAAGCTAGCATCGTCACCGTCAGGGAAAGCCCCGCCACGCCAATCACCTACCAGTCTGCTTCAACATCCGGGGTATCCGACCAGGCCAAGCTTCAAGCCCCAGCCTCAGACTATGTAGGAGGGAAGGTGGCAGGAGACTTTCCAAGGCGCAAAGGCTGGGCAAAGTTCAAAGATGCCTGCGCGAAGGGAGAGGACTGGAACAAAGTCTCCAAGGCAGAATCCATGGAGACGCTGCCGGAGAGGACGAAAGTGGTGGGGGAAGCCACTCTGAAGAAGACCGACTCTTGCGACAGCGGCATCACGAAAAGCGACCTGCGCTTGGACAATGTGGGGGAGACGAGGAGTCCTCAGGACCGAAGCCCCGTCCTGGCAGAAGTCAAGCACTCGTTTTACCCCATCCCCGAACAGACTCTTCAGGCCACGATGCTGGAAGTGAAGCATGAGCTGAAGGAGGACATCAAAGCTTTAAACACAAAAATAACGAACATAGAAAAACAGCTTGCTGAGATACTAAGGATATTAGCCTCTAGAAGAAGCTCGCAATCACCACAGGAGTTGTACGAAATATCAAGGCCACAGTCTCCAGAATCACAAAAAGACCTTTTTGGAGCAAGCTGAGGTGGTTCTTTTAAGCAGACGTCAATCGGGTATCCCCCGCAAACACAACAAAACACCCACTTCAACATGTTTTAAGCGAAACATTTAATCTTTCCTTGATGAACTCCATTGAGGGGCCAATCCGTTAACCATGTTCTCCTCCCTCTCTAAATGGTATAGTAACAGGAATTGCAACCTCATGTCGAGATGGCAGCTGACTCTGAAGTCTTTTTGACAGCAAGGGTACAGTTTATAATGTTTTCCCCCCTCCTTCTTCGTCAGTGCATCCTTTACCCCTCAAATTGACTTTTGTTATATAAAAGAAAGAAAGAAAGACATTAATAGAAAACTAAGTCATATGTTAAGCCCAGTTCATATACTTACCCGGTTGTTGGAACTTTTTTACATGGTGTTTATTCCTGGGCAAATTCTCCCTCCACTTGCCCCCGTGTAAATAATATCTGACACAGGGGCTTCACGTGTGAATGAACAAGTGAAGGCCCTCTTTTGAAGGGGAAGAATCATGTCAATCAGGCATTCATGTGAATGAACCTGCATGTTAACATTACACTGACCGCATTCATACATTGAAATCCATACATTGAAATCCATACATTGAAAACACTACAAAGCTTTGAAGAGTTATGACTTCCCCCAAATAATTATGGGAGTAAGGGTGCCTGAGAATTTTCAGAGACCCTTATTTCCTTCACAGAACTGCAATTCTCAGAGTGGTTTAGCCAGCAATCCCTTTTCACAGGTAATACTAGGCAGTGGCGTAGTAATGGGGGGGGGGGTAGCAGGCTGGATGGGGCTGACCACTTCTGACGGCTGCTGCTGTGCAACGCGGCCACCACCATTGAGGAGAAGCCCCGATGCAAGCAAGACTGCCTCACTCCGTGGTTTGCTCGCGGGGTTTGTTGCGGCGCTGCGGTGCATGCCTTCTGTGCGCGCATGCGTCGTGTGTCATGACACGTGACGCATGTGCGTGGTGGACACTCCGCCCCCCGGCGGGGTGCCTTTGGGTTTGCTGCCCTGGGCAGCCAGGCGGCTAGCTACGCCGCTGATACTAGGAATTGTACCTCTGTTAGGGGGCTCCTAACAAATCTTAACAAACAGCTCCCAGGATCCTTTGGGGGAAAGCCATGGCTGCTTAAAGTGGTATCATAGTGCTTTCAATGTGTGGTGTGATTGTGGTCCATATGCACATGTGGTGGTGTGGAAATCAGGGAGAGAAATAGTTCCAACACTTTTATTACAAGAGGACCCACAACCGTAGGAAACACTTTAGGCTTCCACAGCCTGGTGTCCTCCAGGTGTCTTAGACTACAACTCCCATCAGCCCCAGCCAGTAACATTGTACTGACTGGGGCTCATGGGAGTTGTAGTCCAAAATATCTGGAGGACACCCGAGTACAGAAAGTGGAAGTATATGAACTGGGCTCCTTTCAAGCTTTGGATCTTGAACATGACTTTACATTGCCAGCTTGCTGAGTAAGATCTCACCATTGTGAAAATGTTTAGCAAGTCCCTTCGCCTTCCTCCTTTTATGTCTGCATAGCCTTTATAGATCATGTGAAATGGTGAGGTTTCACATGGTGGTGATAATGTGGTGGTCCAGAAAAAGGAGCAAAAGGGTGGACTTCCTTATCAAAGTATGCAGTGTGTATTTTCACATACGATTCGTAGGTGCCATTACTTATTGCCACCTGGTGGTAGAAAAATCTCAGATTTGGGTTGATATCATCTAATGGCAAAGAAACATGAAACTGTGAGGTTTCCCTGTCATCAAAAATATTTGGAGTTTTTTAAAAAGAGGCCTTCCACACTAACGTGTGTTCGTGATTTTATAAACAAACTCCTGCCCCCCACCCCAACGAGAAATTTATATTCTGTGCTCATGACGTTGTTTTGAACTCTCCACTTTGCCTTTTGAGTTTCCTTTAAACAAGATATATGCCAAAGGATGCTGAACTATGTATACATTAAGACCAAGGATGCACACCAACCATTCCGATATATTTTCTCATTGTAATGGTCCCCAGTACCTTAGGGAGATAGATTGTGCTGTTCTGTCTCTATCTCATATTCTAAGCGGATGCTCTCTCCCTTGAAATGTATTTGTCTTGAGGAAGACTAACTAGGGCACCTGTAGAAGTAAAAGCAGGTGGGGGAAAGAAATTGCTTGTATTAAGGAAAACTCCATTGTACCAAAGGACACTGCACCAAGGAGATAGTGAAAATTGCATAACAGAGAAAGACTGCGTTGCTAGTGGGCTAGTGGACGTGGGGAACCCTTGCCCTCCACATGTTAACAGCCTCCCACAATCCTTGGCCATTGGCCATATTTGCTGGGACTGATGGGAGCTGTAGTTCAGTCACATCAGAGTGGGGAAGCGGTGCCACATCCGCATGATCACAATTGCCATGGAAGAATAATGCTGCAAAGTACTGAATCTAAACTGAACTGCAGTGTAATGTTCAGAGATATATTGTTTGGACTGTTTTTTTTAATAGAAAGAGCTGTTCATCAGCGATGCAGACTTCCTTTCCAAGATGTGGACTGGATCCTGAGAACTGTGGATGGTGCCCAGCTCATGGAAATCAAATTAGTCCCAACAAATTACTTACATCCACTGATTTCAACGAGTCTGCTCTATTAGTCTCCATCTGCGCTACCCATTGAAAGCACTTTGATACCACTTTACAGAGCCGTGGCTTTCCCCCAAAGAATCCTGGGAAGTGAAGTTTGTTAAGGGCATTGAGAGTTCCCCTCACAGAGCTACAGTTCTCAGAGTGGCTTAACAATCAGTCACAGGGAACTAACTCTCAGCACATTTACCCAACTACAGTTCCCAGGATTCTTTGGGTTAGGCCATGATTGTTTAAAGTGATATGTTACCGCTTTAAACGTAGAGTGCAGATGGGGTCGGTGCAGAGAGCCAGACTCCACTCTCTGTGCTAAACTCCCTTTCCGAAAGTAGCGCCTCCCTGTGCCATTTGCCACATTTTGTGCCCCCATCAAAAGCACAGCAGTATTGCAGATATCCTCGAGTGCAATGCTGCTTCGGAGGAATAGCAGCAGGAGAATCTGCTGGGGCTTAAAAAGAAAAAAGTCCTGCACACCAAAACGGGTGCTTTGAATCCCAGCCGCGGTCTTTGCATATGGTTTTGATTGCCGTTAAACTGCAGGGATGCAGAGAGAGCATTTGCTCTCATCTTCATAATTATTAGGGACAAAAATAGAAAGCGATTCCAATAATACACAGTACATAAAGCTCAGCAGTTAGTAACTCTGCTGCAGTGCTGAGAAGCAGCTCTGGAGGACGTTAGTTCCTTAAGATTAATTTCTTTCAGACAAAGGCAATCACGGACTGCTGCGTGGGAAAGCTGGTGCCATTTTGCTTAGTTTATCCCACAGGATGTTTATAGCTTGCACCAAGTCATAAATTCCAGGGCCGCAGTGTTTACTTGACTAATCAGTTAGGTGGATTGATTAAAAACTTTAAATTAATTAACCTTTCCATGAATTGGCAGTGGTTTGTCAAGAAAGAAAGAAAGAAAGAAAGAAAGAAAGAAAGAAGGAAGGAAGGAAGGAAGGAAGGAAGGAAGGAAGGAAGGAAGGAAGGAAGGAAGGAAGGAAGGAAGGAAGGAAGCAAGCAAGCCTGGAGCAGATTTCTGTTCATGGATTGAGGTGGCCCCACCAATTTACTTCTTGCTGTAGTCTTGTGTGCTTTCCTTCTGAGCCCCTTCTGAAGGTCTGTGATCTTATGGCATGATGTGGCATTCAGGGCTGTAGCTGGAAGGAAGAGTCAAGGAACACACTACACACACACACACACACACACACACACACACACACACACACACACACACAGGTTCACATGGGAGTGCCTTCCGCTTGCACAAGAAGCACTTTTGAGTCCAGCAAATGCATTTATTTTGAACTCTGGCATTTGCAAAAACCACAAAGGCAGGTCCAGTTTGGGAAGAGGCATCTTCTCAGCTCCCACACTTGCCTCGTTCTGTGATGCTACTTATGTGACACATCTAAGCACCGCTCCAAAATTAAAGAAAGCAGGGTTTATTTTCCTCCCTTCAAATCTATTGTTTATCCATATGAAAATGTCTGCAGATTTATTTCATTACTCCCTCAATGAAAAGCCATATGTTTGAACAGGGTGACAGGATTAATAAGTTTGCCTGATTTTGTGTACCAAAGGCTATTAGGTGAAAGGCTTTAAGTGGATAACCAACAAATAGTTTTCTTTGCTTGATGCTTGGACTTAATACATCTATATATAGGTGTGTGAGAGAAGGGGAGGGAGGGAGAAACTCTATAGGCTTATAATATAGGGTAGTGGCCATATCCCAGTGGTAGAGAAGATGCTTTGCATGTAAAAGGTTCCAGATTCAGTCCCCAGCATCTCCAGGTAAAAGATCTCCATTAGAACCATGTGGAGCTGCTGCCAGTCAGTTTAGACAATACTGAGCTAGATGGACCAATGGTCTGATTTTGTGTAAAGCAGTTCCCCATGTTCCACTTTGCAGTGCCAGAATATCAAGATTTAAGATTCCAAGGGCATCCACTCCAGAATGATATGAAAAACTGATTTCCTATTCTGAAAAGGTATGCAGTGGATAGAATAGCCGAGGAAGCAGAAAGCACTTTCTGTTGAATTAAGCTTATTTTCCCAAATGAGTACATCATTAGATTCTAATGTTTCCTTCGTGCCAACCTGATGTGGAACTGTGCTTGCTTGCAAGATCCACCATTGCCAGAGAGTCTTGCTTTTGCAGTAACCCTTCCTCAAATTGCTATCCTTTATTCACTTACACTAGAGACTAAATCATTGCAGTCCAGTGTTGTTTGTCCAGGTCTGATTTTTGCAGCACCAAGAGGTTAAAGGCTGCTAGCATCTTTCATTAAAAGGCTGCCCCTTGCACGTCTTGCAGCTTTTATTGCTTTGTGTCCAGCTGGTAGAGCATGAGACTCTTAATCTCAGGGTCCCTTGTTGGGCAAAAGTTGGGTCGTGGGTTTGAGCCCCATGTTGGGCAAAAGATTCCTGCATTGGAGGGGGTTGGACTAGATGACCCTTGTGGTCCCCTCCAACTCTGCAATTCGGTGATTCTATGAGTGCCCTATCTATCTATCTGTCTGTCTACTTGCAAAGTCAAGTTATTTACATTTAGCAATACATCTGGGAACACCCCTCACCTCCTCTAGTACTGCAATGAGAAGGAAAACAGAACCATAGTTTATTGTTATGCCCAACCTAGGAACTTTGGTTACAGGTAGGTAGCCGTGTTGGTCTGACGTAGTCGAAACAAAATAAAAAAATTCCTTCCAGCAGCACCTTAGAGACCAACTAAGTTTGTCATTGATATGAGCTTTCATGTGCATGCACACTTCTTCAGATAAGAAGTGTCTGAAGAAGTGTGCATGCACACAAAAGCTCATACCAGTAACAAACTTAGTTGGTCTCTAAGGTGCTGCTGGAAGGAATTTTTTTATTTTGTTTCGACTAGGAACTTTAGTTATTGCTTCTTGTGCGAAACAAGCTAGGGCTCATTAACCACAATCTGATGTTAGCTTGCATCTGTAAAACATAGTTAATGCTAATAACTATTAGATATAACTGTCTTATGGGTGTCCCAAAAGAGGAGAGAGAAGGAGGAGGAGATCCTAAACCTGAGGCCCATGCATGTAATGCTAAACTATGCATACCATAAAGAGACGCAACATCTCACTGAGGGGAAAAAACACCCAGCCAATAAAAGAGGCAGAAGCTGCAAGATGGAAGCTACTAATTAACCTTACAGGGGACCTTTGCAGAATGGGACTTACGTGAGAATAAGCTCTTGGCCATGGCAAAGGACGTTACTGGATAATATCACGTTATATTAAGTACCACTTGAACCAGTTTTAATTACACTTCCAGCTCACTGCAGAAAAGCAGTGTCTCAGCAATGCTAAAGATCCCTAATGTGGAATCAAGCAACTACAGGTTAACTTTCAAGGCAAATTCAAGAAGCAACCAATTAGCACAGATCAATACAACATGTGCCCCACCTAGCCGAATACAGTCCACCAGCCATAAAATGTGTCCTGCCAGGGGCTTAATAAACATGTTGCAACCTCTCAGATTCTTGACAAGCCGCACAGGGGCTGAGAGAAAATGGGCCCTCAGAATTCTCCATGCCTTTGTTGGCAGCAAAAGGCAGGGGATTTCACTGGATATTCTTCAGGCCAGGGCTGAAATTATTTCAACAGTTTAAAAGGAACTTGAAAAAGATTATACAAATAATAATAATCAGAAAATTACCGTATTTTTCATCTATAAGATGCCCCCATGGAGAAGACACCCCCTTTTGGGGGGGACCTCAGATTTAAGAAAGTGGGGGGAGGTGTATCCATGTATAAGACACCCCCTAATTTTTGACATTATTTTTTAAGGGAAAAAACCTAGTCTTGTACACGGAAAAATACAGTATTTCCTGTGAAATTTCAGCTCACTTGACTGAAAGGCTATTGTTCATTTATTTTGGTGGGTGGGGGAAGCAATCAGCTAGGGACCAAATTGTTTCCTGCTACACTAAAAAACAACAACATTATATCACATTAAAACAAGATTTACAGTTGCACCCACAATCATGTAGGGCAAAACTGGGGAGGTCATTATGCAGAATATTATCCAGGGGAGGACTGAAATTCTTTAATAGATCAGGAGAAGCTCAGAAGAGAATTTTTTTTTTCCAAATTTTGGTCAGAAAAGTTAGGCTCTGCTCTAATCCCCCACCCCAATTTCTGCACTCCTAGACAAGAGCAAAAATGGTTCTATTGAACATGGAATGCTGCCTTTGGCTTGATGTCTCAGATTGTGTAGGGCTTCCTTGAATTGTTGTGCTCTTATTTACCCCCATGCATTTTGATCCCCTTTATTATTCCGTTCATGCTATCAGTAAGATAGCCACAATTCAGGGAACCAGGAAGAATCTTGCAATATAGGGCACCCACAGCTAAACGCAAAGGAAGTTATTTGCAAGCTGTATAGTTGCTGATGAATTGTAACACGCGTAAAGACAAGAGGGAAGAGGAAAATATAAGCAAAGCATGCTATGTTTAACTATGCCCTTGGAAATAGGCAAAATGTGTAAAAGAAATATCCTTTTCACCAACCATAGATACTGAAAACTGCTACGCCATTGTGGTACAATGTAACACTATCCTACAGTCAGGGGAATAATCTTAGTAGAAGACACCCAACTGTTGATCTTTACCATGGTGAAATGACTTTGGAGGTTTCCAGATAAATCAAATTTAATTTGTACTCAAAAAAAGAGGTTGGGGGGGTGAGGAAGCAAATCTCTGAAATGATCCAAATTCTTCTCAGAATCCGACACCCATATTTTTAAACATTCTGTGTCTTCAGATACATGTGTTTCTGTTGGAGATTTCCTGTGCAATATTAAAAACACCCTTCTTGCTTTAAATTTCATTTACAGCGGTGTCCCGATTTCCCCGAGAACATCCAGTTTAACAGCTCCGAAGGTGATGTTCTGCACCTGCACTCCTTCACTTAATGAATCGAAAGAGCTATTTGCTGTGAACATCCTGGTGATTTTTGTTTCTTTGTTTCGACTCAGTATAGAGTTGGCGTGGACCCATTTAAAATACGATTTTATTATTTTTAAAAAAGCAATCTTTATTAATAAATGTGTATGTGATTATGCAGCTACACAATACGTGTGTCTGCATGAGTTCCGTCTATAATTAGTGTTATTGGACAATTCACAGCATATCCTTCACTCTGCGATCAAGATATCAAAACAATAACAGAAGTCTTTCCCCAGTGGACAAATGAAGCCTGTTGGTCCAGTTCAGTAATGAGGATTGTGTTTATCCGCAGTGGGGCGGGGTGTGTGTTTAATTTCCTTGTTCTGCTTAATATTTCTATAGTATACTTTGATTGAATTGTAACTGTGCCGCTGGGATGTGGTCTAACAAATGTCAGGGCATGCAGGACTCTTATGCAGAAATCTCAGAGCTGTATTAGAAGTCTTTCTGTGTAAATAAGGAGGTGATTCCTATTTAACCATTGAGGGAAACATGAGCATAATCTTAAGCCCAGAACCGCGGTCTCTGCCTTGGGTGAGATGTCAATGTGCATGAAATGTGCGGCACATAGACCACATCAGCATGGCCTCTTCATTCAGCCATGAAGATACAAGCCTGGAGATGGGTTTTTACATGTCACAGCTAATGTAGATGGTGGACTCACAAGTCCCTTTTGAACCCCACACTAGCTAGATGCATCTCTTGGCACGTAAGGGGATGTGGGTGTGTTCGCACAACGCCACTGGCTGTTGCGTGTGCTTGGCTGCATGCAAAGTGAGCTGGTTTTACTTTGTTTCAATACCTATGGCTTTTTACTTTTAAAAGTTAATATCCTCCAAGCTGGCTGGCACAAACCTTTCGGTGCCAGGCTTGTATGAGAAATTGCAGGCTAGGAGGGCAGAAATAAATAAATACATTAATTGTGCCACAGGGCACAGGGTGGTGGGAAAAATATGCTGCCCCGACCTCGAGACCCTGCACTGATTCCTCCCTTCTGCTGTTGAGGAGTAGCTCCTCTCATTTCACCCAGGCCTTTCATCGTGCAACAAGTGTGCAGAAAGCTGCAAAAAAAAATGTGATGCTGCCACAGTGTGTGTGTGTGTGTGTGTGTATGTGCGTGCGTGCGTGCGACGCCCTACTTAGTGCTGCAGAAAGTGCCTGCTTTTGTTCATGGAGCCCTTTGTTGTTGCATGGGTAGCATTGTTGTGGTACAAAACCGTAGTTCCAGGAATTTCAGGAGTTGTGCTCGTCAATCACACATCAGGCAATGCTGGTGCAACACCCTTTGCCACTTTCCTATTGTCATGGCTGAAGTTGCTAGAAGGACTTATCTTCCCTGCATCCCACCCTCTCACATCGTTTAGCTCGTGTGCTTTCTTTGGACTCCCCAGATGAGCCAGCGAAATCTGTAGCTCTCCTTCATTGCAGGGATAAGCTGGTGACGAAGGAGAGGGCTGAGGATTCAAGGGCCTAGAGTCGGGATGGCAAACGGTGACCCATCCAATAGGCAATGCCAGGTGGGGCTGGAATGGAGCTCTGTGACACCTGAAGGGCCAAAGGTCCCAATTCATGACCTAGGAAACCCAGCAGGTACAAACCACTTATGTCCCTCAACAACGTGATGGAAGCAAAACTGTATTCACCTGGGAAGGGCCATAGCTCAGTGGCAGATCACCTGCTTTGCATGCAGAAGGTCCCATGTTCAATCCCCGGCATTTCCAGATAGAGATGTGAGAGACCCTCAGTCTGAAACTGGAGACTGCCTGTCAGGGCTGAGCAAGAATGGTCTGATGGGAACTTTCCTATCTTCCTATGTTTCTATTTAGCAGTAGTTCTGAAGCAAGTCCAGTGGCAACAGATTAGGATACTAGCTACTCCTAGGTATGGGGGTTCTGAACCAGGACCTGGTCAGCATTTACTGAGTTCTGGCACTGACCACGGTTTTAGTATATTCCCATATTACATTAAATTGCATTTGGGACTCGCTAAGTGCTTGAATTGGTTGTGTGTGGAAGACTGACATCTGCCATAGCTTTCCATCTGCATTACAGACCAACTGAAGCAAGGCCCAGTTTTATTCTCATGGGTAAAAAGGCCTTTAGGAATGGCTGTGCCCTGTGTCCTTTAAGGGAAGCGTATGCAAAGTATAGCATATATATAATTCCTGTCTTTCCATGCCTAGATCTAGTAGTCTAAAATGTAGAAAATATAGGATATTTAGATATCTATTTCTTACAGGACAGTAGTGGCTGGCCTTTTCTGACCCAAGGGTCGTATTGACAGTCACCCCTACATGGACCACCTGTCAATGGTGGGCAAGGTCAAAATACAATTTGTGTGTTTGTGTAAGTGTGTGTTCATCCGCGTGTGTGCACGCACACACACACACACACACACACACACACCACAAATACAAATCGCACGTAAACATGCAGGCATACACACAACACATACACAACTCTTTCTCTATCTCTCCCTCCCACAAGGCACAATGAGGGTCTCTTAAAAAATCATCCCCACCCAAGCATGAAGATGGGGAGCACAAAATGTGATGAGTAAAAGGCTGTGCTTCAAGGACCACCACCACCAAGGAGAGAGCTTCTGCCTTTTATTTTTTGCCACCGCTGGTGGTACTTTCTCGCTGCCGCCACAGATCACCTGCAGGTACTTCTTAAGCTGCCCTTATCACAAAGCTGACCCTCTCTGAGCGCCATGTTTGCAGGCACCCCTCCACGCTGCGTTTCCCAACTTGGTGCGACTGCATTTGTGCCATGGGTGAAGCTGTTGACTCCTTGGCTTCCGGCTCCGTGGAAGACAGTCAGGGAACGCAGCCTCCAGGGGCGGCGGAGGCAATAACCAATCATCTGCACTTCAAAGTAATAATAAGCATTTCAAAGACAAGGAGCCTCACTGGGTGTCTTCCCAGAATTCAGTTGTATAAGAAACACTGTCATTAGTACAGTATCTTTGATCTGAGTTGATTCCCCTCACCGCACCCTCATGCCACACACTGCTGTGGCAAGGATGGATTTGCGCTAAGTACGAAAACAAAGCTGCTTGCAATAAGTTGTTTTTAACATTTAGCCTTAAGACCCCTTTCCGTAAGCGATGAAGAGTTGAAACTACGATGCTGTCATGGACTCCCTTTCTAACGTTCTGTATAGTGTTCACTACAGTGTTGCCTCAAGATATAAAGCACTTTGATTAGATTTCTTAAGTCTAATGGAAACCGTGCATCGGTAATTCAATTTATTTCTCCACATATTGCCTTCTGACTAGTTTTTCTGTAGCCTTTCCCCCCGTTCGTCTGCAAGGACACTTCATCGCCATTGCCACAGACACTTTTATATATCAGGGAGCTGACACCTCATGCTGCTAAAAGTGTTTTGTGTATTGATCGAAGTCTTTCTCACACCCATTCTTCTTGACCAAGGTAGTGTGCTTCTTCTGCCGCCATCGTCTATCTCCACATGACGCCCGAGTGTCGTAGGACCCGGTGTGACAAATCCCACAATGTTATTGTAACTGGAATTAGAACTACCAATGCTGGAGGTGTCTGGGATTTTTTAAAAGGAATAAATGCTCATTTTTATTGTTTTTGACCCTTTTCAAAGGGCAATGGTTTCCCTCCCCACCCCCATTGGTCTTATTCCTATCTAATGTCCTCTGTTTTGAAAGGAATCATTTGAATAATAGAAAGATTCAGTAATCTTGTATCAGGATGAACTGCTAAACGAAGTCATATGACTTTTCATAATGAATGTGTTATATTATTGTACCTTCATACGTTCCATATTTTCCCATCACCTGGAAACATGCTGAAACTTTCCTTTTCCACGTCTGCATGGACACTTTGTGGATATCCAGTAATGCAGTTTTTCTGGCACTTTAAAAGAAAATGTACTCCACTTGTTTTCCTCCTTTCCAGAATCCACCAAATACTATCTCTTTTTTTGATCATTTCTTTGCATTTGTCACTTTGTCTTACTGAGCATGAATAAAACAAAGATGAATAAGTAGATACTATTTTTGTGGTCAGCCGAAAAAGCTGCCAGTAGAGAGAGTATATATCTCCTGTTTTGGAATGTCCTGATAAAGTTGCTGTCACAAGACATGAATAAATACCCCCTGACTGACATTTTTAAACAAGCACAAATAATATTTGTAAAGACAAATTTTAATTTTATTTATTATAGTAATAAACTATTTTATACATTACAGTGTCTTGCCTCTGCAGTGTGTGATTTTCTGCTTGGACAAATGACTGTAATTTTAAGTTTCTTTTCAAAGGCTGCCTGATTATTTCTGAATGCATGTGAAATAATTGATTGCCATTTTTTTAAAAAAAACTTTTGAGTTCTCTCTCTTGGGAGGCATTGCCCATGTGGTCTCCATGGTTTTGTAAACAGGGACAGCTCTGAATTCCATAATTGGGGGTTTCAGAAATTAATTGCCACAGTTCAGGATTCCAGAGTTCATTACAAGCTGGCCTTGGTTCAAAAGTTTTAATTTATTTACCACCCTTAGGGTTCCAGGGCAGTGCTCAACAATCTATGGGTGGAATCCCTTTAGTCCTCCTAACACTGTTGATTCAGGAGAGGCTTCTCCTTAAAAGAAAAGTGGGGGGGGGGAGCAGCCAATTTTTGCTGTTTAGCTTCCTCCCATCCAAACCTCTCCCCTAAGCAAAAAACAGTTCTGGGGCTTGCGGAATCAGTGAAAATCACCTCCTTCTCTTGCTAGCAAACACCTCTCAAGCCCTTGGCATCACTGGGACATAACCCTGTATTTCAACACAAAAAGGGGGGATCAATAATTTAACAATAAGTTAAAATAGGAACATTTTCTGAGGTGGCTTCCCATTTGTGGAATGCTCTCCCCAGAGAGGCTCCCCTGGTGCCTTTATTATATATCTTTAGGTGCCAGGCAAAAACATTCCTCTTCTCCTAGGCTTTTGGCTGATTAAACCAGTGCTTTTTTTCTGGAGGGGAGCGCAGGGGTATGGATACCCCTAAACATTTTGTGAATCTAATGGGAGAAGAAACTAAAAATTCTCTAGCACAGTGAATCATCAGTTCCGTTGGCCTCCCCCCCCCCCAAATGGCAGCCACATTTTCTGTCACGGTGTTTCCTTAGTCTCAGACGGAAGCGAGCATTTAATGTGTGAAGTAGGAGTTGGAATCTAGCATGGTGATTGGTCAGTTTCGTTGTTACCACCTCCAATTGCGGCTTCCTTTCCTTTCCTCGTGTTTCCTGAGTCTCAACCTCATGCCAATGTGGAAGTTACTGTGAGCTGTCAGCTGTGTAATATGAGGTAATGCATGTTCTTTGCACTTTTGTCCATTTACTGTATTTATTCCCCTCACCCCAATTTGAACTATAAAGTGGTGATTTTCTTGAGTCAAAATGAGAATACCCTTAAACATTTTTTTTTGGAAAAAAAAGCACTGGGTTAAACAATTGATTGTCAGGGGTATTGTTGGTTATTGGTTGTTGTTGTTATGTCATGTGTCTTGTGCTTTTATACTGCAAGTGACCTGTGACCTTCAAATGAAGGGCAGTAGATAAATTTAATAAATAGCAGCAGCAGCAGCATTTTTGCCTGGCACTTAAAAAAATGCAACGCAGGTATCAGGTAAACCTCTCTGGGGAACACAGTCCACTACAACTGGGGCAGCACTGCTGAAAAGGTCCTTTTCTGTTTGCCAAACCAGCATCCTTTTGCTGATGGATCCACATGGAGAAGGCCTTCAGCAGAAGATCTCAAAGCACAAATCGATTACTATGAGAAGAGACACTCATTCCAAGCACTTGGGTCCCAAGTCCTTTTTGTGCTTTGAAGGTAAGAACCAGCATCTTGACCAGGTCTTAGAGACTAAGATGTAATGCTCTTGGTACCAGGCCCTTCAATAGCTCTTTCTGCTGCAGCCTCACTTTCCTAGTCAAATTTACCTGCTAGTAGCAGCAACAGAGATGATAATAACAGGAGCCAGGCCCTGTTATGCTCAAAAATGCTGTGCTAGACTGCTGGGGGGGGCTATTTATCAGGACTCCTAGCATCTCAGCATTCTTGGGCATAATATAAACTTTGTCAGTAGCCCTCGTGGCAAAGCACCTGCTAGTTCAGCTGCCATCATTCTCAATAAATGAATCTCTGAGGTTTCTGCCATTCAGTTCCAGTCATTCAGTCACAATTTCCGTTCTTCGATGGATGATGAACTAGAAAACTTGATTTTGTGTAGATGTCTTATTCTGCACCAGGGGAAGTATTAAGATTGGGGCTTATTTTCTACAGTTTTTTTTTTAATGTCCCCATCCAGATGAGCTGTACTGCTTAAAAAACAAACACCTCACCCCAAACCTTTAGTGTTTGCACATGCCTGCTATGCCACAGGAACCTTTCCTTCAGTGAGAAGAGGCACAGCATACAGGAATGCAGAAAGCTGCCTTAGAAGTCAGGCCATTGGTCCATCTAGCTCAGTATTGTCTATTCTGATTGGCAGCAGGACAATGGCTCTCGAGGATTCCACACAAGGTTCTCTCCCAGCCCCACATGGAGACACTGGGGATTCAAACTGGGCAGATGCTCCACCTTGGAACTACAGCCCCTTCCCCTGGACCTTAGCCCCTTGGCAGTTACATTGTGGGGGGTTTATTTTGCTCCCAGTGCTGTTCCTCATTGATATGAAACTACTGGAAGGAGTCCTCAGGGGATTCAGAGCGATGTGTCTGGGGCACAGTGTTGGCAATCTCAAGGCTGAGCTACTGAGGGCTGTAGCTAGTAGAGTATGCAGCAGTCTCGCTGCTGAGTAGGACGCCAAGCATGTGATGCCACTTCTGAAAGAACCACACCGGCTGGCAATTTGCTAAGAAACCAAAGGCAGGCTTCTTTTGTTGACTTACAAAGGCTTTATACATCGACAAAAGCACATTAAAATTGGCTTGTTAGCGAATTCATACATCAATAAAATGGAGCAAAAGGCAAAGAGAATAAATTGATGGACGGAAGGCAGAGAGCAAAGGTAGAGGGAGGGGACGTGAGGCAGCAGATTTGACCCCGAACAGCTGCAGTAAAAGTCACTGCAGGGGTGTAAAAGGTAAAAAGCAACACTTCTTTGAATTTCTGGTCCATGGCAGCCTTGGAAAAGTATCTCTCACCAGGGCATTGTGAGATCAGACACACAGATGTCCAAAAATCTCCCTGCAATTTTTTAAAAAAGCTGTATAAATGGTAAGTAGCATCAATGCATGGAAGGAGAGACTCTCCTCTTCATTAGCGTTTTTGTTTTTATTGATTTTCAGCAATAATAAAACAAATGACCACACATGTGGATACTTCCTCCACGAATGATTCAGATGCATTGGCTCAAAACAGGAGACTTTCAATTACAAAGAAGCAGATGTTCTTCTTGGAGATGTGGAATTCAGAAAGCAAAAGACTGACCGCATGAGAAAGATAAAAATATAAAGCAACACTTCAGCAAACTGATAAATCGAATCATGTGAAGGCCTCTTGAGTTCTCTCAAGTTCTCACATAATGTGATGATGGGCTCCGGGCTATTGTCTTTTAAATTTACAAAAGCAATAAAATAATACCTTGTGTTAATAATCATTTTTTGTGATAACATGGTATCATTTTTAATTTACTTGTCAATTTTTCATTTATGTAAGCCAAAAGCCACACTTACCAATATCACTAGTCAATAGTTGCTCATTCGAGGCACCTCCAGGATTCAGCTCTTGTTAATCAAGCTGCCATGAGAAGGTGACCGATAAGGACTTGCTCTTAATGTCCCTGTCCAGAAAGAGATCTACAGCCTTACAGGTTCTTGTTAGCAAAGGCTGAATGATACTACAGCAATGGATTTCCTGCATTGGCTGGGGGTTGGGCTAGATGGCATTTGAGGTTCTCCTCTTTCCAAAGGGCAGGTGAATGTACGAGTGATATGAAAACAACATCATTCTACAGCTTGGCCCCAACGGGTGTCTGTCGTACTACGATCAGAGTGCATTCCTCGCCTCACTCCTTTTCTCCTGGGTCTCGAAGTGACATCTCCAAGAAGCTTGCTTGCTGGGAGCTGTCACGGCCTGCCCCAAGGCAGGGAGCACACCAGTTTTGATGATCCATCCATAATAAGCTCCAGTTGTAGGTGATTCATCCCTGCGTTCAGCTGGGGACACATCTTGTTAGGCAGCCTGACGTAACACAGTCCGCAGGCAAAGGCCTATGGGAGCCATGCGCACCTAACCGGCAGTATTTTTATTTCAGTGTTAAAAAAAAAAAATCCCAACAAGAAGAAAAGATGGCAGCCTCGTTACCCTAAGAGTGTAGGCTGTGTTATTTTACAGAAACATAGGTCCTGCTTTCCTCAAGGCTCAGGGGTGCCTTCTATTTGCCTTCAGCACAAATATTTTCTGTAATGCAAATGCATCTCACATATTAATATGTGTTGGATTTCTTGCTTTGCATCAGCTTACAACTTTTCACTAAGGAAATTGGCTAATGGACAATTCCCCCTTTTGGGGGGCATCCTCCCTCTGTTGCTCCTTCCCACTTTTGCCGTGTCCCCACCCATTGGCATGTGGCCCTCAGAAGGTTGAGAAAAAGGGAATGTGGCCCTTGGTCTGAAAAGGGTTCTCTTCCTTTGAACTACGTAGGTCTCCTAGTCCTTGCTCAGCACTCTCTCTACTGCCATACGGACTCCTTTAGGTAGGTGGGCTTTAATGGCAAACTAGTCAGAAGTTTTGTAAAAAAGCATTGCTCCAAAGTTCTGGGGAAAATTTGCATAATCGAGTGACCTACAGAACAAATCAGAAACACCAAGTTCAGGGCATATGTAAATTGATGTATACTCAAGCAAAAAGAACATCATGATGCTATTGTTATAATTGACTATTTCATGGATTTCTTTTTCTTTTTAAAGAAGTTAAGCTTCCGCCCTGCTTTGACCTGCTTTGAGCAGATTAGTCAAACTAAGAAGCTTTTCATTCTCCGATGTGAAACCGATATGGGGGCAAAGCTTAGTGCACAATTTGTAATCAAGGCAGAATGAGAGAGCGCACCAATTAGTCTGATTGTACCAATAGAACTGTTGCAAAATGGCAATTGCCTTATGCTAACTTGTTGCAGCAGTCTGCCGCTCTTCTAGAGTAGTGCAATGGAGAGATTTGCTTGGATCTCAGGCTCGTCTCACGTATCAAATTTTGATGTCCCTGCCAGCCCTCCTGCTGCCAAAATTTGATGCGCCCCGCCCTTGTGCTGGCTGAGAGATGCGCTGGGCTTTGAGAAGGAGGTGCAAGGCTCTGGCAGGTCTTAGAGTCCCCCCCCCCTTCCCAAGGATGGGAAAGTGCTAACAAGGAGTGTGGAGAACCCTAGGATCCTATCAGAGCCCTCACGCCACCTTCCTAAAGACCACCTCCTTATGCAGCTTTGGGAAGGCAGTGCTACTGGTGTGGGTAGAGAGTTGTCAAATGTTGCTGAGGGCGGCCAAGAAAGGCCTTGAGGGCATGTTGGACTACCCGCTCTATCTGAAGGGCTATGAGGCGACAGGCCTCTCCTCTATTCAAGGGACTTCCTGCTCCAACTGCCTGCCAGGCTTCAGGGAATCCGATCCCTCCTACGGTGGCAGCCAAGAAGCAGATAAACAATAAACGTTCTTACCAAGCAATTTATTGAATATTTCACAGAGAGCAATGAAGGAATGCAGTCTTCCTACAATAATGGCGTTGCTCTGAGTAAGGTCCCACCCCCTCTGTCTCTCCTATTCTACATCATGCCTGCATCAGCTAATCTGAGCTTTCTGTCTGACTATCCTCAATGCTCGTCTGGTCCTGGGGGGGGGGGGGTCAGGAATGCTTTCCAAAGACACTGAGTCTATCCGCTGTCTCTCCCCTGGTGCTTCTTCTTCCTGCTGTTCCTCCTCCACTGTTTTCCAGTCTCTCCCCTCTACAGCCTCTGAACTATGACCTTCTGCAAACCACTGTTCTAAATCTATACTGTTCTTGGGAAGGTTCAGGAGAAAGGGGGGGGGGTCCCTAACATTCCTCTTGAATCCAGTCCCTGACACTGCCATTTAAAGATAAAGAATTCTAGGAAGGGCATGAGGGCCTCAAAGCTGCCCATCA
This sequence comes from Zootoca vivipara, assembly GCF_965207765.1. Lineage (NCBI taxonomy): Eukaryota > Metazoa > Chordata > Lepidosauria > Squamata > Lacertidae > Zootoca > Zootoca vivipara. Next base: position 95,735,958 of record NC_142586.1, read on the forward strand.
ACTGTGAGAAACACTTCAACGGCAGACTGAGCAAACAGGGAGCTCACAGTCTTCCCTTCTATGGTGAAATGCATTTCTGTTTCGATTAAATTTATTTCTAAATTTGCATTTCTGCAGATGAGTCAAGCAAATTATATGCAAAACTGTGCTCTTTGGGGGGGGGGCAATGCGGAAGTGACCACCCTATTCCCAATACCAGTTTGCTGACACACATATTTACCAGATTGGAATTCTGATGTGCCCCTCTAGGAATTTCATAAATGCTTTTTTGGTGAAATGATATTGCCACTCTAATTCCTGAGTACACAACAGCCAGATGGAGATGTCACATGGAGACAAGAGAGGTGACACAGGCCAGAGGTTCACATGCCAAAAGAACAAATTATCTCCGTTAGATTCACAACCTTGGCCTCAAAGGAGTAGCTGTCAGTGAAGAAAGCAGTAGGCCAGAATAGAGTCCTATTAGCATGCCATTTTGGGCCAAGGTTCTGTCATTTTTATTCCATGGCCTAAGAGCAGATGGGCTGATGGTGTAAATACTTAAAGGTATGGGCTTGCTTTCAAACTAGGTTTTGTGGTAGGTTTTAAACATTTATATTGCATCCATTTTGCTACAACAGTGTCAATCAATTAAAAAATAACCTGAGACTATTTACTGTACCAACCTTTTATTCAGCCCTAATCCTTTCTCCAACCTCTTCTCTTTCATTTCACTTTTTTACTCAAATTTTCAACCTTCTTCTGTGAATGTGATTCCAAATGAACGATTCTGGATTTAGTTGTAAGCCTTTATATATAAGCCTTGTTTGGATGACATGCTAAGCCAAACTATGGTTTAGTGCAGCCTGGTGCAGCAGCGAAAAGGGGTTGGCTTAACATGTCATGAGAAATGTCTTACAGTGAGCCAAGACACTCGGTAGTTCACACCTTCCGACATGCAACAAGCGGGGGGGGGGGGTAAAGACCAAATCAGTACAAGATATTATCGCAACAGGATCTGTAAACATTTTTTCCCTCCTAAAAACACGTGAAATAACGAGTAACGAAAGATAACAGTATCCAAAAATCGTCTTCTCTTCAAAAATTCGAAAATCAAAGGATCCTGCTTCCAGGTAATTTACTCCTGGGATTTTGAGGGCGAGGGATGTAAAAATGGTACTAGAACACTGTTTGGAGGTGTTTTGTATTTTTTATTTTTGCCAATATTACCTTCATGGCAATCCCCAAAAATGGTGGGAGGAAGGAGAATGAAAGTGGATAAACTGCCTTTTCCTACCCCCTGCTAGGATTCCAATCTCAAAAATTTATTTATTTATTGAATTTATATACCGCCCTACACCCGTTCCTCAGGGCGGTTCACATGCTTAACTTTGGCTGGGTCTTGGGAATTTACCAGATTATATAGTCATACATATCCACATTAGGTAAAGGTAAAGGTAAAGGACCCCAGGATGGTTAAATCCAGTCGAATTTGGAAACTGCCCCTAGTCGAATATGGGGTGCAATGCTCATCTCTGTTTTCAGGCCAAAGGAGCCGGCGTTTGCCCGCGAACAGCTTTCTGGGTCATGTGGCCAGCATGACTGAACCGCTTCTGGTGCAATGAAACACTATGACGGAAGCCAGAGCGCACAGAAACGTTGTTTAGCTTCCTGCTGCAGTGGTACCTATTTATCTACCTGCACTGGCATGCTTTTGAACTGCTACGGATAGGTTGGCAGGAGGTGGGCCAGAGCAATGGGAGCTCACCACCGCTGTGTGGATTTGAACTGCCAACCTTACGATTAGCAAGCTCAAGAGGCTCAGTTGTTTAGATCACTCACATCCCCATACCCATGTGTGCGTTTTTAAAAAAATCCACATTAAAAACATATCTCCAAATAGTTATGATCTACAAATAGCATCTTGAGAGACAAATACATTTTAAAAACATTAGCATTGATTTAACGCCCCCCCCCCAAATGTATCTTACAATGACTTCCAGAGTTTCAAAGGGTTTGGCTTTGGCAAATGCAGATGGATGAGAAATTACCACGCCTCCTCAGGATACACTAGGATACTGGTATGGCATTGAACACTGAGAGATCCAAGATGGGGTTCATAGGCCAAAGGTCCCTTCTTGAGAGGTCTAGAGGGCATCCCTTCAAATACCTGCTAATGCCTGGAGTAAGTCTGTTGCCATTCAATCCCAACATGAGAGTAGCAATAGAGGAATCCCCAAACAGAGAATGTCACCCATGGCCAGCCTGTGAATAGAAGAAACAAGAGAGATATTAGGCAGATGCAGAGCACTAGAATCCAGTGAATGAGACAGAGAAGCAAAGCTCACCAGCTCAGCAACTTCTCAGTATTCGGCAGCTCTGGAAAAGGCCATGCAAGGAATCATTTTAGGAAAGGAATTGAAAAGAAAACTTGTCAGTGTTGCAATGCTGTTGCACAAATCTCTGGCGTTCTCCCAGTTGAAATACTGTATACTTAGTGTTCTAGTCTCCACACCTCAAAAAAGAGATGCTGTCGAGCTGGAAAAGGTTCACAAAATGGCAACCCACATGATAAAGGGAATGGAGGAGCAACTCCCCTGGGAGGACAAGTACAACATTTGAGGCTTCTCTTTGTGATATATAGTTCATTTACACATCCATACAACCTGAGCTTATGATGGAGGGATTCACAGCATTCACACCCCAAGAGGTTGTGGCTTCTCCACAGCAGCCTTGGACTTAAGTAGACCCCAACCATTGCTCTCAAATGCTGCTCTCTGACTCTCACTCCAGCCTGCCTATTTTATGTCTATTTTATAACTCCTAACTGCAACCCTAAAAAACTCTAAAACTAATTCTCATTTGAGGAAAGGAGGGAGGGAACACACTCATTTACAAATAAGATTTTCCCTTGGTGTTTTGTTGTCCTAGGTAAAGGGACCCCTGACCATTAGGTCCAGTCGTGACCGACTCTGGGGTTGCGGCGCTCATCTTGTGTTATTGGCCGAGGGAGCCGGCGTACAGCTTCCAGGTCATGTGACCAGCATGACAAAGCCACTTCTGGCGAACCAGAGCAGCACACAGAAACACCGTTTACCTTCCCGCTGTAGCGGTACCTATTTATCTACTTGCACTTTGACGTGCTTTCGAACTGCTAGGTTGGCAGGAGCTGGGACTGAGGAATGGAAGCTCACCCTGTCGCGGGGATTCGAACCACCGACCTTCTGATCGGCAAGCCCTAGGCTCAGTGTTTTAACCCACAGCGCCACCCACGTCCCATTTGTTGTCCTAATCGCTCCTTATCCCCAGACTATCGCCTCATGCATAAGGCTAGCCTTGGTTTAATTTGCTTTTGACAACATTTGAGGCTTTTCGGTTTAGAGAAAAGGCAAGTAAGAGGCATAAGAGAAGTGTTTAGAATTATGCAAGATGTGGAGAAGGTGGAAAGAGGTAAGTTCCATCCCCCACACACGTCATGTCACTAGAACATAGATGTACAATGAAGCTGAATGCTAGAAGATTCAGGGCAGGCGAAAACAGGAAACAACATAGCCTGGGAACTTGCTCCCACAAGTGGCAGTGATGCCACCAACTTGGATGACTTTAAAAGAGGATTGGATAAATTTATGGAGAAGGCTATCAGGCTGGCTATGTTCCACCTCCACTGTCAGAGGCTATATGCCCCTGAATGCCAGTCGCTGTGAATGTGCTACTGTGTTCAGGTTCTGCTCTGGGGCTTCCCTCTGGCATCTGGTTGGCCACTGTGAGAAGAGGATGCTGGACTAAGATGGACCACTGGCCCGATCAAGGATGGCTCCTCTGATGAATTAGGATGCCTGGAGCAGACCTGATGCTACCCAGCATCATCTTAGCAGATGCTCAAGTTAGCCCTCCGGGCCTATTCATCTAATTGAACTGATATGAGCTCAGTCCACCAGGCCCTGCTGCCTCATGCCTTTGATTCATTTCAAGCTCTCTCTTTTATCTTTGTCTGAATGGAGAACTAAAAAGAAAAAGGAAGGTTAAGCTCAGAGTGACTTTTCTTTTTTAATCAGATGACCTTCTTTTCGGTTTTGGCAGAATGCTCCAGGCTTTGGAAGGAAGTGCAGCAAAATAAGGTGCCCTTTCATTTAAACCATCTCTGGATAGTGGGCATCAGGGTGAGTAGGAAAGAGAGGAAGACGGAAAGAACACAGCTCTCAAGAAACACTGAGAGAATTTCATTCCACTAAGACTTGATATCAAATGCATCATTACAGGTTTTTGTTGCCGAGATGTGCAAGGACTCTGTGATTTAGGTAAGGCCAAAGCACCCTTGAAATGACTGCTGTAAATGAATGGTTCGTGTGTTCTTATTATCTGATTATAGAGAAGGGTACAAGATGACATGCAGGTCATCACAGAGAAGCTGAATTCTTCAGTGACATCATTGGAGTCTGCTTGTCACATTCTCTCCTCCTCACATTCTCAGCTCTTCTTGAAGCACTTGCCTCTACCTGGATTTCTATAAACATTTTAATTTGCAAAAACAAAACAAGTGTTCAGAAGTTAGGGGAAAGTGTAGAAAAGTATACTTTTCTTTTTAAAAGTGATGTTAGCTACCTTGTGTGTTTCAAAAGTGAGCTAGAAAGACAGGTCATACTGTAAAGAAAATCAGATGACATTAATGTCCTTGAATGAACAAGAGTTGCTAGCATAACGCTGTGAGTTAAATGAGTGATTGTGGATGTTGGCAAAACATGAGCAACATTTCTTAACTTGAATATCCGTGCATAGTCCTCTGAGTGGGCAACAGGGCTTTTCTTCAGCTGGAACTTGCTTCCGCAGCGATGCTGGTGGTGGAGCAATCGGGCGTTGAAGCATTTCCCCCCTCCCAAAAACATGTTGCTTGTTTGACTCCCCCCTAAAAAAAGCTGGGAGTTCCTGCACCTCTTTTTCTAGAAAAAAGCACTGTTGGGCAATATACATGCACTGGTGTAAGTCTCAAAAATATGCGCTTTGCTGGACACGTAGATGAAAAAGAGGAGTTTGGGATGAATAAAGGTTGAACAAATGAGAACCCTTTGAACTTCTAGCTGGAGTTAACTGAGACTGAAGGCAAAGCCTTGGGGCATGAGTGTGCTCTAGTAGTTGTGGGTAAGGAGTGCCTGTTTCCTTCCATTATGCTCTGCTGGTATATTGCAAAAAACGGCACAACTTTCCCCTTTGAAAGGAAACTAACTCTGGGAATGCTGCTCATGGGAATTCCCAATGTTCAGGGAAGTAGGGAAAGCAAAACGAGAGGAAAGAAAGCATTTGTGATCATTGCTGCTCAAAGCAAAACCAACAAGAATGTGCCGGTTCTGTACAGCCCCCTGTCTCCCAATTTCCTTCAGAAATCATAAAACTGGAATCCAGATTCTGCTTTAGAGTTGCAACACTTGCATTACAAACAGCAAGGAACTGCACGTGGGTCAGTTGAGCGGAGTTGCATGTAGGCAAGTCAGGAGCTGGAGTCAGGAGACGGTCAGCAATAAAAACACCAGTGCCAGTGAAATTAACTCTTCATTCATAGAAACCCAAACAGCTCAGGTGATCTCAGCTAGTGACCACAGAAACTCTTCCCAGTAGGTCTTGCCCCAATGAGCCAGTTGTGAGGACTCAAGGTCCCTGCCTTCCCACAGCTGCCTAAGTCTCCTCCTCTCCAGAGTTTTTCCCAAACAGCCAGAGACGGTGTCTGCATGCAACCCATCTCCCCTCCGCGTGTTCTGGGAGCTCAGGGGGGACGGGAGCTGGTCGTAGCAGGACGGGGAGACTCTCTGGATTCTTTTTCTATATATAATTTTTATTAAATTTTCTGTTTTGCAATTTAGAATACTCATTTAAACATCCTTAAAATATCAATGACTTCCCTTCATCTCTTTCCATGGTTCATTTTGCATATCCCTGCATATTTTACATAAACTAAACCATTCAGTATTCCATTATTACATCCATCAAAACTTATTTACACTGTTGAATTTATCTTAATGCTGCCAACGTTTTCAAGTGTACACAATTCCCCCCCCCCACATATTCAATAAACATTTTCCATAGAGACTCTCGCTCATTTTCCATAGAGACTCTCTGGATTCTTCAGCAGCCTGACTCATCTCTGTCTCCTGCCCCCCCTCCTGCCTCTGAGTCTAGACTGCTCTCTGTCTCAGCATCTTCCTGCTCACTAAACCCTGCTGCCTCTTCATCTTCCAACACCTCCTCCCCCTAGTCTTCTACCTCTGACCATGCATTGTCGTCATCCCCCCACTAATCCCCTGGCTCTGAGCCTTCTCCCCGCCCCCCAGGGTTCCCTGGGGGGGGGAGGTTCCCCAGCTGGGGCCTCCCACCACTCCTCTGCATCCAGCCAGTCCATGACATCACCCCAGAAAATAGTAGGAACATTCTGAGGTTCTTCTTTTTCTTCTGGGGGGAAAGAATCTCAAATAATTTTCTCTGGAAAATGTCTTGAGAAACTTTGGCTCAGCTTGAGGAAGGAGGTCTAGCGTTGTTGCAAGGGAGAGTCTCAGCTCTCATTAGGATACAGCGGGCAATGGGGAAAGTATTCCAACAGCATTCTAATGAGGGCTTTGGATTTCCCTGCACTGCAGCATCTGTGGAGTATATCTGAGCAATTGCATGCAACTTCAATTGTTCTTAATAGAACTTTTCCTGCATTAGAGACTTCTGGGCTATTCAATAAAAGCGTGCTCCTTTGGCCCAATAGTAGCAGCGCTTGGTAGGATTGCTTTGCAACATTGTCCCCACCCCCACCCCCCACACAGACAAAAGGCAGAGTGTCCAAATGGTTGATGCAGCTTGGTTCTATTGCAAGCCCCAAAGGAACAAAGAGATGTTGGCTCTAAACATCTCTCAGCGCCTTCCAGTTATTTATTGCATTGCATTGCTCTATTCAGGCCATTTTTTCATCTAACCCGGCATTGTCTACTCTGACTGGAAGCAGCTCTCTGGACCAGTAAAGAAAAAAATTAGGTTGCAGGTGATGGGAACACATGGTTCCTTCCAATTTAATTGCTGTATTAAATACCCATAGTGGTATTCAACACTAGTCCTACTCAGAATAGACCCATTAAAATTAAAGGACTTAGGTCCATTCATTTGAATGGGTCTGTTCTGAGTAGGTCTTATTCCACCCCTACATTTTGAGTTTTATTAATTGGTTGGGGGCCAAATTTATTTACTGGGACCTTAAAAGTCAGGACACACTTGTTTACATTTTGAAACTATTTTGGTTCTGGTTTGTTACAGCAATAGGACCTGGAAAAATTGGAGAGCCAAAGGCTGCCCAGATCTGATATGCAGGGGTGCTATTGAGGTCATACTGTATTTGTTTTGAATTCTTTTTTATCTACTGATGTATCCACTGAGTGCTGTGTTCTGCTTATGAATAGAAAATGGTTGTCTTTGACTAGGAACAATAAGGGTTTTTTTTTGGGGGGGGGGTACATTAGGAATCACCTTTTTTACCACCAACCTGATCCTGCTCTTGGGAAGGGGGAAATCCACTTAGAAAAGTGAGTTTTGGTCAGGATATGCAAAACTTAGCTCACAATCCCAAACTCTCTGGGCGTGTGTGATGCTACCTTTATGTATAAGAACAAGAATTTATTCCCTACTCGAAGCAGTATAATTAATTTAAATTTAATAAATGGGTTAAATTTATATCCCACCTTTCCCCCAAGGAGCTCAGGGTCATATGTGTGGTTCTGCCCACCTCATTTCATCCTCACAGCAACCCTCTAATGTAGGCTAGGATGAGAGGCCCAAGGTCACCTAGTGAAGTTCGTGGCTGAGTAGGGATTCGAACCCTGGTCTCTCAGACCCATCACTCTGACCACAACACCACCACGCTGACTCTCTCTCTCTCTCACACACACATATATATATCTGCATGGTGCATAGAAGATGCCACTTTGCCAACCCCCCCACCCCCCAGCATCTATTTTATGCTGCCAAGGATTAAAGATGACATTTGGCTCCCAAGCTCCTTTTTCATTTGAATCCTCTGCACAATGCAGGCGGCAACTGTGCATCAAACCATACATGTGATCAAAGGGGCTGCTGCCGTTGCCAGAGCTAAAAGTAGCTCAGTAATTGAAAACAACCATTTCCTGCAGTGAATCGATGTTGCAAAACTTGGACTGGGATATTCTGCACACACACACACACCCCAATTATTTGTGGCAGGCAATAGATCTTCAGCAGAGTATAAAGCAGCAAGCACTTCAAGAAAAAAAGCAAAACCCCAGGCTGCATGACATCCAGCACTCAACTTGCCCCCATATCGTTTTTGGGCTTTTTTTGGGTGCTTTGTCAGATGGCTATGCTGCCACGGGGAGATTACTTGAAAGAACAATGCCTTGCTGTCATTATTTTCTTTTCCAGGCTCGAGAGGTACGTGCAAATTAATGCAGGGAGGACTGCGGAGCAAGCGAGACGCAGAGTGCAGGGCTCAGAGGTTTCCATTAAAATTTCCACAGCTTTTTGAGAAAGCTCAGCTTTAAACAAGCTGCTTTGGTAATTGATTTACGCAAGGAGAGAAGAGCCCAAATCCTAACCAATCTGTGATCAATAATGTTTTTTTTCCCCTGCAGGCTGAAAAGGACGCTGGGGGCTGGGGAGTTAACAGTAGGTGGCATGATGATGCAGCTGACTTGATGCCTTATTTTCTCTTTTCTATTTGTACTTGCTGTAATAGTCAATTCAAAACGCAGATCTAACTCTGACCTCCGCTGTCAGCAACGCTGATTACCAGCCAGGAGTCTGTTTGTTTTTCAGTTGCCCAAAAAATGGGGGGGGGGGAAGAGGCGAGAATCAGTAGTTTTCATCTGCCCCACTTGCTCCTGACATTTTAAATCTTAATTTGAGTTTAAACATTGTCTGAAAGCTAGGGCCAGGGTAGATGAGATTTGCAAGACTGCACAGTCAAGCGCCTGCATTATGTTATGTACATCACAGGAAGAGGCACCGATAAAATTTGAATGATGCAGATAGAAATTGATGCTTTTGAATTATGGTGCTGGAGGAGACTCTTGAAAGTCCCATGGACTGCAAGAAGATCAAACCTATCCATTCTGAAGGAAATCAGCCCTGAGTGCTCCCTGGAAGGACAGATCGTGAAGCTGAGGCTCCAATACTTTGGCCACCTCATGAGAAGAGAAGAATCCTTGGAAAAGACCTTGATGTTGGGAAAGATGTAGGGCACTAGGAGAAGGGGACGACAGAGGACAAGATGGTTGGACAGTGTTCTCGAAGCTACGAACATGAGTTTGACCAAACTGCGGGAGGCAGTGCAAGACAGGAGTGCCTGGCGTGCTATGGTCCATGGGGTCACGAAGAGTCGGACGCGACTAAACGACTAAACAACAACAGATAGAAATAAATTTGGGGGGGGGGGAAATACAGCCCTGCAGCAATGAGTCAAAGAAGAAGAAGAAGTACAAACAAAACCAGCCCTTTATCGGTGTATTTCCAGAATCACGGAGGCTATGGAAACAAGGCAAACTCAAATGCTAAAGGGGAATATGCCAGCCATGTTTCTGAGAAAATGGACTTTCAAGTTCTCCTTTTATCTTATTCCCTGACAAATGAATTTACAGCAGAGGCGTATTAGCTTCTAGGACAGTGGATGAAGTGGAAGAAGAGACAGCTCTTACAGTACAAAGCAAGATCGTTGTGGCCCCATCTGCACAACACGCTCCGTGGTAGAGCATCTCTTTCGCATACCTAAGTTCCCAGGCTCAATCTTCCTCCACATCTACAACTAGGGGTGGGAGAAACTCCTGCCTGAAACTCTGGAGAGACACAGCCAATCACTGCAGACGATACTGAACTAGATGGACCAATGGTCTAACATAGTCTAAGGCAGCTTGCAGGGTGTTCCGAAGACATGCTCTTCCACACTGCAATTAGAGGGGCAGGAGCCTTGTTTTCTTTTGCATCTGGCCAGCCTGATAAATAACCAGCGACAGTGTTGCTCTGCTCTACCCCACACTTAGCAGTAATAGTTGGCATGCTCGTTTGGTAGCATGTTCACGCTTCTGTCTCGGCAGCATCTATGCTGGCTCGGTCACATGCACAGAATAGAAGATGTCAGGATCCTCAGAGATGTGCTCTGTGGGGAGCTATCCTCAGGCACCAGGCCTATGGGCAGACCACGACTGAGCCACAAAGATGACTGCTGGGAGGAGTGCAGAGAGAAGAAACACCATTGTGCATCTCAGCAGTGAAACCAGATGGCTTCATCTGCCCCAGCTGCAATAAAACAGGTCTCTTTCATATGTGGTGCAAATTGCATTAACTCTCTTCAATATTGCATTATTATGGTGCAGGGCATGCGAGGAATCTTATAAACAAGCAAAGCTTTATGAGGAGGAGCTGCTACTCCATTTTAAGAACCAATCTGGATAGCTCCCCAGGAATGCCAGCAGCAAGGGCTATGTAACAAGGCTTAGGAGCGCATCCTACTCTGGACCCTATTCTGAGCTTCTTCAGATGTCCAGGAAATTAACCCAGTCACTCTGCAGTTTCCAGAGTGGATTATTGCACCCAGCGCTACAACTGGTCTCTCGTCCAAAGGATGCTTGCATGTTAGATATATAAGCATGAAGACCAACTGTGCAACACCCAGAATGTGTTAATGTTCCCATTGATTTAGACCAGGCTTCCTCAAACTCAGCCCTCCAGGTGTTTTTTGCCTACAACTCCCATGATCCCTAGCTAGCAAGACCAGTGGTCAGGGATGGTGGGAATTGTAGTCTCAAAACAGCTGGAGGGCCGAGTTTGAGGAAGCCTGCTTTAGACTGCAATCCTGCAACAGTTTCTTGTCGTATTAATATTTCCATTTACCACCTGCCTCTGGTTTTTTTGGGGTGTGTGTGTGTGTGATGGCACACACATTATGACTGAGGTAGGCTACCTGCTATAAAAATTCAGCACAAAACCCATTTGCATTTTAGAAAGACCCTGAGAATAGCTTTTAATCCATTTGGGGTGGGGATAACAGTCCATCCAATTATTTCTTGCAGTGTTTATACTCAAGTGTGGACCAGTGTCACCCAAGGCACGCCATCAATCATTCCTCATAAATTCTAATAGCCTTAAATGTAAAATGCTTTGCACCGTTTACCGTGTAAATGCAAAATCAATGTAATTTTCCCAGATAATGACAGGATCTCTCTCTTTCTGCAATCAGCATTGTTCATTTGACTGAAGTCCTGATAATTTAATGTACTGCCATGCATGAAACTGGATTGTCACAACAGATTTAGAGAGAATGCCGAGTTTTAGCATTTCATTATGCCGAGTCTGAGCTCCCAGAGTATCCTTCGTGTCTGAAAGGAGATCCTGAGAACAAGCAGGCCTCAAGAATTTTGATCGTAACACATTCTGGCAACCAGTAAATATTAAATAAAAACTGCAACTTGCCAATTTTATGACTGGAATGTCAAATTTCAGGGAATGCTTCGTGAAACCAGTTCACATAGATGTTGATGCGGCAGGACTATACTGCGATAAAAGAACAGAAACCGACTCGATCATTTTAGAAGCCTTTCTGTACTAACAGGTGATCTGAGAGGAAGTTCTTTTACTGCACCCAAGTTATAGAAATGCTTGTCTGCTCCCAATGAAAGTGTTTCTGTTATTAATTGCATGCATTTTGCAACATAGCAATAAAAGCTGTCAAGCTACTGTTCTGTTCCTCTGCTTCCTGCTTCCCTGAGCAGCATAAAATACCAAGCAAGCTTTTACATGATCAGCATGGAGAGGGCTGGCTCAAGGTATTTTGCTGCCTGAAGCAAAACAAGATGGTGCCCCCCCCCACAGTTCCACATCCAGAAGAAGAAGAGGAGGAGGAGTTTGGATTTGATATCCTACATTATCACTACCCGAAGAAGTCTCAAAGCGGCTAACATTCTCCTTTCCCTTCCTCCCCCACAACAAACACTCTGCGAGGTGAGTGGGGCTGAGAGACTTCAAAGAAGTGTGACTAGCCCAAGGTCACCCAGCAGCTGCATGTGGAGGAGTGGGGAAGCGAACCCAGTTCACCAGATTACGAGTCTACCGCTCTTAACCACTACACCGCACTGGCCAAATGGATGGGCAGTTGAATCTTACTCTGACACAACATTGTCATCCACCACACCACAGAGGAGCAGGCTAACACAGGCGGTACATGACAGGCCTTGAGGCACTATCTTCTATCATAGAACAACAGCCACCTCATGCCACCTGCCACCTGAGGAAAGTGCCCCACTCTTGTCTGATGGTAGGGTTGGGCCTGTGCATGGAGGAAGGATTGGAGACAAAGGCCACATCCACACCATACAAATAAAGCACTATGATAACACTTTAACAGCTGTGGTTCCCCCCAAGGAATCCCGGGATCTGCAGTTTATTATACTGAAGATTGTTGGGAAACCTCTACTTCCCTCCCTCCACAGTTCTGTGGAAAGAGGGATTGAGGATTAAACACTATATTTGCAGCCAGCGTCTTTGAAGATAATATCCCAGGTACCAACTGATCAGGCATCCCCAAACTGCGGCCCTCCAGATGTTTTGGCCTACAATTAACATGATCCCTAGCTAACAGGACCAGTGGTTAGGGATGATGGGAATTGTAGTCCAAAACATCTGGAGGGCCGAAGTTTGGGGATGCCTGCAACTGATCCATGGCATGAATACCTGAGACCTAAGGGCATACACGGCTGATGCAAATCAATGACTGTAAAAGAAAGCATGGACTATAGCTTGCTCCAAATACTAAAATTTGGAGAAACCTCCTGCATTTCTTAGCTCTTCTTGCTTGCTGCCCTGGCATACCAACTGAAATCACCAACATCATCTCCCAACATGTTGTTTATACACTGGGATAAATTCAATAGGTTTTGGTTATGTTGCAAGCATATGCAATATGGGGCTGTGCCAGTATGGGAATATACACAGAGAGGCGCCGTGGTGGGAATCAGGGAGGCAGGCCTTTCTGTGTGTCATTCTAGAAGCCCTTTAGCCATCCACAGAATCAGTGACATCAGTGCTACTGTATGCTCTTGACAGACCCTTTCTAGTAAGCACAGGTGGCCCTGCGGTCTAAACCACTGAGGCTCCTAGGCTTGCCAATCAGAAAGTCAACAGTTTGGATCCCCGTGACAGGGAGCGTTGCTCTGTCCTAGCTCCTGCCAACCTAGTAGTTCGAAAGCACACCACTGCAAGTAGATAAATAGGTACCTCTGCGGCGGGAAGGTAAATGGCGTTTCTGTGTGCTCTGGTTTCTGCCACAGTGTCCCATTGCAGCGGTTTAGCCCTGCTGGCCAAATGACCCGGAAAGCTGTCTGTGGACAAACATCAGCTCCCTCGGCCTGAAAGTGAGATCAGTGCCACAACCTCATAGTCACCTTTGACTGGACTTAACCATCTAGGGGTCCTTTACCTCCCCCCCCTTCTTTTAGTAAGCGGCTATAATGAGACTGTAGCTAACAAGCAGGATGGGCTTACACAAGGGATGGGGCACCAGATGTCACTGGACATCAATTCCCATCAGCCCCAGCCAGCATGGCCAATGGTGGGAGATGATGGGAATTGAAGTCCAACAACATCTGGAAGGTCACAAGTTCCCCATCCCCGACTTACCCTGTTGGATTTGCGCTGGGTGAGACTGTAGCGACAATGGAGCCGAGCAACACTTGTGTTGCCTCAGCTTTGTCTATCTACTAGGCTGGTGTGCAGAAAGACACCATAGCAGCTGGTGAATGTACAAACATTTCCAAAGGCACGGTAATTTGTTTTCAAAAGACCATGTTTCATATTGCAAAGCGTACAGATGTCCTGTGTATCTAGAATACCTGAAGTGCTCAGCACTGGGAGGGGGGCAGGCAGAATACGCACAAGCACCACATGGAAGACCAGAGAAAATATCCGCTTTGCTTTTCCCCTGTCATATTAATGATGCCGATTCAAGAGGGTTTTTAATACGTGCGAAACCAAAAAGAAATATCTTATAATTACTTTAATTAGTTTCCCTTCCAAACTACCTATAAAAATGATAAATGAAGTAGATGAAGCTGATTTGCATATATCTGCCTCTTGGTGGCTTCTCTTTCCACTTCCCTTTTTAAATCCATGGCATGAAACAGACAGATTGTGCTCCATAAAACACTTCATCTTTCTATGTCACTGACAGGGATATTATGTTTATGGCAAACTGGCAAGATTAATTAGGGATGGGCTATTTTCATTTTGGCATCTACAGCTCTTGTACACATGCTAATAACTTAATGGGTGGTGGGGTAGGAATACTACTACTTCTTTTTTTTTTACTATGATGGTGAGGTCCTTCGGAAAGTCCCTTTGCAAATAAAGTGGTGCCAACATTTATAGACAGTCCAACAGCTAGACTGACTTTTATTAAGTTGGTGGCGTTGGAAGTTAAATCAGGCTTAAAGCTACAAGAAAGCTTGGAACTGTTTCTGTCATGTTCATGGACTTAGGTCTACTGCGCGACAGACTTGTGTTTGGTAAAGGTATCCTTAGAAATATTTGTTGGGGTAACAAGCGCATATTCCAAAATTAGGGCAACTGCAATTTCTAACTTTTTGATTAGAAGCAGTAATGGAAGTAATTGCAATTATTATTGGGCTAAAGCAACCCTTGACCTCATGGTAAGCAATGAAGAAGAAGGGGCAAAGACTAGTTCACTCATGTCTGCTTCCACTCCACCCCACCTTTCATGCTTGTTAACTAAGATCCTGAACATGGAATGGAGCAATACTCATTTTTTTTAAAAAAAGGTTGTGTGACAACTAGGGATGGCCACATATGCCGATTTCTGTTTTTCTTGGCTTCTTAGTTTTTTCTCAATCTTGACTTCAGTTCTCCACACTTCAATATCAGTTTGGCATTTCCCCTGCAATGAAAATTCACTAGCATTTTGGGGCAATTTCCCCTCCCACCCCCACCCCCCAGTGTAGACATTTTTGGATGCCATTTTGCCCAATACTTTTGTAAAGCAATTCCCCACAATATAATGCATTTTTAATATACACATTTGTTGGATGAATGCACTAATGTATGCATTTTTGCACACTTTACACTGGCATGTGCATTTTTGCACACACCACTTGACTGCACTGCAAAATTCAGAGAAGTGCAACACAGATTAAAGTTTTTAAATGTTTCGGTTTGCTGCTTGTTGTTTCAGAAAGTGCCTATTTGGTAGACCTGCCTTTAAATCCAGGTGGAATGAAATATCTTCCTTGTCCCTAGCAACAGTGCCTGGGTGATCCTGGATGCCTCCTGCTTGGTTGTTGGGCTGCCCCCATCCCACTTTGAAAACTGAGCTTGGTGCTGCAAATAATTTGAAAGACTGGATTGTTCCCATATCTTGTGGATATGCAGTTTGGGAAGGAGACCACAGGTTCCTCAGTAGGATGTGTACTTGTCTGTAGCCAAGCGTATAATATCTGCTCCCCCTTATTGCTCCCTAATGAAATGCTTCATCTAGAAAAGATAGCCGGGAAGGAAGCGAGATCCGAGGTGCTCAGCACATACAGCCAGAGGCGCAGAGAGGCTTCCGCAAGCAGCTTTCCTCGCAGCCAGCTGCTCAGTGCATCGTGATCCCTGCCAAGGCATCTCTCTGGTTCATCAATTGACAGCACCTGCTCCCCTCTCAGCTTATTGGATCAGAAACGTCGGAGCACCTGGCTGAGCAATGGCACCAGTGACTCAGCGCTGCCTCCCACAACCTCAGTCCACGGCAGCCGAGTGGGGGAGCCTGCTTTCTCCCTTCTCTTTTTGCAGCCAGAGAAGCAGACGCATAAAAGTCAGGCTGCACGGTGGCTCTCTCCGTCACATTCTCAAATTGTACACTGGAGCTGCCATCAGATAGTATCATATTTGGGTGAAACCACCCAGGGAGGCGGGTGGTGCTGTGGGTTAAACCACAGAGCCTAGGGCTTGCCGATCAAAAGGTTGGCGGTTCAAATCCCTGTGACGGGGTGAGCTCCTGTTGCTCGGTCCCAGCTCCTGCCAACCTAGCAGTTGAAAGCATGTCAAAGTGCAAGTAGATAAATAGGTACCACTACAGCGGGAAGGTAAATGGCATTTCCACGCACTGCTCTCGTTTGCCAGAAGTGGCTTTGTCATGCTGGCCACATGACCTGGAAGCTGTACGCCGGCTCCCTCAGCCAATAACACAAGATGAGTGCCGCAACCCCAGAATCGGTCACTACTGGACCTAATGGTCAGGAGTCCCTTTACCTTTACACCCAGGGAAACCAGGGCTGGAGTTTCCAACATGGATTCAGCAGAGGGCACCATGTTTAGAGCAGCCTTTGGCAACATGGTGCCAGCTAGGTGTGTTGTTGTTGTTTTTAAAAAATACAACTCCCAAAAGCCTCAACCAGGTGTTTTGGAGTACTACTCCATGGGTAGGCAAACTAAGGCCTGGGGGCCGGATCTGGCCTGATTGCCTTCTAAATCTGGCCCGCGGACAGTCTGGGAATCAGCGTGTTTTTATATGAGTAGAATGTGTGCTTTTATTTAAAATGCATCTCTGGGTTATTTGTGGGGCATAGGAATTCATTCCTCCTCTCCCCCCCAAAATATATATAGTCCGGCCCCCCACTAGGTCTGATGGACAGTGGACTGGCCCCCTGCTGAAAAAGTTTGCTGACCCCTGTACTACTCTCATTAATGCTCCCCCCTAATATCTGGAGGGCACCAAGGTCAGGAAGGCTACTTTACAACAGCGGGTGGGTAACTTTTTTTTTTTTTTACAACCCTAATACAAGAGGGAAAATATAACTAAGTAGTTTGTCAGATTACCATGTGCCGGAAGTGAGAAAAGATTCGCCCACCAAAATTACCTCTCCTGCACAACTATGGAGAGGACATGAGTCAGATCCTCAACTGTATCCCGTCACTCCAGCACAGTGCCTTCTCAGTAGTATCAAATGACCTCTTGTGGTGAAATGATGATTTTTTTTATAGAATGTGTAGCCCAGACATTGCAGAACAGAAGGGAAGAAGTCTCTGGTTCCATCTCTCAACCAGGGGTCTGCTGGTTGGTGGGTGGGTGAGTCCGTGTTCTCAGCAGCAGGGAGAATCTGTCCAGATTGTGATGACGCTGGCATCAGACTCTCAAGGATGAGATGAGGACTCGGAGTCAGAAAGGGAGCTGCATACAAGTCCAGCCCTGCAGTGTGTCTGCAAGAGAAGCTTATGGTGCCAATGCCCCTCTGGCGAGAGGATGTCACACTGCTGTCCTCAGAGGACTCCTTTGCAGAAGCTCTGGTTCAATCAGAGTCTCCCCCACGGTTTGGGGCGGGGGAACTGTTGGAGCCCCTTTAACTGAAACAGCACCTGTCAGCGAAGGGGGAGCTTGCAAGTCGAGAAAACTATTCTCTCTCTCTCTCTCTTTAATACAAAAGAATCAATACAATTTATGCACTGCTTGATTGTAAACAAACAAACTCAAAGCAGTTTACAAAAAAGACGAAACCATAAAATCGAGAAAAATTCACGACCCTAATTTAAAACATACAAATGTTAAAATATTTAAACCTGTAAACATTACTTCAACTTTCTCAGCATCTGGGTAGGCTTGTTTAAACAGGGATGTTTTTAGCAGATGCCAAAAAGAGTGAAGGGATCTGCTTGATCTCAATAGGCAGGAAGTTCCAAAGTTGCTATAAAGCTAAACAATCAAGTAAGGTATAATATGGTACCTGTAGTTGTAAACTTCTGTAGCTGTACAGGAAGACTGTAGCTGAAGTAACATTACAGCCTTGGTCTCTTACAACAGCAAGCCTGAGTCCTGCACAGGTTTTGCCTCTCCTCTCCCAAGACCAGCGCTTGCTTGGCTACACATAAGCAGCCTTTAGACATGCATAGTGCTTCTAAATATGGTTTCTAAATAAAGATGCATACGATAGCAGAAAGAGTATATAAAAATACATTATACTGTAGACAATAACTTTGCAAAAATGTGTATATTAAGGAAAATTGCATACGAAGATTTGTATATTCGGAGAAATGCTGCTGATGACTTGCTCCCGGTGCACTGGCTCCCGGTGGAGTACAGGATCAGGTTTAAGGTGCTGGTTTTGACCTTTAAAGCCCTATGCGACTTGGGACCCTCGTACCTACGGGACCGCCTCTCCTGGTATGCCCCGCGGAGGACCTTAAGGTCCACAAATAATAATATTCTGGAGATCCCGAGTCATAAGATGGCTAGATTGGCCTCTACTAGAGCCAGGGCCTTTTCAGTACTGGCCCCAACCTGGTGGAACGCTCTTTCCCAGGAGACCAGGGCCCTGCGGGATTTGTCATCTTTCCGCAGGGCCTGCAAGACAGAGCTGTTCCACCTGGCCTTTGGGTTATACTCAGCCTGACCCCTGTGTTTTTCTCCCTCATGGCTTGGATTTATGGCCTACTTGAAATGAGGCTGCACTTTAAATTTTAATACTGTATTTTAATCTGTATTTTAATTAATTGTTTTTATATTTTATTGTGGTTCTGTTGGTGTCAGCCACTTATGGCCTACTTGAAATGAGGCTGCACTTTAAATTTTAATACTGTATTTTAATCTGAATTTTAATTAATTGTTTTTATGTTTTATTGTGGTTCTGTTAGTGTCAGCCGCCCTGAGCCCGGTTTTTGACTGGGGAGGGTGGGGTATAAATAAAAATTTATTATTATTATTATTATTATTATTATTATTATTGTTTTTTTAAAAAAAAATTGCAAGCTGGCCTGGAAGTTTGGAGAACTGAAGAGCAGAAAAAGAGAAAATCAGAGAAACTTAACTTGTCAGATTCATCCATCCCTAAAACTGAGAGCTGAACAGAAATACCATGGAGCTTACTAAGTTTCCAATAAAAAGCTTCCTTTTTTGCCTTGCACTGTAACTAGTTTCTCAAATTCTACTGCCTCTCTAAGGATATTATGGCTCCCCTTCTGTGTTTGCAAAAATAAAAAAATCTTTGGAGGCCAGTTGCAAGATGTATAACGAACCAACTCTCACTACCAGGGGGAATTTTTGCATGAATGAATCTGATTTGACTTTAATTACTGCTGTGAATAAAGAAGCATCTCTCTATTTAGCAAATGTTATGCACTTGTAATTGTCATGTAAGTGGAAAATCAATGTTCTCTTATTCTCCTCCCCCCCCCCTCCATCTGTAAACATAGCCATGTATTCTAAAAATCAGTAGAAACAGTCACAACAGGAAAAAGGTCCCCTTGATTCATAAAAGTTGAAAACCACTGCTGTAGGATACGGAACTCTCTCACTTTCTGTGCACTTGGATGAACAAGCACCAAGCAGAGATGCTCAGCAACTGTAATGTGCTAAAACACAGCCACACATTCTCAAGGCCTAGAGGCTGCCCATGGAGAAGAGGGACGTGGGACTATACCGCTGGTCCTGCCCTGGTGTACTCAATGAAACTTGTGCAGATGTCTCTGCATAGGTGAAATGTAGAGAGACTATGCCCTGGATTCTCAAAATACTAGGACCTGGGCCTATACAACGAAGACAAATGTTGAAAGGGCAGACAAAATAAAGTACTTCTTCACACAGCGCATAGTCCAACTATGGAGTTTGCTCCCACAACAGGGAGTGACAACTTTAAAAAGAGGATTACACAAATGCTTGGGAAAGAAGGCTATCAACAGATACTTAGACACAACCAGGGGCACTATCTGGGGGGGCTGGAGGACCCCAAATTTTCAATGTGGGAGCCAGGCCCTCTTGAAATTATGCAGCGCCCATGCGAGGGATTGAGCCAGAGAGTTAATACATGCAAAGCAGATCTTCTCCCCCTGGACTGTGGCTCTTCCCCAGTATACTTCTGAAGTTGATGTCGCACTCAGATCCCATTTGCGGACTTCATGCAGGCGTCTGGTTGGCCACTTTGAGAACAGGCTGTTGGGACAGGCGGCCCTTTGGCCTGATCCAGCAGCACTCTTAAGTTCTTCCTTTGCTCACTTCTCATTAAGAGGATGATCGGTTTGGCAAAGTGTTGAGTTGTGAACAGGCCACAACAAATCCAGCAGCTCTTGTGTTTCCAGATGACAGCAGAGGCCAGAGTGTGCCTCCCCTCACTTCTGTGGAGCAAGGGCAGCTGACCATTGTAGCGGAATCTCCTCATACCTGCCAAGTCCTGGGCTGCAGAATATGGGACCGGCAGCCGCGTGACACCGGAAGTTGCATAGACACAACTTCCAGTGTCGCTTTGCCCATCTATGGGCACCCAAAATGGCCGCCGCTGACACCGGAAGCCGCGTCTACGCACTTTTGGACATGCGTAGACGCGACTTTCGAAGCCGGCGGCGGCCATTTTTGGTGCCCATAGATGGCCAAATCAGAAGAAGAAAAAATGGCTGCCAGCAGGAGAATATAAGGGAGAATAACGGGAGATGAAGTGATACAGGGGACCGCCGGGAAAAGGTAAGAAAAAATGGGGGTTTCCCGGGTACTTGGCAGCTATGGAATCTCCTTCCTGTTGGCAAGACAGAACTCCTTGCTGTTACTCCTACTCTGGCTGATGAATGGGAACAGGTTGGTCTTCCTCCTGCTATGATGTTCTTCAAGGGAGGGAAATGTGAACCTCACAGTAGCCCTTGGCTGCCTGGCCAATGGCAGAGGGCAGAGTGTGCCTGCCTTCAGCTCTGCAGCCCCAGAGCTACTGCAGTTGGAGCTGAGAACTTGACATCCACACCAAAACATACATATACACTCATGGGCAGAGCTTTGGTTATGCTTCTGTGGGTTCGTTTCACCTTTCCTTGGAGGGTTAGAAAAACTACCCAACCCCGGCTGGTCATGATAAGGTATTAAGAACAACAGCCATATACTGTGAGCAACGATGGTTACACAATGCCTAATTCAAATGGCTGGAAAGCTACTGTCAGGACTCAGCCTGTGTTCACCCATCCCTGCTGGTGCTTGAGAGATGGAGGAGCAGAAGGGTGGCAGGTGAGATGCCACTATGAATAGACAGCTCTTGGCTAAACAGAAATGGCCAGGATACATGCACACTCTCTAAAGCATTTAGAGCTTTGCAGAGGAAAGGCAGCAAGTTGGATTTAATATATGGGAGACGACAGGATCTTTGCACTGTGTAGGCACTGGAAAGAAAAGTACAATTACAAGGTGCTGTGACAGCTGTAAAACAGTGTTGGAGGCAGCCTCAAACTGTTATACAAACACTGCTGTGTGTTTAGCATCATATTTGCCCCTCAGAGAGAGAGAGGATCCTAAAATAAACAGCATTTGCTGCAGTATCTCTCCCCAGGTCATTTCTTGTGATTTATTATATATGCTTATCTTTCTAATTCTAGCATTTTAAAAAACACACCACCACCACCAGTGTGCACTTGACCTTTTCCTTCAAAGAGCTGCATTACCAGAAGTCGCCTGCGTAATAAATGAAAGTGTCTTTCTCATAAGAAAGTCTGTTAGAGGCCAGCCCTCACATTTCCATAAAATGCATTTTATACAGTTGAATTACGCCATCCTCTTAATTTTTTTCCTCCTTTGTTTTAAGACTCCCACAATAATTCCTGGGCTTCTTCAGTAGTTCTCGAAGTTTAGATATGTATATTTTGATATTCTGAGTTTTGATGTTTTGAGTGAGCTACCTGCAAACCCCAGTTAACGAGCCACATTGGGGGCAAACGGTGGGATTCTAAATAACAGGACTGCCAGGGCGAAACAGGAGGAAAACGCTGGCACCCTGTCTCATTTACATCTTCTCTTCACCCTTATCTACAGCAACATCTGTTTACAACATCATTAGCACCTCACGGTATTGGAAACAATGTCGAATTTATCTTTCTTGGTATCTCTATGAACCTATCCAAAAGAATATCTAAAGACTGAGTTTTACATCTGGAAAATATATCAGAACTGGACATTCAGATGAAGTTAAACATTTAACAGTATATTGGTATCAGATATCAACAGGTTGTTTTCAGAATTGTCAGTTTGTAAGTTTCTGTGGCTTTCATATAAGGCTTTCTATATAGAGATTTGTCTCAGAAGTTTGATAAACAACATATGCTGATTAAGGCATAATTGTTTTAGAGTTTATCGTGTGTCGCCCATGTGTTGCTTGTATCTTGGTATACCATTATCTGTATTAGCAACACAGGTACATTTTCCCAGTACTTTATGCTGGGGGCAGTTAGGCTTGGCCTCTAAGGCGCAGAGCAGAAGAGTATGCTAGCCCTCCTTCCCGTCCTCCTTTGGAGGAGATCCTGGAGGTAAAGAGGCACCAGGGCTCAATATGAGCAGGGGTTGAGACCCCAGAACCTTATTTTGTATAATGAAAATATGCAAAGTAAGAGTTGAAGACTCCCACATGTGAAACTAGGTGAAGAGGGCATTAGGTCCCTCAACCTGATTTCTCATCTCATCTCCACAACAGAGTCATGAGCCCCGCCTCCCTCCCACTATTTCCAGGGACCTGTGCTGTCAAGGGAGTAAATTTACAAGGGAGAATTACCAATTCAGCTCATCTTTAGTCTTTTTTCTCCTCTTTCCACGCATTTCGGCTTAATGTGTCCAAAATGTGATCAGTTTCCTATCCCATGCGAGATGATATTTCAATGCTAATTTTAATTTTGAAAATAATTGCATACTTCAAACGAAGGTGATTTAGAAAACAGAAGCCTTTTTAGCAGAGGCTCTGAGCATTTTCCAAGGCCATCGTTCCAGCACCTGGCCTCCCAACACTAATCTTATTTAAAACCAGGGAAGTGAGAAAGAGAAATATTACCATTTTGTTCTCCAGCACATCACATTTCTTGAAGCTTTTGTAATTACCTGTGATTTATTGAAATTTGGCCTTGCTTGCATTTACTAAACTGTGATGTTCCCTACCATTCTCCAGTCTAATAGGGATGTCTGGCCTTGAATTAATGAGGGACAGCAGGAATTTCATACAGAAGCCAGCAGGCAAAACTTATGCGTGTATTTGCAGGATTAAGTGGTGAAAATGGCTCCACTTCCCTCTCTTCAATTTGTGTAATTAAAGTAGGGGGAGGGACACCTTATCTGACAATTGCTCCCACTAAAAAGGTCCCCATACCCTGAATTAAGTGTGTTCTGCACTGCCGGCAGAATCCACACTCACAAACAGCACAGCACAGGAGTATATAAAGGAGAGCAACATGTTTTGCTGTATTATTAGAAACTAGCTTCTGGGCATACACCTCCTGTGTCTAGAGAGGACACTTCTCAAGAGCTTGCCAGTAAACGAGAATATTCAAACTGGCAAGCAGAGGGAACAGCAGCAAGCACTCGCTCAGTTCTCATTTTGTAATGTGGCAGACCCACCTGCCAAACAAATATGGCAGCAAAGGCTACAGGATATACAAGCTACAGAAGAGATCAAAGGGGAAGCAGGGCTTGGTCTAAAAAAAGCAACAGGTAGCCATAAATAGCAAAGCACTTCCTCTTGAGCAACAACTCCAGCTTCACATTACTTTCAGATTTGCAAATTTGAGTGGTAAATAAGCTGGCAAATACTACTGGTCCTTGCGGTGGGCTGTCCTAGGATGGATGGAGACCTCTGTCCCTTCCTCCAGAAGCCCACTCTAGGCACTTCATCATGGTTCCTGCACTGCAGAGGGTTGGACAACAAGACCCTTGGGGTCCCTCTATAATTCTATGGTTTGTTTGTGGGGAGGTTAGATGCTGCTGCGTCCAATCAAGTGTTATTCCCACCCTTTCCAATGCAGCTCCCGGTCACTTTCCTTATCTCAGAAAGGCCAACCTTTTGGGGAAGTGGGTTTGGTGCACGACCTCCCAACCAACTATAACGGCATAACCTGAATTTGCTGGTATGTGACTGCATCCCATCCGGAAACAGAGATGCAGAAAGTAACCTGCATTCCCATGCTGGATGCTGCAGAAGAGGACATTCCCCTCTTCTGGCTTGCTTTTAATGCTGGACAGAGTGCTTCACCCCTCCTCTGCTAGTCCACTCACCTGCCGGCCTATTGCTCTCTGTTGCCTACGGCTACCAGCTGTGTGCTTAAATACAGCACTGTTCCAATTCACAACAGCCAGCGCTGCATGAATATTTATGTATGCAAAATAAACCAATGAATAAAGAAATAAGCCACCAGAGCTCAGTACACCCAGATGTGCAGTGCCTGGCTGTGTTTACTTAGTAGTGAGTCAAAGCACTGACACACATGGTCCTGAAGTGGTGCAGCATAATGTTCTGGTCTTCAACTGGTGGGGTTTCCAATGGCATAATAAACATCAAAGCCTCCGTTCCTCCCTACAGATTTTAATTTACAAAGGACGTTAAAATCAGTAACAAAAACCCCCTTCAACTTACAGTGACTCATCAAGAAGAGGCAAGCTTTTAATCTCCTCTGGACAGCATGGGAAGAATAAGCAACAAGCTCTCTCTCGCCCCATGAATGGACTCAAAATGTCATCTTTGCCACGGGTTGCAATAAGACAGTTGAATCCCTGAACTAAATCCCTGTCCAGAGCACTGGAAATCCACCCAAGCCTAGGATCTTAATCTGGCCATGCGAAATCTAAAGCAAAAACAGAGACGATGAAACATATTTCAGCTTTCAACCTTCTCAGGTGCCCCCTCCCACCCCATTTTTGTTCCAGCCTCTGTCTAAGGGGACAAGAGAAAGAAGCTGTGCATCAACTTTATGCTTGGGAGGACATAAATCTAGAGAAAGAGGATGGTGGAAATTTGGGTTCCAGAGATAATGACATTCTCAGGCGCCAGCATTTACTTTAATGATCGCCATCACTTTTGAAATCAATTCTCAAACTCCACCATCCAGGGTTGAAAACTGTCGAGGGTCTTGGCGAACCACTCAGTGATTTTTCAGCCCGTTGTAGCAGATGTAATGTGCTCTGCTAGGTGCTCCATGATCTTTAATTGCATTTTTACAAGAAAGCTGTGGTCCGCCTGAATGTAGCTAGGGGAGCACTACTGGTCCGTGAATCACATGCTTGGGAACCCCTGCTCTAATCTCTCGTGGTCACTTGCACACTGCCAAAACAGATAATGAAAGTGGGCATAGATCTGTGTAAAATTCGCATATGCTAATTGATATGAAAAAGCAAATATAAAACATACATTTAAACAGAGCCATTGGTCTATCTGTCTCAGTGTTGTCTACACTGACTGGTAGTGGCTCTCCAAGGTTTCAGGCAGCGTTCTCTACCTAGAGATGCCAGGGATTGAACCAGGGACCTTCTGCATGCAAAGCAGATGCTCTGCCCCTGAGCTATGGACTTTCCCATGAGCAGATTATCCCAGGTAGCTAAAGTGTTATTCAAAGAGGGTTCTCCCCTTTTGTTATTCATAAGTGCCAAGCATTCCACATATCTAGCATATCTCTAAAGCCAAGGTGACAAAATAATATAATCACTTTTTAATTGGACTATAATTTAAATAGAAATCCAATCCATCTCACCACCTGCTAATCGAGGTACTAACTGTTGTTGAATACTCATTTAAACATCCTTAAAATATCAATGACATCCCTTCTTCCCTTCTCTTCTTCTCTTTCCATGCTTCATTTTGCATATCATAAAAGCCTGCATATTTTACAAAAAAACAACCATTCAGTATTCCATTATTACATCCATCAAAACTTATTTACACTGTTGAATTAATGCTGCCAACGTTTCCAAGGGTACACAATTCCCCCCCCCATATATTCAATAAATGTTTTCCAATCTTCTCTAAACGTATGTTTTTCTTGTTACCTTATTCTATATGTTAAGTCTGCAAGCTGATGGGCAACTTCAAAAGCCCTGCTCTCTCTCCTTTCTTAGGGTTTAAAACTTTGCTTCCACAGGTCAGGCCTTGAAATACGAGAAATAGATTACCAGGGCCGGCTCT
The DNA here is from genome assembly GCF_965207765.1 of Zootoca vivipara. Classification (NCBI taxonomy): domain Eukaryota; kingdom Metazoa; phylum Chordata; class Lepidosauria; order Squamata; family Lacertidae; genus Zootoca; species Zootoca vivipara. The sequence continues at coordinate 95,761,865 of NC_142586.1, forward strand.
AGGTAGACTCCCGGTGGCGCAGGGCACCACGACGCCGGCCCGCCAGGAGGGCGCCGCGAGCTGTGCCCGCCCGCTGGCCGGCCAGCCCGCCGCGCAGCAGCGCCTGTGGAAGCCGCGCTGCGCCTGCCCGCCCACTGCGCTGGGAAATGGGGCGGGGCGGGGGCGCCGGAGGGATCCGTCGCTCCACAGCGCCAGGGGCGCTTAAGACGGCCCTGTAGATTACTGTCCACTGTCAAGCAGGATGCATGGTCACCCAACCCTAATCTGAACCCTTTATAGTTGTGAGTCTTATGGGTCTTCCCCAGTATTCTCTCGTTGCTGGAGTATCCATTGGGACTGGTAGGCAGAGGGACTAATAGTAGCTGAAGCCAGAGCCGGTGGCGGGAAGAGCCTTCTCATGACTGGTTATAAGTAAAAAGGCAGGCAGCTTGAAGCTGGTCAGCAGTGTCCCCAAACAGACCAGCTCAATGAAGTAGAAAAGAAGTGGACATATTTCATTCTTGAGGGATCTACTCTGTTTATTACCAGAACCCAAGAGACAGATAGAAAACAGTGACATGGATACAGACTGGCATTTAGGGAACTGGGAGGGTGCTCTGCCCAGGGATTTTTCAGTATTAGAATTGAACTCTCGGTGCTTTCATAGAAAAATCTACTCCTGATTTCCACCCAGTCTTTCTTAATTTAGAAAAAAGGGTGTTTTATATATATATATATATATAATGCTGCTTCTAAACAATTACAGGTTTGCTTATCTACTGCAAATCACCCAGAGATCTACCAGCAGAACTTGATCTTTTTTCTTTTCTTTTTTTCTTTGCATAACCCTGGTTTAGAAAACTGCAAGGCAAAGATCATCAACATAGCCAAGAGAAATTACTTTTGAGGTTGTTTTGAATTTGCTAGCTGTCTTCACTTTTTCCAAAAGAAAAAGAGCCAAAGCTAACATTGATTTTCTGCTTCACAGTAAACCCCCAAACAGACAGTTATTCAAAGGAACTGACAGAGATGTTGCTGGTGATCTTCAAGGAAGCTCCCTAGATACTGCGCCCTGGGAGACCTCAATGTCACGTTGACAAGAACTCAGAAATTGGGCCAGATATTTGGGCAGGCAGTGGAGAAATCTGTTTGTTACCTATCTCCAGTTAAATATGACCAGAGCATAGATTGTTCCACACTGAGCTGGTATCTACAATGCAAGCTGCACAAAAAAAGAAAGAAATAAAGGAAGCTGAAATACTGAGGAGAGAGAAAAAACAGTATGAAGCTCCTCTTTCCTGTCTTGCTTCCCATTTTAATGAAAGCCTATATTAAAACCAAGCTCCCTGTTAATAGGTCTGATTATGTCAAGTTATTTTAGAATCCAATGCTTTGTAAAGGTTGATGATGGAAATTGTTTTCATGTAAATAACTTCTCCTGTAGTGACATGAAACAGGCCTTTTTCAGTGGTGGCACCCTGTTTATGGAATGCTGTCCCCAGTACCAGCTGATTTTAAGCACCAGGCAAAAACATTATTTTTCACCCAGGCCTTTGAATCTTAATTTTAGCAGAGTAGGGTAGAGTTGGATCCCTCCTTCTCTCTCTCATTTGTGTATTTAGGATGTTTTTAAATACTTGTTTTCAATGTTAATTTTTTGTAAGTTGCTTCAAGTTTCATTTTTTTTTGTACAGAAACAGCTAATAAGTATGAATTATTATTATTATTATTATTATTATTATTATTATTATTATTATTTCCACAAATAGCTTCCTATGAGGCACCTCTATTCTCAAATTAGAAAGAGACAGTTAAAGAAGTTGACAGCTGTGACAAATTGAAGCACTTTTAAAATGTTTATTTCTGCCCGGCTGGCAAAGAGTTAACCCACCTCCAGCCTGACTGGCATAGAACTCTGATGGGGGCGGGACTGTGCCCGGTTTGAAAGGAGGGAGTGTCGGTTTGGTCAGTTAGGAGGGAGAGGGAGGAAGGTGTGGTGTGGTGTTATGTGGTGGCTTGTATGAAGACAGTGAAGAGGCTAGGAAAACTTTAGTTAAATGTTTGACTGAGTTTATTTTGCACAACTGGAACAAAGCTAATTAATAAATGACACGTTAAAGAATCACTTATGTTTTTAACACAATAAAACTTCATCTCTGTTTTGCCAAAAAGGTCCGTCTTTATTTTTCCAGCGAGGTACCAGGACTCACAACCGTGGTGGCTCCAGAGAGGGCAAAACTCACCTCAGGCAGGGAGGTGGCAGTTTGTGTCCTGAAGTTACACGGAGGAGGCTTAGAAGGGTAACCTGAGGTGCCAAGAAGTTGCCAGAGTGCATAGGGCAAACTTCTACAGTGGGGAATCCAACTGAGGGAGACCCTTTACTGGAGGCAAAGGGGTTATTCCGTGGGACAGCCTAGAGTTTCTTGAGGTACCAGGTCACGCAAGCTGGAAGGTTCTCCTTACTAAGAGACCCATCAGTAAAAGGGGTTGATTTTTGAGGCGGCAGGAGCAGAGGGTGGGTGTTTTCCCCTCTGGATTCCTGTGTCGCAGTGATAGTAAGGTAGAGTGGGACACGGGTCGTCACAACAGCATTACCCAAACAACTTTCCTAAGTGTATCTCAGGTGGCTTTTAAAACTCAGGTGTACAGGGGCGCTCCCTCAGGAAAATATGTAAAATGCCCTTGCGTGGATGCACATTTCCCCATGCACATAAGGCCAACATCTATTTCCCCCTAGAGCCGGTCACTCATAATGGCCCAAACTGATTCTATCAGAAGAAAGACTTACAGATAACTTTTGTTACCATCCTGTCAGGGGTCCCTTTACCTTTTAAAGTACTAATAGTGAATTCATTCACCGTGTAGACACTTATGAAAACAAAATGGCAACATCCTCTCACAAGGAGGGTGTATCAGTATGCTTGGTGGAACTTCAATATTTGTCGGAGGGGGGTGAGGGATATAAAATGAGATGGGGTGGAATGGAGTATCCTGTAAATAGGCTGTCTGGACTCCCTGAACATGAACATTCACAATACCTGCTCTGACTAACGGAATAGGGCAATTATAATACCGGTAGTACATAGATATGATTTTTTAAACAAGTATGTGGAAAGGCTGGAACAGGTCAACCTTGAAACAGGCTTGTAAAATTAACCCAAACCCAAAACATAGGCATGGATCAAACTTGTTCAAGAGCCAACCTTCACGAAGTGGAGGTGAATGCAAAACATTCATTGACTACACGCTTATTAGAAACCCATATTCCACATGCATTACTCAAAACTATTTCCCATATCTCTTCCCAGAATCGTGACCGCACCAACGCCTGTGTATTTCCATTTCTTATTCCTTTAGCTCTGCCTTATCATGCAGACAACAAACTTGATGATAAAGCTGAAGACCCTGTATTTTCATTTGGCCCTATCAGCAAGGAAAAGAAGGATGAGAATTAAAAACCTTTCCGACAGAGTCAACAGACGCGACTCCACAGCTTCATTTTTATGGAAATTTAGAGAAGCAGAGCAATTGTCCAGAGCAATAAAACTTCATCCTAAAGTGTGTAGTGTTTTTTCTTGCTGAGGCAGGATGCAATGACTGAGCTGAGGTAGGGAAATGCACGATCACATTTTACTCTACCGGAAGCCCACCTCCTCAGTAAATATATTTTCTCAACTATGCCAGAAATTGCCTCACTCCTTCTGCATCTAAAGAAACTCTGGGCTTCATTTGAATGCATTATTGTCTTGTGAGAATAAAGCAATAATTCTTGAGTGCCTGTGTAATTTCTATTCTTTTCTGAATGAAAGATAAAGTCAAGGAAACAGTGGTTTGCGGTTAAGGAGCTATCTTGGCGCAACAAAATATATCTCCCGGAAGAGGAAAGACCACTCCGGAATAACTGTATGCACATTCTTCCCCCGCAGTAAGTCCCCATCTGTAGTCTACAGTTAAAGCAGTATCATTCCACATTAAACAGAAATGGCTTCCTTCAAAGAATCCTGAGAACTGTTATTTAAGGGTGCTGACATTAGAAGACCACCATTCCCCTCAAGGAGCTACTTCAATACAGTATTGTTATTATTGTCTTCTTGTTTGATGCCTTGGTCTCCTTCGGAAGCAAGGGTAGGATAACAACCCAGTAACTCATCATTATCTTCCTCCTCACCATCTTGCCCTTCGCCCCACACAGAATATGTCTTAGGCTACCCCTTTTGTTATTGCAGCGCAAGATTTAGCAGGCTACCGCTGAGTGTTCCCCATATGCTATTTCTTTCCCAAACATTCATTATCTTTGTTGATTGCTTCTGAATCCCTTCATTTTTTTTGAGTGATGCGATGTTGAAAAGATAATGCGTGTTTCTGAATACAGTGCTTTTAAAGCAAATAAAAATAGCACGTGCCAAGTCACTCCCCTTCTTTGAACATGGGGTGCTAACGATGTTTTGCAAAGGAGATACCTGTCAGCTGTGATAAAACATTGCCAATCACATTGGCCTGGAATTAAACCCAAAGTGTAGCTACTTAAATCCACTGCGTTTCCTGGTCTTGTGTTTCCTTTCCGCACCACAGAAGTTGGTTTAAACAGGGATCACCAGTAGGCATATTTTGAATTTTGAGAATTTTGAAAGTGTTGGGGAACCAGTAAAAAAAAAAAGAGGGCAGTGCACTAATAGCAAAAGCAACCTCAACACGGTTCATGCAGCTATGGAGTTTTCCACTAAAAAATCCCAAAATTTGCCCAACATGAACAAGACAGAGCTCATATGAATTGCGCGTTCATTTCGTGACATTAAAGAAGCAAACCTCTTTCCACATTTCCCTCTCCAGTACAATTAGTTTCTAGTCTCTTATATGCCATATTACAATGCATGTCAGGCGAGACACGCCAGGATGTTCAGTCCTTTCGTCTCCAAGTGGTCTCCGACGCTGCAGGGGGCAGCTGCCACTACAGTGGAGTCAAACGGTTGGCTTCTCTGTGATGTTTGAAGGCACCCCCTCCCTTCTTCTTCTCTCATTTATTCTGATTTACTAGATGGTTGGACAGTGTTCTCGAAGCAACGAACTTGAGTTTGACCAAACTGCGGGAGGCAGCGGAAGACAGGAGTGCCTGGCGTGCTCTGGTCCATGGGGTCACGAAGAGTCGGACACGACTAAACGACTAAACAACAACAACAAGCTCACAGATCCCAGGACAGCCACTTACATACTTCCTCCAGCTTTGCTATCCTAGTATTAAGTATAGAGGAAAATAACGTGTTTGCATATTACTAAGGCGTATTTTAAAAACAAGTCGTCATGATTTAGTTTACCATACACATACCTCAAAAAGCTTTTTGGCTGATAAAAGTTAGATTGGGCTAAAGGTGTAGATTTTGTCAGCCTAGTTCTATCCCAGTAGTGATGTATGGAAGTGAGAGCTGGACCATAAAGAAGACTGGTCGCCAAAGAATTGATGCTTTTGAATTATGGTGCTGGAGGAGACTCTTGAGAGTCCCATGGACTGCAAGAAGATCAAACCTATCCATTCTGAAGGAAATCAGCCCTGAGTGCTCACTGGAAGGACAGATCCTGAAGCTGAGGCTCCAATACTTTGGCCACCGCATGAGAAGAGAAGACTCCCTGAAAAAGACCCTGATGTTGGGAAAGATTGAGGACACAAGGAGAAGGGGACGACAGAGGACGAGATGGTTGGGCAGTGTTCTCGAAGCTACGAACATGAGTTTGACCAAACTGCGGGAGGCAGTGCAAGACAGGAGTGCCTGGCGTGCTGTGGTCCATGGGGTCATGAGGAGTCGGACACGACTAAACGACTAAACAACAACAACAGTTTTATTAATGGGAGCCATCCCACAACCCAATGGCAATTTGTGCTTTTCACTGGCATCTGTCTGCCTCAGGAGACAATGGAAATGGCTTGACCTTTTTTTTGTAATTGGGTGAGGAAAGCCAATCTGTGTTGATTTCAGTGAGACCGATGTGGTTGAAGTCTGAGCAGAGGCTGACAGCAAAACATGGCTGCTGTATAATGCAGCCATATGTGCATTGCAAAGAGAAAATGCATCAGCCAAAAAAAGGGACAAAACAGGGCATGTATTTGCATACAATTTGTCTATGCTAGTTTACACACATACACAGAGAGAGAAATACTTAAGATAGTTTAGACAGAAATGTACTCAATATAGTAGGGGAAACTGTGACCCATGGCTGTTCCAATGGATGGGCAGTTTCCAGCACCCTGGTTCTTTATCCTTCAGCTGGAAGTGGTTTAAACAGCTGATCACACAAAGGACTATTTCAAAAGGAGGACCGCCATCTGCAGATGGACATATTATGCAGCTACAGGCTGAACACAGTATATAAAACTGCTTTTACTACCCCCCAGAAGTGACGGAAACTTCTTTTCTTGTTAAAGAAGACCAATATTGTATTTTCTTGTGTAAGTTCATTTCCAACACGGTTAACATTCTACAAAATTGTTTTAACAATGCAGTCACCTCACTTTTGACCTTTAAGGATGACTTGGATTAAAAGCCTAAATAAACAAGCAGATTGAGCTGCCATAACACTGCTTAAGAATCTGTCCCATTGATCGTGCCTCAAATTACACTTGCTCTATTCTTGCGTGATGTGGAGAAGAAACCTCTCTCGAAGTGTTAAGGAAAATCCTATTTGTGAATAATCTCTCTCACTAGAGGCATTGTTTGAAAATAATTCATCCCCTTGTGTGGATTATCTTGGTAATGCTACCCAAGGTCAGTTAGCCTGAGGTGGCTATCTCAGCCAGCCATGTAGCTGCCTGCTGCTACCCAGGAGACTTTAATTTGTACGGCCTGATTTATAGATTCTCTTCCACCCACCCCACCCCACCATTTTTATTCTTGCTTAGCTTCATGCAGGTGAGGGGTATTTATTTTAGCTCAGCACACAGTGTGCAATCAGATCTGTTTTGAACTTTGCGCTCTTCATGGCATCCCAGCTGAGTTTTCCTCTGCCATTGCAGAGAGAATTACTCTTTCAAATTAAGGAACTTGAAAGTGAATAGATGTGCTTCCAGGGGCCATTAATCCTCACGTGAGGGGGCAGCAGTCATGAACCACACGGGACCCTGTTTTTCTGGCTGTTTGACAGCTAGGCCTGAACACAGTAGCTTCCATTTATATTCCAAGCACTTCCTGTTTAGATTCCCCCCCCTGCCCCCCAAAATGAGGAGCGTTCTTTGAGCAGTTGCATCCTGGTAGTTTTCAAAAGCCGAAGCCAAATGGTGCCCTCCAGCAGTCTTCTTTTTAAAAGAAAACTAAACAAAACCGTAACTTTAAAAACAGACAAATCGTTTCCGCTTTATCGGTGCCTAAAATCTGTCCCCTGAGGCAGCTGCCACATTCTGCCTAACAGCAGGGCCAGCCCAAGACAGAGTCACTTTCACTATGGCAAGCTGTAGAGTGATCTACTCAATCTTCATTGCTGATTGAGAGCTGAAACTGATCTGGCCTGTGTTCTTTCAAAAATAGGTACCGGGGGCGGGGGGAGACATGGAGGCTGGACAAGCCAATTCTATTGCTGGGGCAGAAACTGCAGACTAGGTCTTATAGATATTAGTAAAATTTTGAAAGCCTGTGTCTCCATTGTAACCAATAAAGGTCATGGCCACTTTAAACTCCATTTCCAGTTGTAGTGTCACTCTTACTCTCCAGTAGGCCACTGCCTCACACTGCAGGCACTGGGAGACTTAAGACTGCTACTCCCCAAAAGGTGTAGCATTAAGATTAGTAGTGAAACTTTTACGTCTGGAAAGAATCACAGAGTTGCGCTCTGCACTATGTCCCTTCATCAACCTTATTCTCCACAATAATAATGCTTTCCGTATGAATACTAGAATGGGAGCAATTTTCATCTTCAGAACAAACAGAAACACACACACACACACACACACACACACACACACACACACACACATATTTGGAGCCATTTTTAACATTTAGAACATCTTTCAAAATGTTTTTTTTTAAATGCTTGAGTTCTGCACACCCAGTGGGTTAACATACCCACATTCTTCTGCTCCCCACAAGAGCACAGTTTCCTACTGGAAGGATAATCACTGTTATTTACTGCAGCTGGGAAAGGGTAATAAGTAACAAAGGTAAATATACCGTATGTAGAATTTCCATCAAAGTCTAGCTTCAAGAAAAATGATGCTTATAGTTGTTTTCTTTTTTAAAACAACAACAACACCAAAGAGGATGTAATTTACAATAAGACAAAAACACTCTTTCCAAATGATTTTTTGTGCAAATATGTAGAAGACAGACTTTGTAAAGAAATCGCTACATTTGAAACAAGTTTCAGTCTTAGTCTAATAAAATATTTAAGGCGATGGGGATTAGGCTGGAGTGTAGGGGAAGACATCAGGAGTCAGTTTATTATTATTCTGCTGCATTGGTCAGCACAATGGTGCCCTTGAGGTCTTTTCCTGGTGCTCACAAAGCCTCTGTGCCCCCCACCCCCATTGCTCCCTTGGTCATGAGGTGGGGAGAGCAATTATCTTTCTCTCTACTTAAAAACACATTATGTGTATACTACCCTTCATCCATAGATCTCAGGGCAGTTCGTAGCATAAAAATACAAGATAAAAACACAAAATACATAACAGAAACAAGAACAAACCAATAACCCTATTCCTCACCCCGATGGAGCAGGAGGAGGAAGTCTGAAGAGTGATAATCTTTCCCTCTTTATCTTTCAGTTCTATGGCGTTTTCCAAGGTTCAGATTAAGGGCTCTTCCAGACTTCCACTTGTCCCACAACTCCCCGCCCTTGGGGAAACCCGACCTTTGCCGCTGAACCACAGCAAAAGTCTGTTGGATTTTCCACGGATCAATGTTTGTTCTGATTCAGTGCCAAAGAGCGAGTTTTCCCAGGGAAAGCCATGGGACTAACAGAAAACTGCTTTGACCTGTGCTTTCTAGATGTGGGACAAGTGGAAGTGTAGACAAGCCCTAATTCTGCTGGATCCAACTTTTATCCAGATACATTGGGAAAAGGAATTGTGTGCACATGTGCTTTCCTTCTGTCTCTTGGGGGAAATGATCGGGGAAAGAGAAGTGAGCAAAGGGTTGGAGCCCAGGGCACCTGCTCAAAAATCCAAATTCCAGCAGGAACGACTAATATAAAATATCATCGTTGTTCACATGCACGTCCAGAACATGTGGCAATACAAATAGCAACAGCATCCTTTTACACAGTACAAGCATAATTGGGCTGCACATAGTATTGCTTCTCTTTGCCCGAGCATCATCGCACCTACTCATCCAGGAACCAAAGCCCATGGCAAGAGGCTACCATGTCTGGATCCCAACTGCATGGGGGAATTGCACACAGAGATGAATGTGAAGAAAATAAAATGCCCTGCATGCTGGATACGCCTTATCCCAAGTGTCTGTCTTTGACAGTAAGACACTGTGGATGGCCACAGCATAAAAATATTTTAAATAAATAAAGTTTGTTTGGTGGTGACTGGGGTAGCTGGAAATTGCCCCCCCTCCAGGTGGAAGATTAACCTTTCAACACTTTTTGTAGTTCAGGAGAGCTGGTGAATGGAGCGGTGGCCTTGCCACGCATATTTTTTCTCCAGTCTGACCCAATAGCTGGGTTGCATGTATGGACAGGGAAATCTCATAACTTTAAGGCATGGATGGGGAAATCTCTCAATGTTGGTTTCTCAAAGTTAAATTCAGTTCCCCACATTTCCACATCGGTTTGCAACGATGATGATGTTGGGGGTGATTTTAAGAAGTCCTCGTGAAAATTCACCAGCAGATTTTGGTGTGAGTTTCTCCACATATATTTGTATGGAGTCTTGCATACAAAAAGGCTGAAATCATTCCACTTAGTGCCTGAGGACCTGAGGAACATCACAGTCTGGAGCCTGTACTAGACCACCCAAAGAGCTGACTAGTGAAAAGCCAGCTGTGTGAAACAGGACAACACCCAAAGTACAATCCCAATGGTGAACTATTTTGGATCAGCACTCTGTTTTTAATTCTTGTAAAATAAAAACACCAACCAATAAATTATTGGAAGTAGGGAGCTAAGTAAAATGTGCGTGCAGGGAAAGAAGTGTTTATTGCCTTGCGTCATTATTTACTTTTTCAATCCGTAATTTGTCTTTTGGCTCAAGCAGGTCCTTAAGGCGGCTGACAATCATTTATCAGAAAACAAACCACAACAGCCTATATAACAAAATAGGATAAGGACATTAACATCTCAGCAGAACAGAGCAACAGGCCTGGCATCTCAATTATTACATTTCTTGAGGCACATTTAGCTCACTACCTCAAGCTGACTATTGCTCATTTAATGTTTCTTGAGTCCATACTCAATATTTTATGTACAGTTACTTCTCAACAACCATTCTTCTCTCTTACGTTATGTTTCACCTTGCAAGATCAAGCAGAATGCTGCAGGCCAGGACGCCAAGGTCCTCTACAAAAAGTAAAGGGGCACACAGAATACTATGAGCTCACATAAAATAAAGAACTAAGCAAATTTGGAGATCATATGGTAGTTCCAGGGTACCCAGAAACTACAGGCATTTGCAATCACTCTGACCTAACGTGGCAACCTATGCGCATTGCCAAAAATGTGGGCCAAAGAGGGCACAGATTTGCATAGCAGTTGCATATACCAATTTATGTGCTGCATCCAGCACTGTTGTCCTGCTCCCGCAGGGGACGTCTGCTTGAGCAACTGGACTTCCCCTTCCTCTTCCTCGCAGGTCTGGGGGGACTCTCTGGAGCAAATTTGGGGGGCACATGGGGTGAGGAGAGGAAAGGAAAGGGGAGTCCTGTTTCACAAGCGGACGCCCAGTTGCATAGAACTGGAATACAATCCTACATGTACAGAAACAATTACTGCAATTATTAGAAATGAATTAAGTCTCCCCACAAGGGGGCACCTGGGACAAGGTGGCTTGTGTGCCTGCTCCACCTGCTGCCCAGATGCCACTACTGATGGGCAACTTCAAGGACCTTGTTTTCTCAGTGGATGGCTCTTTTATCATTAAACTGTTCTTGGACCCTCCAAATAGAGGGTGATCATTTGACAGCCCTTGAAACAGAGGACAGTCTTCTGCAAAGAAGAGCACAGGGCCACCCTAATCTGATCGCAGGACCAGGGCCTGTGAGCGTAGATTAAGTTGTACACTTACAAGTCCAAGAAGCTTTCCTTGGTTTAAAATTGCAATGTTCCAGTTCATTATTAAATACAATGCCTGCCCAAAGTCATTTGATTCAACAGAACCCTGAGCAGTCAAGACAATCTGGTAATCTGGGAGAAAATCATGCTTTCGTCTCTTGCCTCTAAAAATAGTGTGTACATCATCTTCTTCTTTTTAAATGCCTTTTTACCTTCCCTATGACAATGACTGTTTTTTCAGCTCTATGCAAACAGACAGAACAAATAACAGGTTATATTTGGCAACGTGCCAGGTGGCTGAAACAAGAACAAACCTTCGTACTATGAGCCTGTTCACCCAGTTCTTCATTCGCACATGTAAAGGACCCTGACAGCTAAAGGACAAGACCCTTTCAGACTACTGTAATGTGTGAACTCAGCAATTCTGGGTATAGGATCCAACCATTCCTGTGACCAGGGCAGCTTTTGATATAATGAGAATTATTACTGACTTTATCCACAATTGCCCAGTTTACAAGCTACATTTGCCCTGCATTTTGCTCACAGTGAAATTTCTGAGCCGAGAGGGTTGTGGTTGGCACACATCAGAAGACATTGGAGGGGACTCAAGAAAGTTTTGATGTAGCTGAAATACTTCTCAAGGAGAGTGATGGTGATGGTTCCATAAACCCTTATCTGGGATGTCCAAATAAGATTGATTCTTTCAACTGGGCTATGGACCTAGCAGAGGTTGGTGCAGAGAGAGTGGTGTTGCTCTCTTGGCTTCCTAATGCCATGAATCGCTGCCGGTCACTGAGAGGGGGAGGGACAAGACATAGGGAGCTCAACACGCTGTATGAACATTGCCGCCCTGCCTGTACCACCCTGCTCAGGCTATCTATGTCATTTGCCTCCCAACGACATTGGACATCCAGGTGAAGACTGCTGTTGATATGGTGTTGATTCGTGTTTGATCTGCTTTGTACAGAATCTGTAACGATGCAGCCAGTACCTATTTCATAAAGATGGGCCTGAAGATGTACCTATTTCATAAAGATGAGTCTCCACCCCCACCATTCAGCCCGGACACTGAGATCCAGCACCGAGGGCCTTCTGGCGGTTCCCTCATTGCGAGAAGTGAGGTTACAGGGAACCAGACAGAGGGCCTTCTCGGTAGTGGCACCCGTCCTGTGGAACGCCCTCCCAGCAGATGTCAAGGCAATAAGTAACTATTTTACTTTTAGAAGACAACTGAAGGCGGCCCTGTTTAGGGAAGTTTTTAATGTCTAATGCTGTACTGTTTTAATATTCGGTTGGAAGCAGCCCAGAGTGGCTGGGGAAACCCAGCCAGATGGGCAGGGTATAAATAATAAATTATTATTATTATTAGTTACAGGTAGGTAGCCGTGTTGGTCTGAGTCGAAGCAAAATAAAAAAATTCCTTCAGTAGCACCTTAAAGACCAACTAAGTTTATATTTTGGTATGAGCTTTCGTGTGCATGCACACTTCTTCAGATACACTAGAAACAGAAGTGTCAGACCCTATATATATACAGAGGGTGGTGGGGGTGGGTGGGAATGGGAGATGGGCTAATTGCAGCCATCAGCAGCCATTAACACCCATCTACAGGTTTACCACTCCCATCAGCCCATCTCCCATTCCCACCCACCCCCACCACCCTCTGTATATATATAGGGTCTGACACTTCTGTTTCTAGTGTATCTGAAGAAGTGTGCATGCACACGAAAGCTCATACCAAAATATAAACTTAGTTGGTCTTTAAGGTGCTACTGAAGGAATTTTATTATTATTATTATTATTATTATTATTATTATTATTATTATTATTTAGAAAAAACAAATATAAAATGTCCATTCTGCTGTACAGCACTTCAAATTTAAGCTACTGTTGCAAATGGCAAGGCAGATCATTTGAAGACAAAATAAAGAAGTTCCCATCCAAGAGAAAAGTCACCTTTCTTCTGCCGGGTTCAAAGATGCAATTTTACATATTTCAACCACGATCAGGAAGGATCTCACACTTTTCATAAAAACACAAAATTCACATCATTTGTGGGCTAAAACACAATGACAATTTTCAGATATTGAGGCACGTGGTTTCTACTTGTAATAATGTTTCTACTTTGAGCATGGTGTAACACGCAACTGTATTGTTTAACGTGTTCTATATAATATACACGTGCAAATGCACAAATGTGATAACTGTGAAAAGTTCAGATCTGAACCTGCACTATAAGAGGCCAGCTGAAGAGTAGCAAACAGCTGCTCACACATTTTAACCCAGAATTACAGCATAGTGTGCTGCAATCCCAGTGCTCCCTGCTCTCTATTTATAGAGCTGCTTGGCCTTTAATGTTAGGGTTGCCATATATCAGGAATTTCCTGGACATAGACAGTATTCAACCCTCGTAAACAGCGTCCGGCCAGAAATTGCTTAAATGTCCAGGACATATGACAGCCCACGTATGGCAACCCTATTTAATGTGGAAGACAAACAGCAAAAAGCAGTGTCCACAGCACTATGGTGCTGAACTGTGTTTCTGGGATGGGTAAGTGCAGAGCTATTCCTGATGCTAGTGGTGATTCCTTGATAGCTGAAGCAATGGGTAGTTAGGTGGCTGTGAACTAGGGAAGGAACAGCACAATAAGGAATTGTTGGTGGTAGACTGCCATCTAACAAACTATTATTTGCAAAGTCCTCCCATATAAATGGAACGGAGGAAAGAGAGAGTCATAGAAAGATTATTTTTAACACTCTGTAATTTAATGTCTCTTACTTCTGATGTACTGGTAGTACCATTGCCCTGAGCAGTTTTGAAATGAGTTTTTCACTTTTCAGTACTTTGGGTCTGACCAGAGAATTGCTAAAAAGTGATATTTCAGATCCTATTTACTGCACAATGGGGGCAGCAAAACTTGTACAGAAAAACAATTATTTATGAAGTACCTAAAAACTCTATATGATGCATACCGATGCAGCGAGTTTATTTATTTCGGGCATCCTAGACATTCTCTGGTGACATAGCCTCCTGCCTATGAAAGTTTATGCTACAATAAAAGTGCAATAAAGGTGCAAATGTTGTGTCAAATGAAAATACACGAGAGCTAATAATAATAATAATAATAATAATAATAATAATAATAATAATAAATAATTTGTATTTATATCCCACCCTTCCTGGTTTAAAAACTGGGCTCAGGGTGGCTAACAGCAAATATAAAACATTGATTAAAATGTGACTTAAAAACAGCATAAAATACAACATAAAATGCAACATGAATATCAGTAAAATTCATGTTACAGGTAGGCAGCCGTTCAAAAATTCAGGGGTCATTGGGGGGGGGGAGACCAGTCAGTAGATATCAAATGATCACCAGAGCTAACTGGCCAAGTTGGTCCTACTAGGGCCAGCAAGGAGACCAGGGAAGAATTTAAATTTGGGGTCCCAGAAAGGGTTTCTTCATAGAAGAGGAAAGGGAATAGTGGATCAGGCTAATTCAAGTTGAAGGCCAGGCGGATTAGCTCTGTCTTACAGGCCCTGCGGAAGGAGATCAAGTCCTGCAGGGCCCTAGTCTCATGGGACAGAACATTCCACCAGGTTGGAGCCATCACTGAAAAAGCCCTGGCCCTGGTGGAGGATAGTCTGGCTTCCTTAGGGCCTGGGACGTTTCAGCTATTATTATTCATGGACCTTAGGGTCCTCTGCGGGACACACCAGGAGAGGCGGTCCTGTAAGTACGAGCGTCCTAGGCCACATAGGGCTTTAAAGGTCAAATGTGATGCCTACTGGTGTAATGACACCTTTGAGAACTCCTGGCACCCACAGAATCTCTGAGCCTCCGCGTACACACTCACTGCCCCCTTCATTACAAGGCAGCAAGGCTGGGTACCTTTTTCTCCCTTGAAAAACACAGCGAGGTGAAAGAGGAAGTGGGAAGAGTGACACTCTCTCCCACTTCCTCTTTCATCTCTATATGCTTTTACACAGGAACACAGGAAGCTGCCTTATATTGAGTCAGACCATTGGGTCCATCTAATTCAGTATTGCCTACATTGATTGGCAGTGGCTCCAAACCCTACCTGGAGATGTCACATATTGAATACAGGACTTTCTGCATGCAAAGCAGAGCTGAACTTAGTTGGATGCAACCCAATATTTTTAAATGCTGCTGCTTAGTTTATCCAACTTTGCCTTTAATGCTTGTTGTCCACTTTTATTTTATATTATTATTATTATTGTACTGGTTCATTGTGCTATAGGACACTCCAAGTACCAGCAGGAAATGCTTCTAGAAAGTGCCTGAAACAAAAATAAATGATAAAGGTTCAGGCTGAAAGCCAACAAGCCCTGGGGAAATGCTACAACGACTACTGTTGAGATGATGCCAAGGACAAGGAGGACTAACTGGGGGGGGGGGGAGCATAAAGTGCAAGACACAGGGAATGGCTCCCGAGAAAGATGCTGGTGTGTTTTGCAATGCTGAATCAAATTCCAGGAAGGTGTGCTAACAATAATAAAAAATAATATATTTTTTTAAAAAAATCAGGTTAACTTGCCTTCTATGAAGATCCTGTTCCAGTAGATTCTGCCAACATGATTCCCTCCAAGAAAGATAAGGTTGGAGAAAATCAACCACATGGTAGACACAGATGCCAGAGCTGCATGGAGTCGCCGACAGCCTCTTGGGGACAAAAAATTGTTCTGAAAAGAAGGTAAGTTGGTTTTTAATATACAAGTTAGGAAGGGATAATTGCTGGGCATGTGGAGAAGTAAAAGCAGATTACATCCATATTCACATAGCAAATTAAGCACAGGGAAGTTAACTCAAAATATAAATACATTTCCTGTCTCCATAACTTAGCTTTATGATTATTCTTCTACCATAATTGCTTTTATTGAAGGATCCAATTAATTTTACTGTATACCTTCCTTTCGGGACGTGGGAGGCGCTGTGGTCTAAACCACAGACCCTAGGGCTTGCTGATCAGAAGGTCGGCGGTTTGAATTCCCGCAATGGGGTGAGCTCCCACTGCTCAGTCCCAGCTCATGCCAACGTCAAAGTGCAAGTAGATAAATAGGTACTGCTCCAGTGGGAAGGTAAACGGAGTTTCTGTGTGCTGCTCTGGTTCGCCAGAACCAATCATGCTGGCCACATGACCTGGAAGCTGTACGCCGGCTCCCTCGGCCAGTAAAGTGAGATAAGCGCTGCAACCCCAGAGTCATCCGCGACTGGACCTAATGGTCAGGGGTCCCTTTGCCTTTATACCTTAGTTTATTAAAGCTGCTAAGAATTCTTATCTCTGGATTAGCAGATTGTTTTCCAAAAAATCAGATCAAATAACTTTAGAAGCACAGGCTTTATATTCAAACTTAACAGCAGAGAACTAGACATATCTACTCAGATATTCAATGGAACTCACTCCCAGGTAAGCAAGTATAGGTTTGCAGCCATTTAATATGTGCAAACAACAGCATTCCTACCTCTATTTGTTTCAAAGATAGCAATCCATAATTTATTACATTTTTGACATACTCTTGGCCATGTTTGTGAAGCTTTCAATGTTATGCATGTATAAAACATTCAGAGCTTTCTTTTTACAAGGTTGACACCAACCACAGAGTACATTAATATTAGAGTGAACAGTCTGGAAACATATTTAGCCCTCTGCTGCACTTGCAGTATTTTTACTTGAAATTTTTAAACTAGCCTTGCAGTGAACTGGGTTAAACTAGCCATAGTTTACTGCTAATTTTCATGTTTCGAAACCGTAAGGAAGGCCATTCATGTGATCGGTTTAATTGCTGCTTTAAGTCCTCTTCTCATGTTATCCATATGAAGGGCTCTCTGTGTGTAGAATGGGGGAATGGACCCCAAAGCTGCACAGATCCCAGGTACACCATCCATAAGTTGATATCTGCATAAGAGAAGCCCACATTCACAGAGGAAAATGTTGTGATGGGTAACTGAAGCAGTGCTCAAGTGTTACTTTGTGACAGAAAATAATATTTGTGTAGGCAGTGCTATTTTTCTAGAAAAAGAGGTGTCGGAACTCACCATGAACACCACCCTCGTTCTCTTAGAATGGCAACAGCACCCACCTGAGAGGTGCTAGAACGGAGTTTAAGTCCACCCTTTTACAAAACCAGCTAATTCAGTTCAAGTTCATCCAAATAAATCTTTTCTCCATAAAAAGTTCATCCACAGCCATTTTCTTTCAGTTTTTGGTAAGTTGCAAGCTGCTGGGCTGACGTATAGAGTCCAAATCAAATCAGGGTTCATAAACAAGTAAAAAGATGTCTGACAGAGAAATGTCAACAGGTGAAGCTTTCCTTGTAATTGTATTTTTATATGGGGAAAAAGTTTACCCTTGTTTACTTTGTGCCAGCCACACAGCTGTAAAAGGCACAAGGGACCATTTGCATTGTTCCTGTTACCCTCACTGAAAACAGGTCCTGTTTGAAGAGTGTAAATCTCTTCAGCAGAAAAGATACAGGAAATGCCTCACATTCATTCCTTTTAATTGCTTAGTAATCGTGTATAAGCAAGTATCCTTAGCCATAACAGTGCCCCCAAATCTGCCTAATAAGCCTTAGAAAGTTGACTCCACATTTGGCTTTCTAAATTTTTCAGAGATGTCCAAATGATTTACAAGAAAGAAAGAAAGAAAGAAAGAAAGAAAGAAAGAAAGAAAGAAAGAAAGAAAGAAAGAAAGAAAGCTAAGGATTCGGGCCTCCTGCTGAATAGGTGAAGGGTATGAACATGAAAACGAGCTAGACATTATTCAGAGTTCTATCTCAAAATGAATGTAATTCACCTTTAGTTCACCTGGCTAGTATGGGATCTATCTTCAGAAATAGCTCATACATTTTTGAACTAGTTCAGTGTACTCCATTAAACTGAATTAGTTCATTCCCAGCACTGGCTTTTACTGGCACTTCATCGAACACAAGTAGAACCATCTGGATGGTCATAACCCTGAATCCTGAATTGTACCGTGATTCCTACTTACACTCAAGCAAACACAGTAAAAACAACAACAACAACCCTTCAGACCTCCTCTAATCAAGTTTGGAGGGTGAGTGACCAAGGCTGGGAACAGTGGAGATGGGGCCAGTATGTTCTATTTACATGAATTATTTGTTAGTTATATCCCACCTTGAGGTGTCATAGGAGTTCAAGCAGGGATGCTTGAATAGGTGGGAAATCTGCTCAGTCAAACATCAGTTCAAATCTTGCCAAGCAGAATCAGGGCTTTGTTTCTATTCAAGCCACCTTCCCTTGCCTGAAGGACCCCAAACTTGTCTTGTGGCAAGCAGTGGGGCAACATGCACTCCAATCCTAATGTATTGTTATAGGAAGTTCATAAAAATAACTGGGATATCACGGGACTTACTTCAAGCACAGTAGGGCAACTAGTGTGTGTGTGTGTGTGTGTGTGTGTGTGTGTGTGTGTGTGTGTGTGTTACTATTACTGTACTGTAAATATGGATTTGGAAAGCACATTTTTATTATTTCATGGACATTATCATCTTATGTATCAATTTTCTGACTGAGTATGAGAAACAGCACTAATAACAAATATGCATTATATTTTATAAAGTGACTTACCCTTGTTAGCTCATCTATACCTATATATATCTATAACTACATCATATATCACCAGTCAAATACAGCTTCGAAACTGAAGGCAGGAATGACTGATATCTGTACAAAGACATTTATTCCATCAATCCAAAAGATGTTCAACATGTTTTCTTAATATTTACAGTTGCCAAAGCTCCCGATTTATGAACAATCCATAAACATTCCAAATGTGATAGGAAAGAAGCTAAATGTGGTTGTTAAATACTGTATTCTACTGACAGATGTATAGATACTGATAGGATCAAACAGTGGTTCTGTATGCAGAGACAAATCATTTGTCCATATTCAAACATAAACCAAGATAATCAATCTAGGCCTATCTTCAGTGGTTTTGCAGGGTATCATTAATTCATATATGACACGGGTAACTTCAGGATATGCCCAAAGTACTTAAAATGCCACAAGTCGATGTAAGCATAAAAGTTTGGCGGTCTGGAATGTGATGAAAATGGAAGGGTTAAGCTGCCATATGAATGGAAGGCATGGGTATAAAAATACCATTATAATTTGCTTTTCTGTGCTTGAAATATGGTGTAAATTGATCGTCTGCCACTCCTGGTACTCAATCTAGAGTGTGTGAGTCAGCACCGTCCAGGCGAGAAGTGTTGGTGAATATTTTGCAGTAGACTCACATCCCAAAAACAAACAAGATAATAGCAGAAAGCAACATATAATTTCAGCAGTGGCTGGGACAATGGGGAAGGAAGATGTTGCACGCAATTCCCCGCAGGGCCAAAAATCCTATCCCTTGCAAGAGGGGCATCAGGGAGCCACCCTGGAAGGTCCTCTAGGAATTCAAACTGGTTTTGCAGATTTCTGTGACAATATAAGCCACAGAAGAAATATCTTACTGCAAAAGTTGTAAATGTGTGCACATGTTATTTCCATGCCGAGGTGTAAGTGATAAAAATGCAATCAGTCAACAGCGTTAATCCTAGGATGAATGTGATCTGTTCATTCAGCAAACAAATAAATCACCCAGTGGAATGTCCTCCAACCTTGAAGGCTGTATGGATTATGATCATTGTCTACTAGTGGTTCATCTACGAATGTCCTAATCACCAGCTGCAACTAACTACCAGGGAGTAGTACATGAAGCCTTTTGCCACTCTTGAGAAGTAGTCACTGAAAACTAACCGGGCATGGAAAGGCCCAGCTCATGTGATACTGGTTTCACCACACTGCGATGCTGGCCTCCTGAAGGTGGTGCCATCAGTTCATGCTAGGACACACAGCAGCAGACCTTGGCTAGAGGTACAAAAGGGATGGACCCATTCATTTACCATGTTGTTGTTGTCGTTGTTGTTGTTTTGTCGTTTTGTCGTGTCCGACTCTTTATGACCCCATGGACCAGAGCATGCCAGGCACTCCTGTCTTCCACTGCCTCCTGCAGTTTGGTCAGACTCATGTTGGTAGCTTCGAGAACACTGTCCAACCATCTCGTCCTCTGTCGTCCCCTTCTCCTAGTGCCCTCAATCTTTCCCAACATCAGGGTCTTTTCGAGGGAGTCTTCTCTTCTCATGAGGTGGCCAAAGTATTGGAGCCTCAGCTTCAGTTACTGCTGGCTATTCACCAGAAATGGGGAGACAAACCAGCTCATGTGATGCCAGTGTCACCATGCTGCTGCAATTGCCTACTTATCGAGTGATGTCCTCAGTTCATAGAATCATAGAATCGGAAGAGACCACAAGGGCCATCCAGTCCAACCCCCTGCCAAGCAGGAAACACCATCAAAACATTCTTTGACATAAGTCTCCAAGGAAGGAGACTCCACCACACTCTTTGGTAGCAAATTCACGACAAGGCACAAAACTACAGATTTCTGTGGGAGGTATTAGCACGGGACTGTATCATTGCATGATATACCTTCTTCCTTGGTCACCACTTGCCAGATTTTCTTCTTGGCAACCAAGTGCAACAAGAGCATGAGGGCACAAGAAGAGTGCTGTTGCATCGGGCCAAAAGCCCAACTAATCCAGCCTCTTCTACTTGCACTGGTCAACCAGATGCCCATAGGGAGTCCCGCAGGCAGTGCAATCCCCACTTGCCATTAGCAGCAGTTTCCTTAGAAGAGGACAGCAACACATAGCCAATGCTGATTGTGGGATTTACCCATACAAAATCATTCAACCAATGAAGAACAGGCATGCAGCTCCACCTATAGAATCATGAAAAAGCTCTTCCAACCATTAACCCTTTCCATGACTAGATCAGGTGAGGCTTCCTGTGTTCACTGAGTGTCCGTTGAGGGACAGAATTTGAAGACATTAAAAAGCAGCAATTTAAAAAGTATTAAATCATATGTTCTAGTCAAAAACAGTTTAATTGCATAAAAAGTGCACCATCTGTTGATTTTTCCCACATCAAAAAAATGGTAAACATCTTAACATCTTAAAAAAATTCCTTCAGTAGCACCTTAAAGACCAACTGAGTTTATATTTTGGTCTTTAAGGTGCTACTGAAGGAATTTTTTTATTTTGCTTCGACTCAGACCAACACGGCTACCTACCTGAATCTTAACATCTTAATAGGACTAATTTTTAAATTGGGTATCCAACATTTAAACGTTGTTGTTGTTGTTTAGTCGTTTAGTCGTGTCCGACTCATGGACCATAGCACGCCAGGCACTCCTGTCTTCCACTGCCTCCCGCAGTTTGGTCAGACTCATGTTGGTAGCTTCGAGAACACTGTCCAACCATCTCGTCCTCTGTTGTCCCCTTCTCCTAGTGCCCTCCATCTTTCCCAACATCAAGGTCTTCTCTTCTCATGAGGTGGCCAAAGTATTGGAGCCTCAGCTTCACGATCTGTCCTTCCAGTGAGCACTCAGGGCTGATTTCCTTAAGAATGGGTAGGTTTGATCTTCTTGCAGTCCATGGGACTCTCAAGAGTCTCCTCCAGCACCATAATTCAAAAGCATCAATTCTTCGGCGATCAGCCTTCTTTATGGTCCAGCTCTCACTTCCATACATCACTACTGGGAAAACCATAGCTTTAACTATACAGAGCTTTGTCGGCAAGGTGATGTCTCTGCTTTTTAAGATGCTGTCTAGGTTTGTCATTGCTTTTCTCCCAAGAAGCAGGCGTCTTTTAATTTCGTGACTGCTGTCACCATCTGCAGTGATCAAGGAGCCCAAGAAAGTAAAATCTCTCACTGCCTCCATTTCTTCCCCTTCTATTTGCCAGGAGGTGATGGGACCAGTGGCCATGATCTTGGTTTTTTTGATGTTGAGCTTCAGACCATATTTTGTGCTCTCCTCTTTCACCCTCATTAAAAGGTTCTTTAATTCCTCCTCACTTTCTGCCATCAAGGTTGTGTCATCTGCATATCTGAGGTTGTTGATATTTCTTCCGGCAATCTTAATTCCTGCTTGGGATTCATCTAGTCCACCCTTTCGCATGATGAATTCTGCATATAAGTTAAATAAGCAGGGAGACAATATACAACCTTGTCATACTCCTTTCCCAATTTTGAACCAATCAGTTGTTCCATATCCAGTTCTAACTGTAGCTTCTTGTCCCACATAGAGATTTCTCAGGAGACAGATGAGGTGATCAGGCACTCCCATTTCTTTAAGAACTTGCCATAGTTTGCTGTGGTCGACACAGTCAAAGGCTTTTGCATAGTCAATGAAGCAGAAGTAGACGTTTTTCTGGAACTCTCTAGCTTTCTCCATAATCCAGCGCATGTTTGCTATTTGGTCTCTGGTTCCTCTGCCCCTTCGAAATCCAGCTTGCACTTCTGGGAGTTCTCGGTCTACATACTGCCTAAGCCTGACTTGTAGAATTTTAAGCATAACCTTGCTAGCGTGTGAAATGAGCGCAATTGTGCGGTAGTTGGAGCATTCTTTGGCACTGCCCTTCTTTGGAATTGGGATGTAGACTGATCTTCTCCAATCCTCTGGCCATTGCTGAGTTTTCCAAACTTGCTGGCATATTGGGTGTAGCACCTTAACAGCATCATCTTTTAAAATTTTAAATAGTTCAGCTGGAATATCATCACTTCCACTGGCCTTGTTATTAGCAATGCTTTCTAAGGCCCATTTGACTTCACTCTCCAAGATGTCTGGCTCAAGGTCAGCAACCACACTACCTGAGGTGTACGAGACCTCCATATCTTTCTGGTATAATTCCTCTGTGTATTCTTGCCACCTCTTCTTGATGTCTTCTGCTTCTGTTAGGTCCTTACCACTTTTGTCCTTTATTATGGTAATCTTTGTACGAAGTGTTCCTTTCATATCTCCAATTTTCTTGAACAGATCTCTGGTTTTCCCCATTCTATTGTTTTCCTCTATTTCTTTGCATTGCTCATTTAAGAAGACCCTCTTGTCTCTCCTTGCTATTTTTTGGAAATCTGCATTCAGTTTCCTGTATCTTTCCCTATCTCCCTTGCATTTTGCTTGCCTCCTCTCCTCCGCTATTTGTAAGGCCTCGTTGGACAGCCATTTTGCTTTCTTGCATTTCCTTTTCCTTGGGATGGTTTTCGTTGCTGCCTCCTGTATAATGTTACGAGCCTCCATCCATAGTTCTTCGGGCATTCTGTCCACCAAATCTAAATCCTTAAACCTGTTCCTCACTTCCACTGTGTATTCATAAGGGATTTGATTTAGATTGTATCTTACTGGCCCAGTGGTTTTTCCTTCTTTCTTCAGTTTAAGCTGGAATTTTGCTATAAGAAGCTGATGATCTGAGTTACAGTCAGCTCCAGGTCTTGTTTTTGCTGACTGTATAGAGCTTCTCCATCTTTGGCTGCAGAGAATATAATCAATCTGATTTCGATGCTGCCCATTTGGTGATATCCATGTGTAGAGTCGTCTCTTGTGTTGTTGGAAGAGAGTGTTTGTGATGACCAGCTTGTTCTCTTGACAGAACTCTATTAGCCTTTGCCCTGCTTCATTTTGAACTCCAAGGCCAAACTTGCCAGTTGTTCCTTTTATCTCTTGATTCCCTACTTTAGCATTCCAATCCCCTGTAATGAGAAGAACATCCTTCTTTGGTGTCATTTCTAGAAGGTGTTGTAAGTCTTCATAGAACTGGTCAATTTCACTTTCTTCAGCACCGGTAGTTGGTGCATAAACTTGGATTACTGTGATGTTAAAAGGTCTGCCTTGGATTCGTATCGCGATCATTCTGTTATTTTTGAGATTGCATCCCATTACAGCTTTTGCCACTCTTTTGTTGACTATGAGGGCCACTCCATTTCTTCTACGGGATTCTTGCCCACAGTAGTAGATATGATAGTCACCCGAACTGAATTCACCCATTCCCTTCCATTTTAGTTCACTGATGCCCAGGATGTCAATATTTATTCTTGCCATCTCATTTTTCACCACATCCAGCTTACCATTATCCATGGTTCTTACATTCCAGGTTCCTATGCAATATTTTTCTTTACAGCATCGGACTTTCCTTTCGCTTCCAGGCATATCCGCAACTGAGCGACCTTTCGGCTTTGGCCCAGCCGCTTCATCAGCTCTGAATCTACTTGTACTTGTCCTCCGCTCTTCCTCAGTAGCATGTTGGACGCCTTCCGACCTGAGGGGCTCATCTTCCAGCGTCATAACTTTTATATGCCTGTTGTCTTTGTCCATAGAGTTTTCTTGGCAGGGATACTGGAGTGGCTTGCCAATTCCTTCTCCAGGTGGATCACGTTTGGTCAAAACATAACTTCTCTAAGTTATTTAAGCCCCTTCGCCACGACAAGGCAGTGAAACATGAAGGGGATTTAAACGTTACCCCCCCCCCAAAAAAATTGAAATAATCTATTTCTTGTGCCTTGTGTCATCTAAATACACCTTTCAAATTAAAGAGATGGAATTTTTATGGACGTTCACGTATGACTTCCGCTGACATCTTTAGCTTCTTATCATGAACGTGTCCAGAAGAGGGCAACCAAAATGGTCAAAGGCCTGGAAACTATGCCTTATGAGGAACGGCTTAGGGAGCTGGGTATGTTTAGCCTGGAGAAGAGAAGGTTAAGGGGTGATATGATAGCCATGTTCAAATATATGAAAGGATGTCATATGGAGGAGGGAGAAAGATTGTTTTCTGCTGCTCCAGAGAAGCGGACACGGAGCAATGGATTCAAACTTCAAGAAAGAAGATTCCACCTAAACATTAGGAAGAACTTCCTGACAGTAAGAGCTGTTCGGCAGTGGAATTTGCTACCAAGGAGTGTGGTGGAGTCTCCTTCTTTGGAGGTCTTTAAGCAGAGGCTTGACAGGCATATGTCAAGAATGCTTTGATGGTGTTTCCTGCTTGGAAGGGGGTTGGACTGGATGGCCCTTGTGGTCTCTTCCAACTCTATGATTCTATGGTTCTATGACCTAACTTTCAAATATCCTTCACATGTCAAGCACAAAAAGAAAATATGGGAGTGCCTGGGTATTTATTCTGCTGGAGCCGGCACAGAGGAAGCAGTAATTTGCTGGCAAAAGGAGAAGGGTGGACAATCAAGAGAGAAAGCAAAACTATTTGTGCTTCAAGTGCCTATAAATCAATCTGTTCATTTGATCAGACACATTCTTGTCTGCTGGATGATATTTCCTAACGCAGAAAGAACACTGCAAAGTACATACAGCTGGAGAGCATCCAGCTGATAATCCAGTACCTCTTAATAAATACTATTAAAGTGTGTCGTGTTGAATTTTCATGAGCTCCGATTGCTGCTGTGAAAGTTGCCATTTTTGGAAAGCATGAATATTCGTGAGAGGGGGTGGATGCGCGGGGTGTAGGGTCAACGTCCATCCATAAATATAAACAAATACGCCAAATAGACTCATCACCTCTTTGCTTGACTCATCTGCCTGACGCAGCAATTACAGGCAATGATTATTGATCAACCAACCTGTGATGAGAAAGCTGTGGTGAAATGTGGCCCTAGGACTGAAGCACAAGCAAAATCCGCATTTATGGGTTTGTTAGAGCTGTTGTATAGTCACTTTTAGACAATAAAAATGTGTGTGTTGATCTACTGCGGTCTCTGACATTCATTAAACAATAGTGGCAGCCTCAAATTTTACTTTTCAACCATCACATCACTAACCTAACAGATACAATACTTAATATATTCCTTAGGGTCAGGGATAGGTGGTAGAGCACAGCCTCAGGCTAAAAAAACCCACAAACCACTCACTCACACCATTTTGGAGCCCTTGGAATCCATTTTCCCCTGGACATTTGACTCATTGACAAGGACTTTCCACCTCTTTCCCACCATTTCAGGTTAGAATCGGATTATTTATTTATTTTCCCGGCATCACACATATATACGGTCGCGAGTGAGTCAATCGCACCTAAGTGGTGGTGGTAGGGATGCCTGTATGAAGAGAAAGCCTGGATTTATTTGTATGTTTGAAAGGTAAGCTCTCTGTAGCTTCCCCCTAGAACTTCTTTTCACTGATTCAGAAATGGGCTAAATAGTTATAAGAGGAGAATGACTAACCTTATTCTCCAAAGACTAAATCATAAAGCTGGCTTTTCGGTTGTTGTTGTTTAAAAAAAACAAATAAATATTGAGATGGATTTTTCAGCTGCCCCTTAGATGAGTCATCTGCATGTAGTTTCATTTGATGCTTGCTTTTTGCATCACTCAGCGCAGGAATGTTACTGCTGGTAAAGGGGAACGTGTCCTGGTTCTTGTTATTTCTGGTCTGCTGGGGATTGCTCTTCCGGCACGACGATTTATTTAATTATATTTTTACTCTTTTAAAATAAATTACAGACTGATTTTCAAACCCATTGCTACCCAGAGTTCTTCATAAGAAGAATAACATACACACACATGAACATATAAAACATAGAACAGTTTTAAAACAAAGTTAAAGGCAGACATTTCAAAACAGTGCAAAATGTTACTAAAGCCAGGATGAACGAACATGATCATAAAATAATAGAATCTTAAGAGTTGGAAGGGACCCAAGGGTCATCGGGTCCAACCCCCTGCAATGCAGGAATCTTAGCTAAAGCATCCATGACAGACAACCATTTTTCCCCCATAGGAAAAAAACTACAACCCACAGCCACAACCAGATTAGCTATGAAAAGCAGCAGTATGGTTGTTAAGAGCTGTTTAAATGCTGTCAAGGGGTGGAGCCTGCTGAACTTCACATATAATTGAGTTCCAGTCCCCATGACTGAAAGAGCATGTGCAATGTACCTACACTGAGTATCTGCTTAAGTCTAGATGCTTGCATGGAGAATCTAATGTATATGGAAGCCTCCAAATGGGCTTACCCAGAAGAAGAAGCAAGTATATGCATTGATACAGACCTTCTAACCAGCAGTGTACACACAAGGGCTGCTCATGTGGTCATGCACCCCTGTGTAAGCAGGGACTGCCCATTTGTTTCATTGTCCAGTCACACTCTGCATGCACCATTATGTTTTCTGAGTGATAGGCCTGCTGGATTACACCAATGTCCCATCCAGTCCAGTATTCTATTTCCGCAATGGCCAACCGGATATCTTTGAGAAGCCCAGCAGCAGGATATAACTGAAATGGCTCTCCTCTACTCATGATCCCCAGTAAGTAACTGGCATGTTCTCTCTGATCCAGGAGGTGATAATATACAGATATCATGATTAGACAAATCACAGACACAACTAGAGTGGGTCCTAAAAATGTATCTCAAAGCAAAGACCACTTGATCATTTGAAGTTTCTAAGACGACTTCAAGGGCAACCCCATGTAGGGTGCACTGCAATAGTCCCATCTGGAAGTTACCAAACATGAAATATCAACATTTCTGCCCAAAAGGGGCTGACAAACCAGTTTTGGCCACCAAGGCCAAAGTAACTCCAGTAACAATGTTAAATCCAGGAGCACTCCTGAGCTATAGACTTGCTCCTTCCAGCAGAGTACAACCCCATCCAAAACAGGCTGTCTCTCTACCTCCCAGACTCAAGAACTCAGTAAACATAACACCTCTGTCCTTTCAGGGTTGAGCTTCAATTTATTGGCCCACATGCAACCCATTGCTGCCTTAAAACACTTCAGCCGCCTCTCCCAATTCAGATGGAACAGAGAGGTAAAGCTGGGTGTTGTCTGCATATTGACAACACCTTGCTCCAAATCCTCTGATGACAGATTCCAGAGGCGTCATATAGATGTCAAATAATGTGGGGGACGAGATGGAACCCTATGGGGCACCACAGGACAACTTCCATGGTGCTGAACAGTGCCGCCGCCCCCTTCACAATTTTCTGGAAATGGTCCTGGAGGTAGGATTGAAACCACTGAAGTAAGAGTGCCCCCAACCCCCACCTTACGTTTCACAAATTTGTTTCATCCATTTTTCAAAGGCATTCAAGTTGGCTTTAAAATGGTCCATGATGACATCAGCGTTCAATAATATCTGACTCATAATGCAAATTTTTAGTTTTTTGACGCAAGCTCTCTTATTCCTCTGCAAATGGTTTCCTGCGTTTCATTCAAATGGAGCACTTTGAACTTGTGTACCTATTTTGCGCCTGTACTTTCTGCATTCAGACTAAGTGCTCAAGAAAGGAAGCTGCTGTGCTGGCAGTTGGTTGACACACATTTCGTTGCTTGAATGGACATGAACTTTTCAAAACAGAATGCAATTTACAGAAGAAAATCCAGGTGCACACCAAGAGAAGAGCATTCGTTATGCAAATGTGACTTTTATAAATGCAAACCATACTAGTGTGTTGGGGTGGATTGTGTGTGGTAGGGCAGCGTTTCTCAACCGCTGTTCCACGGCACACTAGTGCCGTGAGACGCTGGCTGGTGTGCCGCGATGTGCGGCGATGAGAAGGGCGATTTGCATTGTCACGTGCCTGCCGGCCGCCAATAGACAGCGCTAACCCGCCGGAAAGGAAGCCGGCCGGGTCACGACGCGGAGCGAGCGCAGCTCTCAACAGCCACCACCACGGGAGGGTGGTTTTAGACAAACTTAAAGAAGCTGGCTGGATGAGCTCAACCTGAAACTTGCTGAGCAAAGGATTGTGCTGGCAGAGAAATCAGCGGCTTGTGAAGCCTTATTACAGGAGATTGCAACCAACACAGCAATTGGCAAGTGTTTCTTACAGTCATAATTATATAGTCAATAGAGTTAATTTTTTTAACTTTTTTAATGGTGGTGTGCCTCGTGATTTTTTTCATGGAACAAGTGTGCCTTGGCCCAAAAAAGGTTGAGAAACACTGTGGTAGGGTACCGGTGTGGGGAAGATTGGATATTATGCCTGGATGCCTATTATGCCTGAGACCCAATACCAGGGCTTGGTTGTCTCATAGTTGAATTTGCTGGTGCCTTGCTAGTGCTTTTCTGGAAAGCAGGAAGGCAGATTATATCCTTCCCTAATTTGCCCCAGAACCAGCCAGAAGCACAAAACACAACTCTGAGTGGGGTCGTGATGCTTACTTGACCTCTCAGCAGCAGAGTAATTGCTGCTTACCAGAAGAAGAAGAAGAAGAGGAGGAGGAGGAGGAGGAGGAGGAGTTTGGACTTGATATCCTGCCTTTCACGCCCCTTAAGGAGTCTCAAAGCGGCTAACAATCTCCTTTCCCTTCCTCCCCCACAACAAACACTCTGTGAGGTGAGTGAGGCTGAGAGACTTCAGAGAAGTGTGACTAGCCCAAGGTCACCCAGCAGCTGCATGTGGAGGAGCGGGGAAGCGAAGCGAACCCGGTTCACCAGATTATGAGTCCACTGCTCTTAACCACTACACCATGCTGGCTCCAGCAGGAAGAGTGGAAGGGGGCAAGGTGGTGGAGAGGTTAGTATTATGTTCAATACACTGGTGGGAACAAATGCACTGGAAAGTGTGCGATAAGAAGTTGCTTTGATGCAACTTCACCTAATCTCCCCACAAACAAATCAAAACGAATGCTCATTAAATAGCTGATGTCATCTAATCTTCTTGCAAACAAACAAGGATGAATATTCAATAAGCAGGCTGCTTAGGAGCACCCAGTGAGAGAAGATGGGATTTGCACAAAAGGATTTGATACTCACATAGCAAAAATCTATATTGAATTGCACTTGTGGGGGTGAAGCTTCACCACCAACACTGATGGGGTGAAGCTGTTGAGCCTGTGTACGCTTCCGTATTACTACCAGGGCTTCTAGCACAGGAGATCTCATTCAAGACGCTTGCCTTTTAGGTTCCTCCCTTGAACTTCCCAAGCTATGAGATACAGGCAGACAAGAGACCCAAATAGCTTCCTTTGCACTAAATCAGGGGTAGCCAACATAGTGCCCTTCCGATGTTGTTGTACTATAACACCCAATATCCCTTACTATTGGCCATGCTAGCTGGGAGTGACGGGAATTGAAGTCCAGCAACTTCAGATAAATGAACAAACAGCTGCACTAAATTTCTGATGCCATAAATTATTTAGCAGCAATCTATGATGATGATGATGATTATTATTTTAAAGATCGCTAAACAAAGTAAAATCCCCTATTAGATGACCTTCAGGACTATCAATTACCTTTTGTTGTCATTGTATGTCACAGCACCACCACTTTCTGTATTATGTAGATCTAGAAAGTTGCCAATCCCAAAACTCAAGTCCAGCATTCTGATAGCACTGAACCACCTGAAGTCTCTAGTAGAGGGAGTCTAGTCCTAAACACAGTTCTGAGCATTACAAACATGAAAACCAATGAACTTACAATTAAGTCACGGACAGCTGGAAGAGAAACCAGCCTCTTCACTCCATTTTCGGCTGCTACTCCGAGCCAATTAAGTATCGCCCAGGACCAAAGGTAGCTATAGCTGCCGTGCCAATAGCTTACAAAAGCAAATGTGATTGCTGTGGAGAACAACATCTTAAAGATGCTGCAGTGGGATCCTCCCATCGGGATGTAAATGTACCTGCCAGGGAAATTATAAGCAGAAGTAATTAAGACTTCATTGAAATCACAGCAATACAACTACTGCAATATAAATTTGTTTTTACCAGCAGCTCTAAAGTGCTGCCTTGACTAATTACCTGACATTTTCCTTCTGAAACCTCTATAGTTTCTTAAAAGACAGTGGATGAGTTTGTGTGTTTCTAAATAATAATAATAATAATTCATGCTTTTTGGCAAAATGAGGCCTCTCCCTCCCCCTGCCCCTACCTGGAAGATGCCAAAATTGAATACACAGGCTATGCCACATTCCCAGTGAGGTTAAACTTTAATGATAATGATGATGATAATAATAATAATAATAATAATAATAATAATAATAATAATATTTATTACTTATACCCCACCCATCTGGCCGGGATTCCCCAGCCACTCTGGGCAGCTTCCAACAGAGTATTAAAAACACGATTAAAAAATAGACAGTGAGGTGGAACAGTGTCAAGTTCCTATTAACCACAAGGAATTAACCAGGAATAAGCAGGCATCTACACAGCAAATAAATAATTCCATATTTACTTGCACGGTTTTTTAAATCTTTCCACAATAGGTTCCCGCAACACTGCTGCTGGATGAAATATTTTGTTTGAAAAGTTTTGGTAAAATCTTGTTTGGTAATTTAAAGTAAATTTTAGCAATGTCCTTGCCTTCGTTCACATTGTTTATTTTTTTGCTTTCTGTTTTATTTGCAATAAGTATCTATTATAGAAGTATTACACATAATTCAGAGCTGCTGCTGAGAATGGAAGCATGCAGTTCTTCCTCTCACACCCACAAGTTACCTGACACCATTGCATCGTATTTGACTACGTCAAACTCAGAGTAGGCACACTGAAATCAACCGACTTAAGTGCATGGATTTCATTGGGTCTACTCTGAGTATGACTTAGTTGGATACTAGCTCTTCTCCACATTGGCAGGGATGCTGGTGGAGTGGGGAGTATCATGCCATGTATGTTAGTATTTCATGCCTCCGATGCTGCAGATGAGATTGGTATAAATCACATGCCTGTCTGGGAAGAGTGTGGGAACGGAAGACAGTCTTATCTCTTCCACTGTATGTACTATTGTACTGTACTTTTGATTTTACTTGTTCCTGCTTTTCCTTTCGGAGCTGGAGAGAGAGGACGCCATAATTCAGGCATCCCCAAACTGTGGCCCTCCAGATGTTTTGGCCTACAACTCCCATGATCCTTAGCTAAGAGGACCAGTGGTCAGGGATGATGGGAACTGTAGTCCAAAACATCTGGAGGGCCGAAGTTTGGGGATGCCTGCCATAATTCCTTTGTCTGTACATGGTGTGTAAATAAATACGTAGATTAGCTCTACGATGTCTCACGCTTCTTGCTGTGTTATGCTAGAAGATTAGTGTGCATATATCATTTGATATATGTCGCTGAAGCACGCTGGAGAAGAAGCGAAATGCCTTTTCCAGAGCTGCACATACCAGAGGACACTCAGAGATCAGGGGCTGCAGGGGGGGCCCCCAGGGCATTTTCCCAACAATGTAATGGTACCCAGAACAAGGATAAATTGTAATGCATGTCACACAGAATGGGGAACCCAACCCAAACTTCCATTTTTGTAACATGGTCCCAACCTAAGTTTTCCTTTTAAGGTAGGAAACACAACCAGTCATTTGATCCATAATGTTTACATTTATAATTATTATGACAGCCCCACTGGTTTTGAGGGGAAATGAAGTCCCCTTCCCAAGTGATATTTCAAAGAAATAGAAACAAATTGTACAGGATTAAGGAAATATAGATCTAACTGAAGAATGCAATTAGAAGTCACAACATTTAATTCTCAAATGCTTATGACATTTTGGAATCACTATTCATCTCTCTGTATGATGGCCAACACCAGTCTTTGAAGTCTTTCTGTTCCATAAATTAGGCTTCAATCCTCAACATACATCTTTGTGAATAAGCCTCACTGTATGAAGTGGCATCTACTTCTGAGTAAACTGGCATAGGGATCCATTGTTAATCAGTGCCATTTCCCCCAGGGAATATTTGATTATTAGATCCCGGTCTCAAACACACAATAAAACTAAGGAATTGGGGAATGGGAAGTGTAATAAGAGCACTCTACTCTTCGTGTCGAGGCTCTGCAAGTGTTATCGTAGCTGGAGGTTATGCAAGCAGCCCAGAAGTGCTTTCTAAGTGCTGGCCGTCCTTGCAATTTAAGACACTCCAATTGAGAGACTGCCAGGCTTTCTTCAGTAGTTCTGCACCGGCAGAAAACTCTTTCTGGGGAAACAGGACTCCTTTGAAGAACTGGACATGACTTATCCTGTGTGGTTTAGATTCTCTTACATTGTTCTTGCATACCTTCAGTATGGAATACATACAAGGGGGCCGCCCCCTGTCATGTAAAAATCAGTTCTAAGCGGAGTGATAGCTAAAACATGGGACATAAAAATTTCCAATTGACAGTTCAACATGGTGCATCTTGCATTCTTCTCAAACCTTAAAAGGATAGTTCTCCCTTCCTCAACCTGCAGTTCCTATTGGGCCCAGCAAACACAGTCAATGGCCAAGGATTATGGTAGTTGTGGTCCAAAACATCTGGATGGCACCAGGCAGCTCTGTCTGGCAGTGTATCTGTCAGAATCAGAGTTTGGAAGGAGGAAAAAGCAGAGCACTGTGTATTCCCACATCAGTAATATCCTGTTGTGTTTGTTAAGCTCCTCTGAACTTTTTTTAACACCCCTCGCCAGCAAGGTGAACATCACAGGACACAAGCTCATCCCTGAAAGGATAATTCAGGAATGTTTTCCACGAAAGCAGATTCAGGCTGCTTCTCATCAGGAAGCTCCTCTGTTTGTGCAAACGATCTCAATTGGCACCAATGTGACCATCACTAGGAACAGTCTTAGAAGTGACAACTTTAATTTAAAAGCGTGCTTTCAATTACAGTTCAGTT
This sequence comes from Zootoca vivipara, assembly GCF_965207765.1. Classification (NCBI taxonomy): domain Eukaryota; kingdom Metazoa; phylum Chordata; class Lepidosauria; order Squamata; family Lacertidae; genus Zootoca; species Zootoca vivipara. Next base: position 95,795,491 of record NC_142586.1, read on the forward strand.
TACACGGTGTCAATTGGCTCTCCTTAGGTGACTGCTCAGGCAGCTGTACAGGAGGGAAAGAGATTCAATTTTCTGACTTTTACAATCTAGTGCCAGCAGTTGGTTAAGTGAGCAGCATAAATTCCTTTTTGCTTATGAAAAGTCTTGGATGTGAATCCTTGGGAGGGGGGGGGGGAATATCCAGGTATACCGGTAGTTTTAGTGTTGACAGTGGAACCATTAAGAGCTAGATGGTAAAACATTGCACAAGTGATGTCTGGTTGTGACTTAAAACTGATGGCCCTTGTGATCTCTTCCAACTCTATGATTCTATGATGAAGGGTTGGACTCAGGCTATGCTAGCTACCGGGTTAAGTTCAAGGTGCTGGTTTTGGTGTATACAGACCTATACAGCTGGAGACCTGGAATGTACCTGGGGAAACTGGATACTTGATGGATACCCCATTAATCCTTGCACTCTGCAGGTGAGGCCCTCCAGCAGACAACATCTTATCCGGAGGTCCATTCCACCCAATGTAGGAACTGGGCTTTTTAAGTTGTGACACCCACACTTTGGAATTCATTCTGCTTGAATATTAGGCAGGCACTCTCTCTGCTGACTTTCCAGCACCTGCTGAAGATCTTCCTCTTCCAACAAGCCTTGTATGCAAAAAAATCTTTCCCATTCTGCATTGGACTTGTTTCTAAATGTTTCACATGTTTTATTGTTTGTGTGTTTGCGGTCCTGCACTTCTTTGGGAAGACGGGCAGGATATAAATTTAATAAATAATAATGATAGTGGCATTTAGTTCCCAATGAAATCATAGGAGACTTAATTCATGGCTGATTTGTCCCACCAGCTTCACAGGAAACTGTGTAATTATAGTCCTGGTCTGTCCTTACAAACACATTTATGTAGAAAATGAAGTATTTGAGTAGTATATTGCCTTGAGTAGTAAACTCAACTGTTTGCCGTAAATGCGTGACATTTTGTTTGGTTCTAATAAAGGTATTGCCCAGTCATGGACTGTGAAGTTTTTTCTCCAAGTTATAGAATTTTTACCTACCTAATGAAAAAAGCCTGACAATTTAAAGTACAAAAAGAATTAAAAAATTGTCTAGTAAGCTTTCATGTGCATGCACACTTCTTCAGATATGATGTGTACAGTGGAACCTCGGTTTATGAACACCTCGGTTTATGAATTTTCGGTTTATGAACGCCGCGGACCCATCTGGAACGGATTAATTCCTTTTCCATTACTTTCAATGGGAAAGTTCGCTTCAGTTTATGAACGCTTCAGTTTATGAACAGACTTCCGGAACCAATTGTGTTCATAAACCGAGGTACCACTGTATCTGAAGAAGTGTGCATGCACACAAAAGTATATACCAGAACAAACATAGTTGGCCTATAAGGTGCTACTAGACAATTTATCATCATCATCATCATCATCATCATTATTTTGACTGCGTCAGACCAACACGGCTACCTACCTAAATTTAAAGTATTTCTTACTGAAAAGTAGCCCACCTTGTATTGGTGGTGATTGTGCAAAGCACTCCTTCTACAACTGCACAGCGTCCTTTTTCAAGGAACTGGGCAGCTTTTTAAAGTCAGCTTATCTCTTGCAGGCAAGCTGTTCCATTTCAGCAGCACATCATAATTTTAACTCAGAAGATGCCCATTAGTGAATTGGACAGATTATGTAAATACTACCCTTCAAATCCCTATTGCATCACAAACATAATTACTGAAATATTTAAGAATGACATTTCTTGAAGACGTAAAACTTTCAAACCCAATTACCACTTCCTTAGTTTCTTACAAGTGTTAGCTGCAGCACAGTGAGACAGCCCTTGGGAAGCATTTGTTTGTGCTTGCAAACTTTGCTGCTTAAGGGCTTCAGTACTAGACTTCCCAAATCCATCATGCTTTCAATGAATCTGCTTACAAGCTGCCCCTGGATGAATAAGCACTCTGAATTCCTGCAAGATCTGCATTGTTGTGGCATTTTCACCTTATTTGCATCAAGCCATCTTGTTTTGGGTTTTTTTTTAAAAAACAATATTTTAACACTTTCACACCAAATCTTCTTATTTCTTATTAATGAAACCTGTATGTGCCAGAGAACTGCAATGTCCAATACGGAAACATCACACATATTGGGGGGGGGGGCAGTGGGCCCATGCTACAGCTACATGCAAGATGAGAGAGAGAAAATGCGGGTGTATGAGCAAAATGCTGCAAGAATCGGGGTGGGGATGTAAGAAACAAATTAACATGCCTACGCCCATCTCAAATGTTACATTGCACGTGCATTGTGAGTGTATGAGTACGTAGTCTCTCTCTGTTCAATCATGCACATATGATTTTCAGTTGGGAGACTGCAAGGATACTACGAAGTCAATGATGCAGGGCGACTGCAAGGGAAACCTACACACACAAAAATTGAGGGCTTTTAATTAAACGTGGTGTAAGGAATGTTCAACACCACTGTGGCAATACAAGGAGAACCAGGACTACGAAAATATGACTATGAAGATTTGTTCCCCCCCAGAGAGGTCTTGATCAGTGTCAAGAAAACAGAATTAAAAATGGAATTCCACCTGTGAGCTTTGCATGCACTTTATGGAAATCAGAGAAGGTATTTATGACTCTTAATATGATTATCTACTTGAAATCATCCAACTTCCAAAGGTGATTTAAAAGACACACTGTCCATTATGGAACTATAAAAATCTATGGCAGCCCTCTCTACCATCCATGGTTGCTTTTCCTTGGTTGATAATGAAATATTTGTGTCTTTGAGACATGCTGGATCACAGCTACATGGATGTATTTCAAACGAAGTTAGGAATGGCTCAAGTGACTTTTGGAGAACAGGAAGCTACAAAATGGCAATACCCAAGAAAGACAACAAAATTTTTGAGGCAGAGGAACAACTGCTCCTAAGTGCTTTACAATCTATCCAGTATTTAAATTCTTAAACACATTCCTTACTAATTTAACAAGCTTGCCTAAGTGCTTGCTAGATTTTAATATTTTAATGGGCAAGAAGATGGAGAGAATAAAGCCATGAACTGTAGTAACTTTGCTAATGACCAAATGGAAGGAGACAAGAAGTTTGAAGAAGACGAGGGAAAATAACTAATGAGCACCTCTGTTTTTTCCAGGATTCACATTCTACTTTGCACTTTATTTGAAATAATACACCAAATATATCTGAAGGGTCATCATAATTATATATGGGCCTTCAATTTCTTTCACTCTTCTGTGGTCAAAGTAGGAATGGACAAATTTGTCCTTCTAATCTATTTCTTTCTCTGTCTAAATGTTTCCAATCCCTCATTTCTGCATCAGTTTGCATTTTTTTTTAAAAAAAATCTAATCTTCATGATTAATAATAATTATACTTCATTGTGAAGTAATTAATACTGATCTGCAGCTGATTACTACACTGCAAACAACAGCAAAACAGTGCATTACAAGAATAATGAAAAAATAAAAACAACCCCCTACAACTAATTGGTTAAGGAAATCTTGGCAGATTATCTTAATGATAAAACTTACAGGTGAGATAAAAACAATACATGATAATCAGGAGAACAAAGTTATTGAGAAGTGGGCTTTGATTTTACATTTTTGGAATGGCAATCTAAATGGTGATATTTATCCTTTTAATCTATTCAACGCATTTCAAAGTTTTTTTTTTGTGGGCTGGGTTGATTTTTTTAAAATATGCTCCCCTTTTTCTCTTCACATGTCATTTTTATTTTATTTTCTTCTTTCCCACTACTTGTTTTCTTTCTTCCTGACAAGCAAGCTTGTTTGATGTGTAACAATCTTGGCTACAAAGTATAATGACACAATATTAATAAAATTATTTTTTTAAAAGAAGAATATAAAAATTCTATAATATATTCAACTAAAGGCAATGGCATAGAAAACCTAAATTTATTAAATAATAACATCCTATCTAAAACCATGACAACAATATTTCTCTAGACAACGTAGGGGGAGATACCTGTAAATCTGAAACCAAACTATATGAAATATAATCCCTGTCTCTCTGACGTTGAGTAATACCACATTCCCCATGTGGTATTACGCCATGACATAGCAGCTATTTTGCCACTGGAACCCTCAGCACTCTTGAAAATTTGCAATGTGTCCACAAGTCCAAAAAAGTTGGCAGCCCCTGCTCTTAACACTCTTGTGGATGGGTGGTGCTGTTTTGGCTCTGTAGGCAATGGGTCTCACAGCCTGAACATACAGAAAGGCAACATCAGAAATCCTTGTCTAACATTCCGAAGCGGCACAAAAGGCCCTGCCCAACATTTTACAGTCTAAACACAAAGGCATTCTGTTTTTAGACTGCGAAATGGTGGGCATGGCCTTTTGTGCCGCTTCGGGAATGTTAGACAAGGATTTGAAAACACGTTTCTTCAGTGGTTTCTCAGAGTTTCTTCTGACACCAGTTAGACACATTTAATCAACGAAGAGCAATTTAATTAAGGGCGTAAAGGGAAAGAAAACCCAATAATGTGGCACTGATTACAAAAATAGATATCTTCAAAGTAATACACTTCAAAGATTATTGGTATGAGAGAGAGAGAGAGAGAGAGAGAGAGAGAGAGAGAGAGAGAGAGAGAGAGAGAGGAGGAGGAGGAGGAGGAGAAGAAGAAACTGGAACTAAGTAATACATGTTTCCTAATGAGCAGTTGCTCTTCCATACAATAAAATGGGTTAGAATCCACCCCACCCCACCCCCCAGTGTTGGGATCCACTCTGGAATCCATCAGATGATGTGCAAATGTTCCCCAGGTTTCAAATGCACAGATGCTTTTGCATTAAGTTTGATGTTCATTTTTACGACCTGTGTTTGATGCTTAAAAAAACCCCAACTACTGTGAAGATGGTTCTGGCCTCAAGCCAAGTTCTTCTAAGTCTAAGCACATAACTCCATTGTTTCAAAGTCCTTTTAAAAAATAAAAAAGCTTTAAAAATTGTGGCTTGTGGTAGATTTGTGCTGCAGGAAGGGGTGATAAAATTGACACCTTTTTGCTCAATGTCCTTTGTATGAATTCAGAGCCACGTCTACTTTTTTTCCCGCGACAAAAATAAGGTTGTTTTCGGCTGCTTTCTTTTCCTGTGTGCTCTACAGAGAAATCACAGCTGCTTAAATGGAATGGATTTTTCTTTTCCTTCAGCCCATCAAGCGAATTGGTTTAAACCTGTGCAAACCCTTGCAAGATGCTTTGCAAAGATGTAAGGAATAATTTGAAGGCAATAAGACAGCAAAGTGTTTTATCTCTTGTGATCAAGCATAGAGGGAAATCTCACATTATTGTATCCGGGCTGTGCCTGTTAGTGCATCCTTCTTTCTTTCTTTTGACCTCAATATCTGACATCCATATTAATCCACTAAGAAATCTGCTATCATGAGACAGGATTACTTAATTGTAACTAAACCTAATGCTTTTTTAAGCTGACTCTCTATGTGTACATGCACTTGTGTCTATATTGGTTCTCACATAAGGCACGGATTTGCAAAAATTGCTTGGGAAGGGAAAACTTTTGTAAGTAATTTTCAATGCACAACTCTGTGTTCCTTTGTCTTCAAAGAAGACAAGTGTTTGGGACTATAGAATCATAGAATCATAGAGTTGGAAGAGACCACAAGGGCCATCCAGTCCAACCCCCTGCCAAGCAGGAAACACCATCAAAGCATTCCCGACAGATGGCTGTCAAGCCTCTGCTTAAAGACCTCCAAAGAAGGAGACTCCACCATACTCCCTGGCAGCAAATTCCACTGTCGAACAGCTCTTACTCTTACCACGTGACTGGAAGGGTCACCTTCATCCTCAAGAGCCTGACTGCCCACTGTGCCTCAACAGAGGCCATGCTCTGAGTCCTGCCTGTGATCAGAGGTTCAGCTAGCTGGGATGTATGACAGTCTTTTTCATTATGGCACCCATGCTTAGAAGCTCACCTGGGCCTCTCTTTATTGGCTCTCCAGCATCTAGTAATTTCTGTTCCACCAAGCTTTTGGATTGCCCTGAGCTTTTATATACCGTATATACTGGCGTATTAGACGGCTTTTGAACCCAGGAAATTTTTTTCAAAAGTTGGGGGCCCGTCTTATACGCCGGGTCCAAGAATCTGCAGTCACCGCATACGGTGGGGGGAGCTCAAAAACGGCCGCATCCCCACTGTATGCAGTGACCATATGAACGCAAAGAAGCGCGCTCGGGAGGGGGCTGCTCCCCGCCAGGGAGAATGGCTCCCTCATGGCTTTGTGACCTGGATCAGCGCAGAGATACAGTTTTGTGTATTTCATTGGTGTCAAGCTGCTGCCTCTTCTCTTTTTGTCAGCGCAAAGCAAAGGGATCTCTCCGTCTCTCTCTCTCTCCGCTCTCTCTTTCACTGCTGCTCAGCGTCTTTCGCTGGCTGTGTGAGCCTCCGATGTCTCTGTCCCTCTATCGCTGCAGACTTGAGTGCTGGAGAAGACAGCCTCCCCTCCCCGCCAAAAAAGGGCTGGAGTACATCCCAAATTCTATATTTTAACTTGAAAAGTAAGGGGTCGTCTTATACGCCCAGTCGCCTTATACGCCAGCATATACGGTATATCTCGCTGTTGTAGAACTGGAGTCCTATTCCCAGATCATTGACACATGGCTTATACAACTACTGGTGCACCTGAGTCCATAGATATCTGCCATGGGGACCGCAAGGTCCTCTCCCTAATGCTGCTGAAATGATACTTGAAAGAAGCATTGGAATAAGTTTCAGTGTGTGCGTTGTGTTCACAGCAGTTTGCAACTATGCTTGAGGCTCCAAAAAGGTTGGTCATCCCAGGCTTGGTTCAATCCCCAGCTTCTCCAGGTAAGGCCATGAAGGACCAACCTTTGTGGGTAGCCAATGTGGTGTCCTCCAGATATTGTTAGACTACAGCCACTGGCTATGCTTTCTGGGACTGATGGGAGTTGGAGTCCAACATTGTCTGGGCAGCTGCAGGTAGAAAGAAGGAACTATCTGGGTCAGCGATCTTACTCGGTGCAAGGAAGTTTCGTATCTTCCTTTGCACCCTGGCAGACTGCAGCAGTTTTGCCAGATGGTTCAGTGCCTCCTTCATCTTGGTCTTCAGGGGGATGTGAGCAAACCCTCTGGGACGGACTGAGATTTGTCTGCAAAGCAACAGAGTATTTAAAAAAAAGATCGTTTGCATCAGCAGTGATCCTGAGCGTACTAATTCTGCACTTCAGTTTAAGAATGTATTCAGACCTCAACTTTCATTCACATTTCTTTGTTCCAAAGCTCTGTCACCATTATCGTCAGTGATACTAGCTGCAAAAGTGGGGAGGGAAACATTTTTAGCCACCATGTTGAAGTATACGTGAAGGAGCGTCTCCACCCCTATCATTCAGTCTGGACACTGAGGTCCAGCGCTGAGGGCCTTCTGGCAGTTCCCTCATTGCAAGAAGTGAGGTTACAGGGAACCAGGCAGAGGGCCTTTTCAGTAGTGGCGCCCACCCCGTGGAATGCCCTCCCATCAGATGTCAAGGAAATAAACAATTATCTGACTTTTAGAAGACATCTGAAGGCAGCCCTGTTTAGGGAAGTTTTTAATGTTTGACATTTTATTCTATTTTTAGTGTTCTTAGTGTTCTGTTGGGAGCCGCCCAGAGTGGCTGGGATATAAATAATAAAATTATTATTATTATTAGGACCGGCATCATGCAATCACACCATGTGGTAAATCCAATAACATTGTTTAGCAATGTGGGAATCCATAAAACATGGCATGGAAAAAAGCGGCCCTGGTGTAATTTCTGAACATAGCTTCTGTGCTTCCCGTGTACGAAATGCATCCTGCAACTACAGCACACAGAAACTAAACAAACTTTTGTTAAGTGTTTGCATCGTCTCTCCCCACCCCGCACCCCCCCCCCGCCACCTACTTTCATTCAAAAAAGCTTTTTGCTGCAAAAAGCAGGAAACGAAATTATTGGTGAGGAATAAAATGCAGCGATAGAACATTTAATTAAGATAGTGCCTTTTTTTTCTGCCTCAGCAAAGTTATAAAGAAGCTATTGAATAATTCAACATGCAGGGATCCTATTGCGCCTACGCAAGTCACTGGAATGTGTCCAACAAACTGAAGTCAATGGCTCAGAGACCAGACCGACAGAAGAACTGGAGTGTCCTGAAAGATGGGTAATGTTGGGAAGCAGAGGGAAACACCATAACACTAGACTTAAGTATTACCTCCGTTTACATTTACCAACAGTATTTTAAAGTTTACAGAAATCTCAACAATTTCCAGATAAAGTCAATGAATGAATTCCACAGTGGGATCGTAGAGCAGGGATTCTAGGCCAGCCTTTTCGAGAGCAAACACACGCACTGGGAACATTCCTTGACTGTACTCCGATTTAACTGGAGATGCCAGGGCTTGAATCTGGGACCCTCCACACACTAAGCATGTGGTCCACCACTGAATTATGCCCCATATGGACCCTCCAAATAACTTTAAGCCATTAAAGGAAGGTGTCTGCTGGAATCTACAGTACACACCTGGTCTGGGAGGGCAGGGCCCTGACTGACTCCAGCTACAAAAGCTGAAGCTGCGGAGGAGATTCTTGGCCTGAAGTGCTGTTTGGGTGGTTGTTGTTGTTGTTGTTGTGAAGGTGTTATTGCTGTTATTGGGATTAATTTTTGCATCTTTATTTTAGCTCTATAAAATTATTATTGGTGTGGAAGTTCTCCAAATTGGCTGTGTATTTTTTGATGTTTTGTTTATTGTTTATGACGACTTTTGGGACAAGCATGGTTCGAACTATGGAAAGGTGGCACACAAATAAAATTATCCAAGTATGCAAACCTCAGCATCTTGGGCTGGGCTTAAGCAGCTGAGCAACCATGGAGCATGTAGGCAAAGGCTTCAAATTTTCATTTGCGAATCAAGAGAGACAGGAACATGCATCGTGAGCAGGCTGTTATTCATATGGCAAATATCAGGAGCTTCATTTTTGCACAAGGAATCCCAACCAGAGTGTTGAATGTAGGGGTAACCTCTGAGGTTGATTTTAATGAAGAGTGATTTGTAAGTTACCTGAATAAATAAACCACTGGAACTTAACACAGATATTTCTGATTCAGTCATCCTATTTGTACTGTACAGGAAACTCAGGGTTTAAAGTTTTGAACGAAGCTGCTAGTTATGTTATATGCTGCTGTGCTGTTTTTCCATATATTTAAATGAGATTTAATTGTTGATTAAATCAATTGTTGAGTTGTTATTTGGTTTAAAAACTGCTGTTTGAATGAATATATATATATATATGAAGACAGACAGGAAAAACTCTTTTCTAAACACTGAGATGAGTCTCCAACCAGACTGAAAAATGTTCTCCTGTGGACCTATATCCTCTTAATCTTCATTTCTAGAGGCTCAGGCTAATGGATACAGGGAAAGGAAATGCAGGCCATTTCAAGGAGTAAAAAGGAATAATGACATCCCAAAGGGCAAAACAAAAAACCTTACATTGAAAGCACAAGGGAGATGATCTTTTAAGGTGGAAGAGTAAAAGCTTTGAAGATTTACAAGTAATACTGCAGATAGACTGGAAGGTTAGATGGTAAAATAGAAAACAGGAAAGTGGGGAGTGGCGTTTTAACTTTGAAAATTGTTCAATGCTGGGGCAGATATCAACGGAAACATTTGTGCTGGTATTGATGTCTCGAGCGAGTAATTCCACACATTTCCCCCCCCCCACCTGCGAATATGACAAGGCATGTTTCCTATGCCGTGTCCAATGAAGATGTTATAGGTACTGGGAACTGGGTTACAGGTACCACCTCCTCTACGTGGGCAGTTCCCAAATACATTTCTATTCAACTTTACAAGGCAACCATCTTGTAATCTTCATTTCTTTTGTTAACGGATGAAAATGTCACACGTGACTCAAGTCAAGGCATTTGCCTTTAGCTGCCAAATGAATTTCTTCAAAAGCGAAGCGAGCAAATTGGGTTAGTGCATTTCTCAGACAAGCCAGGGGGTTGCATCTAAGGCTTGGGCAAGCAGAAGGCAGCTTTGGAGAACCACTGCCTTTCTCTCCCTGCAATCACCAGAAAACTTCTCCAGAGGATCAGGGGCCCACTTCTGATTGGTGTGCACCATGTTGCACTGAGCTGCAATTTGGACCATTGTCTCAAATCAGATGGAGGGATCCTCCGTGGAACAGAACTTGACTGGTGCACCCATTGACTATTTGCCCCCATGCACTACTGTCCTTTGTAACAGGAAATCATGCTGGTCGGGCTAATAAGTGTTGGAAATGCAAAGTGAAAGAAGGTACCTTTTACCATATGTGGTGGGAGTGTAAGAAGGTGAAAAGCTTTTGGGATCTGATTTATAATGAAATTAAGAAGATGTTGAAATATACGTTTATTAAAAAACCAGAAACTCTTCTATTGCGAATTATAAGTAATGACATTAAAAAACAGGATGAGAAATTATTTCAATATGCTGTTACAGCTGCAAGAATTCTATTAGCACAGAAATGGAAACAAGAAGAATTACCGACGAAAGAAGAATGGCAAACGAAATTGCTGGAGTATGCGGAGATGGACAAGATGACAGGAAGAATCTGAGAACGGCGGGACCAGAGATCCATCAAAGACTGGACTAAATTTGTAGATTATCTGAAGGACAATTGCAATTACACAAATACGTTGTTAGGAATGCAAGAAGCTCTGAAAGTTAAATAATAAAAGCCATTGTAAAGAAGATTTTTAGTTAGGAAATAGGATATTATTTTTTAAGCAGTGGTTAAATAGAGAAAATATAGAATTTAGAAGTGATTGTGAGAAAATCATAAGGAAGGGTTGATGGAAGTGAGGCTTAAATACGGTAGCCAAAATGTGTATATAAGAATGTAAGTTGAAATGGAATTTAATAACATGTTATTGTAAAATGAATAAAAATTAATTATTATTTTTTTTAAAAGAAATCGTGCTGGTCAGAAGGGCCTTCTAACCCTCTGGAGAAGCCATATTGAAGGTTACAGGTGACTAAAACAGAAAGAGAAGAGAAAGGCTGATTGTGCAAGTGGCTTTTGCTTGTACCGCCACTAGATCCAGCCCATAGTGTCAATATGAGCAGCAATCTCCCCACATTCTTGCAATACACAGCCAAAACTTTAGGCCAGGCAGTGGTGGACTTTCAAATTTCAGTGGCGCCCAGCGCAGCAACAAAATTTAGTGCCCCCCCCTCGCCTTCCATTCTACATCACTGTTGCGGCCCCCTCTCAGCTCGGCACCCAGTACTGGCGAACTGGTAGGGCTCCCCTAAATCCGCCACTGGGCCAGGTTCCATAGCTGCCAAGTTATCCCTTATTTTAAGGGATTTTCCCTTATGCTGAATAGGCTTCCTCGCGAGAAAAGGGAAAACTTGGCAGCTATGCCAGGTTCAACTTCAGAGACAATTCTCTGGAACTAGCTATCAGGTGGTGGTGTTTTTGACCCAGAATTGTTGCTCCCTGGGAAACAGCTGAAGAGGAATAAGCTGGGTGTGCTAGCTTTAAGAACCCTTTTGGTAATATATGACATGCTGATATACCTAGCCAGTGTGACTGTGGGCCAAGCACAGCACATCTTGTAGGGACAACCTTGTAAATATCCCTTTTATTAGCTAAGAAGATTAGGGGTTGTATCTGACTAAGTCAAACTCAGAGCAGATAAATAGGCATGAGTAACTTAAGTGCACTGATTTCAATGGATCTATTTTGAGTATGTCCGACACATACTATACTATGCTTGAGCTTAGACACACCCTATAAGGAACTTACAGAAGTCATCTACAAGTAACCACAATAAATAGCCATTAAATGTTGAAAGAGCCACCATCAACTAGGAGGGAAGCATTTAGAGGTTTTTAACCTCTATTTGCCTGACAGGCCTCTGATGTAGGAATGGCAGTAAGATTCCATTTGTGGAATAAGCATTTCAGCTGAAAAGGCTCTTCCCTGTCAGGAACAGGTCAAGAGAGTGAAGGGAAGATCTTTATATCTAATCATATAAAGTGCTGTTTTTCTAGAAAAAGAGGTGCTGAAATCCACCATGAACGCCTCCCTTGTTCTCTTATACCGTGGTACCTTGGGTGTCAAACGTAATCCGTTCTGGACGACCGTTCCACTTCCGAAATGAGGCACAAAGGGTGGTTGGCAAAGTCAATGGAGGAAAAAGAGAAAAAAACTCCCCGGAAGCCATTCGACACCCGAAAAGCGTTCGAAAACAGAAGCAATTACTCCCGGGTTTTCGGCGTTTGAAAACCAAAATATTCGGCTTCCGATACGCTCGAAAACCAAGGTTCCACTGTAATGGCAACGGTGCCAACCTGAGAGGTGCCGGAACTGAGTGCCGGTGAGTTCTGTCTGTAGAAAAGCCCTGATCATAGCGTTGTAGAGTTGGAAGCGACACTGAGGGTCATTTAGTCCAACCCTCTGCAATGTAGAAATCCTACCCACACCCATCCCTGGGTGGGCTCGAATCACCGACCTTCTGATTCACAGCCAGATGCACTGACCCATGGTGCCACTGGTTATAACAGCTACCCTTTGTGCACAGGTTAACAAAAAATACAGAATATGTATTTTTGCTTACCTTTATGCAATTTAATAAAGATCTGCAGGGGAAGTTCTTCTGGTGGTTTCCACGCCTAATGCAATTCTAAGTCAGGGGGGCCCATGGGTGGACAATGGCCTCTCACCTTTGTGATGACCTCCCCTCTGAGGTGGTGTCTCACCAGTATATTTGGTGTTCTTTTGTTGGCAAATGAAGAGAATTAGAGGGATGAGGTTTATTGGGCATCTGCATTTCTGTCACTACTGCTGGTTTTAGTTATATCTCCGGGGGGGGGGGGCGGTGTTCCAACTAACTCGTCCCATTAGTGCAAGGACTAACTCGTCCCATTAGCACAATAGGATTTTTTCCTCCTCCACCCCCAAATCTGCTTTGAAAGACTGGAGGAACCCCTAGAATATATGTAGGAGGCACAGGGGCAAGACGGGGGTGCACACTAGCAGTGTTTTATGCTGTTTTAATCTTGTTGCTTAATTTTTTTGGTTTGGATTGTGAATAACGGGTAGTTGTATCCTGGGGCCCTTGGGTGAAGAGAGGATTGTTCTTGTTGATGATGTTATTTTACAAATTATTGCGAGAGTCTATAGTTTGCAGTGTTTAGCAAAATGAGAATATATGCGCAATGAAATTAAAATGGTCACAAACCATGTTGTTTCACTACATTCTAGAAAGTGATGAAACTGTGCAGCTTTGGAGACCTTTAACTGCAGATCAAATAAAAGACTTGCCTTTTGTCAAATGACTTGTTTTAAAAAGTAACTTATTAGCATTCTCTCTAGGATCCACTTCTGGTCACCAAAGTCATATCCATGTTTCATTTAAACTTGAAGCATGTACATTACCATAAACAAATTACCTGCTAAATAAGGAAATCTCTCTAAATAAGAAAATCTCTTCTATTACATTTTCTGTTATTGATTTAAAGCTAACCACATAATATAGTAGATGAGTGAGCTTGACGTTAAGTTGACAAGACAGTAATATGATGATGGAAACAAATGTTCGCACACATTTGAGAGACTCTCTGTCTCCATCCCTTGCTGAAGTGGTGCTTTTAGTAAGAAGCACGATGAACGACTGCCGTCGAGGAGGATTTACTGCTTAAGATCTGACCATCTGGATGGAATGCAGGCTACTCACATGAAGGATTTGCCGGAACACCTTAGACTGTTTGTAAAATAATACCTATTAATTATATTGCTGTCAGATCCAGCTCCTGTGCTATTGAGAGAAAGGCATGGAAACAAAGAGAAAGATTTTGAGTGCTGAGAAAGTAAGAAAAGCCTGTTGGGTTGGGCCAACAGAGCATTTAGTCCAGTATCCTTACAGTTACCAGCCAGATGCCTGTGGAAAACCTGCAAGCAGGACCTGAGGGCAACAGGATTCTGCCCACCTGTGATTCCCAGTAACTGCCCCAGTGACTAGTAGCCACTGGTAGCCTTGCCTACCATGAATTTGTCTTTGCATCATACAATTTTAGAGTTGAAAAGGACCATGACTGTCCAACTCCCTGCAATGGAGGAATCTTTTTGCCCAACGTGGGGCTCAAACCCACAACCCTGAGATTAACAGTCATGCTTTTACTGACTGAGCTATCCTATCTATTCCTCTTTTAAAGCCACCCACCACTGCCTCCTATAGGAGTGAGCTCCATAGTTCAACTATGTCCATAGGTTCCAGTGTTATGTGAGGGGAGGGACTTTTGTCCACCCACTTCCTCCATGCTATGCATAGTTATGAACTTCTAGCATGTCATCTCTTCCTAACCTTTTCTATAAACTAAGAAGTGTCAGTTGCGAAAACATTTCTTGACTGGGGTGGGGTGTGTGTGTATGTGTGTGCTCTAGCCCCTTTATTATTTTGGTTTCATTTTTCTGAAACTTTTCCAATGCTACAATATCCTTTTTGAGGTGAGCGACCTGAATTACACACTAAAATAATGTTGATAGAAGATGCAGATAAATATATATGATTGTCTAATCAATTTCACTACGTAAACTCATTTGGCTTTAAATTAAGCATAGCAGAACCTTTTCATTGAATATATCTTTATTGGCATCTGGATGGATTTGTGAATTTGGGATATGTCTCTGCTAATTTCTCATGTGAATGACACCTTTGCCTTTTCTACACGAAAAAGGGAAGCTGTTACTTCCAGTTGTGCATGGCTGGTGCTGCTGCACACTGCAAAGGGGACACAAAAGTCCTGTGACCCTGAGAGTTTCCCCCCACTCCAGTTTACTCTGACCTCAATAGCAGCATTTTGATGCATTAGATAAGACTGCACTCCTGCCTAGGAATAAACTTCATTGAACACAGTGAACCAAGAACTGAGAACTTTCAGAAAATACCATTCTGTTCTGAAAGCCAACAGGGCAAGGTGTCAAGGCAGGTTAGGAGTTTCAGAACCATGGAGAGCTCCAAGTGAGCCACTTGCTCCAAAAAAGGCTAGATATTTCCTGTGACCTTTTGGGTCCCTGTCTCCTGTCCACCTCTTCTAGGCTCCAACCCCTTTGTGAGAACTGCAATCTCTAAAAGGCCAACCCTCTTGCCTGAACTCATGAGCACTCCTCTTGAAGGGAAGCTGCCTCCAAGGGTTCAGACTCTGGCTCCATGGGTTTGGTGCTGTGGAATCTGGTCCCGGGAGCTCCTGCCCACCAGCCTTGGATTTAGCAGCCCCCTGGTCACTAGCATCAGGCTCAGAGTTGGATACTTGGTCAGACTCCTTAGCCAATGTTTATGCAGCCTTTGACTTTGTGTCTTGATCGCTGCTAAACTCTGGGGTCATGACAACATGGCCTTAGTTTTCTTATGCTAATGATGAACAAGTGCAACCGAGGAATGAACCTTATCCTATGTATCTTTAACAATTTGCCATATTAATTCCTTCTGGAATTACCTTCACGAATATGCCCTTAAGGCTCTGCACAAAAACTCACCTTGCTAATTGATTGTGTAAAAAAGAAGAAGATAGCCTTGGCTCAATATTGGATATGTAAGTGTAATTGGACAGGAGCTTAGTTGCAGCTTTTGTTCTGCTGAATAGGTGAAAGATCAGTCTATGCAAGTGCAAACTCTGCTCTTTTCAAAACCTCATTGCATTCTCTCACCCCACACTCTGTCTCCTAGATCTGCAGTGTTTTTGCCAGAGAACTGATACCTATTACTGTTTCTCAAATGCAAATCTAAAAGGGGGGGAACCCCTTAGATTTAGATGCTGATTTTAAGGACCTCCAAACTGTCCAGCAAGCACTAATGCATGGGAGTAACCCAGAACCTGCCAGATGCATGCACCCCCTCAAAGGCCTGCAGTGAGGCCCACAAGAGTGCCCAAGCCACCCCACCCCACTCTCCAATTCCCCTCTGCCAAATTTTGCTTCCTTCTCCTCCTCCAAACAGTTGTTTTACATCAAGGGGGAGAACGCTTTTCACCATGAGGGACATTGCCTTTTCTGGAGGAAGCAAGCCAGTGGGCAGAAATGAACAGAGTAATCAATAATAATAATAAATACTTTTGTACCACAGACTAGTTTCTTCACACCCATACATCCCTCTCTATCTTCCACCCATACCATTGTCAGGATTCAAAAATTCCCAAAGAGGGTGCAAAGTCAGGCTGTGAGGGATGTGGCTTGTGAAGATTGTGGGCTAGAGAAGATGGGTGGGATTTGCTTTTCTAGGTGGTTAGTAGTTTTATTGACATGTTCCGTGTTTTGAATGGATCTTACAGATGTGTTACTGTTTTAACTGTTGGTGCACTGTTGGTCAGTAATTTCTTATTGTATTTTTGTAAATAATAATAATAACAACTGTAAGCTATGCTGCCCTTAAAGGATTTCATTGAAAGGTGTGGTTAAAATTAATTTAAATGACTGTTGCACGGCTGGTGCAATCTGCTTTTAGAGCAGGTTACGATCTCGCTGCCACTACCTTTTGCTACCTTGGCATTTTGAGACATTTGGATCGTAGAGCAAAAAGTATTTGATGATTCAAAGCAGTGACAAATCCTGGCTAATAAATTATGCCCAAACACCCACTTTAATGTCACCTTTCATGTTTTTCAAAGTCCAAAATAGAACATATAATAAATGTAAAATATAAAAGGGCAAGAAATATGAGCAAAATGATAGGAAAATGGCACGCAGGTTCTTTATTTTGTAAGTTCTTTGTTTTCAACAGATATCACCTTCTGCAAAACTGACACAACATCAAAACAGCAAAGACAGCAACTGGAAAGAACGGGAACACAGAGACAGACAGACAGACAGACAGACAGACAGACAGATTAGTTGCACAAATTAGCTATGCCATTTGACAGATAAGCCCAACTGGATCCAACAGTTGACGGTAATTAAGGCTCCAGAGTTTAGTAGTGAAAAGTTTGTTGATGGCTCTGTGCGCAATAGAACAAATGTGTTATGTCAATTAAGGCATGCAAATGAAGGCAAGGGAGAGCTGTAATTGACAGCGGTCTATGCAATTACTGGTGATATGACTCATTATTACAAGATTAGTATTGTAAAGAACGGTAATGGTAAGTCCTTCTCGGTGGCTGCTCCTAAACTTTGAAACTTCCTCCCCAGAGGAACCTGACTGGCTCCCTTCTTGTTGTCATTCTGCCAGCAGGTAAAGACTTTTTTGCTCCCACATAGGATTCGGGGGACTGCTTTTAATGAAAGGGCTGGTGCTGTGCTGTGCTGTTCTTATTGTGATTATTTCTAGGGTTTTAATAGATTTTATATATGTACCTAGTTTTAGCTCTAACAATGTTTAATGATTTTTAATTATAGCTCTTTTTCTATGTTTTTAGCAGTTCTCATGTTTATATGAAAGCCACCTTGAGTCTCAACAGGGAAAAAGAGAAATAAAACGAGGATGATGAGGGCGGTAAGAAATTCAAAGACAGCAGATTTATAGTTAAATGCCAGATGTGTGAATGTCCAATGGCAAGCACGGAACAAAACTGCTAAAAGAGGATATGGAATTTCCACCCTTGGGGGTTTTCTTCAAGTAAAATCTGTATGGGGATCTGTTAGAGACACTTTGAGGTATATATATCTTGCCTCGGGGCATCAGCTTTATAATTCCCTTCCACTTCTCAGATTCTGTAAATATGATGATCTCGAAGACTAAAAGCAAATCTTGCTTCTCTGGCCGGCTTTGGAAAGGCAAAGCACTGTAAACCCAGGCTTGAGAGCCTTTCTACAGCTGCCAAGAGCAAGGATGCAAGCAGAGGTGCTTGAAACATGTGAAAATTAGACAGTTGATTCCCCCCCACCCCTTACTGCTTTATCTTACTGGGAGGAAAAGCTACGGCTGTGAAATTTTGGTATGTCAGCCTGATGTTAAAGGTACAGGAACAGTGTCAATTAAGGAGCTGGCAACACGACTTACAAGCAGTGACCTTCCGGATCACAAAATACTGACAGCTTATCTCATCTCTAAGAATTACAAGGAGACAATATCCTCCTTGATATTAACTTGGCAAGAGTTATAGTTCTACACGAGTCTCTGGTGGACTGTAGATTGTAAAGTCCACTTTGATCTACTTAAGAGAGGGGAGGGAAGAAGTTCAAGAAGGCACCTTGGCAATTAAACTGTACCGTGGTACCTCGACTTACGAAGGCGATCCGTTCCGTGGTGCTCTTCGTAAGTCGAAACCTTTGGATGCCGAAGTGTCCATTTCGCGCATGCGCGAAGCGCGATTTTGCGCGCTGCTTCTGCACAGGCGCAGAACGCGCCCGCGGTGAAAATACTTCCGGGTTTGCCGACTTAATTGGGACTTGATTATTGGTGACATTCCGCCCCCCGTTTTGTTCTTAGGCTGATGCATTGTTTTAGAGGGCGTTGTGGTCTAAACAACTGAGCCTCTTGGGCTTGCCGATCAGAAGGTCGACTGTTCAAATCCACCCAATGGAGTGAGCTGCTGTTGCTCTGTCCCAGCTTCTGCCAACCTAGCAGTTCAAAAGCACACCAGTGCAAGTAGATAAATAGGTACCACTGTATATCAATTTGAAGAAGAAGAAGAAGAAGAAGAAGAAGAAGAAGAAGAAGAAGAAGAAGAAGAAGAAGAAGAAGAAGAAGAAGAAGAAGAAGAAGAAGAAGAACTGGCGTTTCTATGCAAACTGGATTCCGTCGTGGTGTCCCGTTGCACCAGAAGCAGTTTAGTCATGCTGGCCACATGACCTGGAAAGCTGTCTATGGAGGCCTGAAAAGCGATATGAGCACCACACCCCAGTGTCGCCTTTGACTGGACTTAACCATCCAGGGGTCCTTTGCCTTTACCTTTAGAGTACCTGCTTCTCTTGGCTACAATAATCTCAGTGTTCTTTGCATTCAAACCATCCCTATTACCTCCAGAACATGCCTTGCTGCAAAGCAAACCTAGTGGGGATCCATTACCTCCAAAGATCAGGGAAGGTCTGAAGTTGAACACTGCCAACACACCAGGGAATAAAATACTTCTATTTATAAGCATCTGCCAAAATAAAGTGTTTGATGGCTGAAGCTGCTACCAGGGTCAATTATTGCTGTTTGAGAGGGTGAGTGCAAATGCTACCAGAGTAAAGAGTTTTGAAACATTAGAATTCAAACTTTGCTTTGGGGCCATCCTAGTACGAAGCAAAAATGGGCCTTATCCCAGAGATGGATAGATTTTTAGGGCAACCAGGTGGTACCTGTCATCAATGGAGAAAGTGTGCCAATCCCAAGAAAAAAAAGATGCAACTCTCTCTCCATATACAGCTGCCCACAGATAAATACAGCTATTTCATAGAATCATAGAGTTGGAAGGGACCACAAGGATCACATTATATTATAAGTCAAAGCTTTAAATAGAATTTCTTCTCTGGGAATTTAGCCTACGAAATCTACAGGTAAACATCAAAGGAATAATTTCATGCTTCATTTGGGAGATCTTAGGGTGAGAGCCAACAGCAGTTACACACAGAGCAGACCCACTGAAATCAATGTGTATTACTGACATTGGATATCACCCACAATATTTCCTTTATACAGAGGGAGTATTAGGAAAGTTCTCCAAATAACATCCCCCACGGGAATGAAGTGGTGCATTGCGCCTGCCTCTGGGCTTCAGATAACCTAAGAAATTATTTGGGCGTTCGGATAGAGTGTTCTATGTGCTTCCTTTTTATTCCCTCTTGCTTTCTTAATGTTGGCCGTTGAGTCCGTAACAATAAAGATGTGACTTGATGCTAAGAAATTGTAAAATCGCAACATCTACAAGAAGCTGGTTTTCCACAAACAAAAGTTGTTACAATAATAAAATATACCCCCTAACTCATTTTATTTTTTTTGGTCCCCCTTCCTTTACCCTGCCTTGGCCTTCTCATCGACAGCAAGAGAACTGAGGTACTGATGAGCTCTGCCCTTTTGAGCACTCCCTTCATCAGGAGGTCTTTGCAATCACTAAGAGAGGAGCCCTACACTCAAACATATTGTATGTCCTGGAGGCCAACGATAAGAAAATATAATTGAGAGGCTTGCAATAAACTAGCATAAGCTGAATAGCAATATGGAAGGCCTTTATTTCAAAGTAGCTGCTGCCTGACTGCTGGGTGCATGTGCTTTCTGCTCTAAAATGGGCTTGCCTTGAAAATTACCTGGACTGAGCTGTAGAAACTGATCTTTGGCCTAGCCACATGGTCAGCTAACTCTAGTAAGGAGCAAGGAGGCTGCCCTAGGCAATGGGTGAGGGGATAGTGGCAGATACCAGGGGTGACGACTGCCTCATTTGTTGGGGGTGAAGAGATACCTAAAAATTGATGGGGAAACCCTTCCTCTCAAGGAAGATAGAGGACCTGCTTCTTGCCAAGCCAACTACATTCTGCAGTTCTCCTGTGCTACATCTCATCCTGTTCTCAGGACCCTGCGGGGGAGCTGCAGTGGGGTGGAGTGTGAGGCAAGAATCAGGTGCCCCACCTTGCGTGAGCTTTCCGCTAGCTCAAATCCACCACTGAATACAGTTTATGAATCAAGGAATTGACTAAGACTACAATCCTGAACACTCTTTCAAGGGAATAAGGTCCACTGAACACAACGGGAATTGCTTCCATGTGAAGAAATATGTAGAGGATTGTGTTGCAAAACTCTTATGCAGGGGACAGCAAACTTTTTCAGCAGGGGGCCGGTCCACTGTCCCTCAGACCTTGTGGGGGGCCGGGCTATATTTTTTTTGGGGGGGGATGAACGAGTTCCTATGCCCCACAAATAACCCAGAGATGCATTTTAAATAAAAGAACACACTCTGCTCATGTAAAAACACGCTGGTTCCCGGACCATCCGCGGGCTGGATTTAGAAGGCATCCATGCTCTTATGTGTTGTAAAACTAATATCATTAACTGAAAAAAGGTTTCTTAAATTGGATGACAACCCTATTCATCATTCCTCTCCATAAATCCTCACACTTTTGAAACTGTTCTAATATATACAGCGTTTTACAGAGGTTATGTGCTTTGTTCTCAGAAAGCCATGTGAAGTATGATCGCAATCATACACATTCTACGGATGAGAAATTGAGGCTCTAACTCTCAATGTAAGTCACCCAGCAAGCCCATGTCAGGAGACTGCTGTGAACCCCAAATACCAAGTCAAACCCAAAAGTTTTATTTACTGGATCCCACTGGGTTTCAAAGTGTTATCTGAGTATTTATCAGGCAACACCCAGAGTCCATTACGGGCAAAACCTTTACTGTACTTTTCCAGTGAGAATCTCACACAATCCAACCACAGCTAATTACAGATGGGCAAAGATATATCAATAATACCCATGCCTTATGTTCATTGTTAATGAAATATATGCTGAAAATGATCTTTCAGTCCTAAAAATTGCTACAGCAAACAGAAGACAGCTATAACTATGTTTCTTTGTCATGTTCTGATGCTACCAAAGGGACCAAAATCTGCTTGACTAGGACTAAAAAAATTAACAGTAGCTTTGTCAACAGAAAGTTTTCAGCAGAACTGCTGACACCTCACTCCTTTTGTTACAGGGAGAATTCAAGGTCAAGGAAGCAGGGGAGAAAAACTGGCGAATGTCCACAAGTAAGATTGGCATGGAACTGCAAGGCACAGAAGACACTTGGGACATGTTCCTGTCCAAGGCTTCATTTGAACTATTGACCTCAAGATGAAAAGCCATGCACCCTATTACCAGCAGCTGCATCCCATTATTAATTTGTGGGGTGGGGAATGCCAAGGCACACTTCTCTATAATGGGATTTCATTAATTTCCACAGAGGTCATCATCTTTAGGTTATTACCAACCAAGCTAATAAGAATGCTTGACAGCTAAAAGAGAGAGAGCATGCTCTTTATTTATGTTCTCATTATACTATAATAGCTCAGAGCATTGCTAACTGCATAAAGCTCACAAGCTGAGAAATGGAAGCCCATGTCATGTTATCGGTCTGATAAACCATGACTTATCAGTCGGAGAACAAGTTATGTGGCCATGGACTCCCTTCCCGCTTTTCCACACGCATGTCCTTCTTTGATCTTCAATGTGGTTTCTTAAGTCACAGTTTCCTGTGAGGCTCAAAGCAAGAAACTGTGGTTTAATCAGTTACATGGCTGCCATAGGAATTTCATCCAGGTGATCAGATCTGAGCAAGCAGGTGATCAGAAAAAGTATGGTGCTCTTGGCCCCTCTCCAGTAGCCCATTGTGTTTCTACACCCGGCCATCTTTACCAACATCAGGGTCTTTTCCAGAGAGTCTTCTCTTCTCATGAGGTGGCCAAAGTATTGGAGCCTCAGCTTCACGATCTGTCCTTCCAGAAAGATGGAGGGCACAAGGAGAAGGGGGCGGCAGAGGACGAGATGGTTGGACAGTGTTCTCGAAGCTACGAACATGAGTCTGACCAAACTGCGGGAGGCAGTGCAAGACAGGAGTGCCTGGCGTGCTCTGGTCCATGGGGTCACGAAGCGTCGGACACGACTAAACAACAACAATAGCTGCTTCTACGTTGCACAGAATACACACAGAGAGAGACTTCTACCGTGTTTTCCCTTTTTTAAGACGTAGTCAGAAAGTAAGCCATGGCAGCATTTTTTAGCATTAGTGAAATATAAGACACCCCCCGAAAATAAGACATACCTCCATGCGAGACCGCCGAGCGCCCCAGCCAGCCAGAGGGGCCTGGAACCGGCTGCTGTTGCGCCCTGCAGCACCTGGCCTCTTCTTTTCTTTTGGGCTGCCCGAGGCCTGCCGCCCCGCCACCGGAACCGGCGGCTGCAGAGCGGAGCGCTCCGAAGCACCGAGCGCTTGGAGCGCCCTGCAGCGCCTGGCCTCTTCTTTTGGGGGGGAGCTGCCCGAGGCCTGCCGCCCCGCCGCCGGAACCGGCGGCTGCAGAGCGGAGCGCCCTGCAGCGCCTGGCCTCTTCTCTTTTTGTTTGGCTGCCCGAGGCCGGCGGCTGCAGAGCGGAGCGCTCCGAAGCGCCGAGCGCTCGGAGCGCCCTGCAGCGCCAAGCGCTCGGAGCGCCCTGCAGCGCCTGGCCTCTTCTTTTGGGGGGTGAGCTGCCCGAGGCCTGCTACCCCGCCGCTGGAACCAGCGGTCTGCAGCGCCAAGCGCCCGGAGCGCCGAGCCAGCAGCCTGCCGCCTCGGTGCCTGGAGCCGGCGGCTGCTGCAGCGCCACATAGAGCGCCCAGCAGTGCCGCACAGAGCGCCCAGCAGCACCCCGAGCCAGTGGCCTGGCCCCTCCGAGGAGGCCTTAAGGTACAAGACATCCCCTGAAAATAAGACACCGTGTGTGTTTTTTAGTAAAAAAAGTTATAAGACGGTGTCTTAAAAAAGGGGAAACACGGTAGCAACTACATAGCATGTTCTTCAGGCACCAATGTCGACATTTTAAATAAAAGACTGGGAAGAAGCAAGGGTGTGTATGTTCAAAAGCTTTAAACATTTTAAAACAACAATCTGGCCCTAGAACGCCCATTGTTCCACTTATTCTTTCCATTTCTCATTTACAAGCCAATAGCTTATACTTGCTGCCAAATCCCACGGAAGCCAAAGCCAAACTGAAGTGAGGGCCAAAGCTAACCAGGGGCAAAAGCCAAGCAATAGCTCTCTGGGCCTGTCAAATCAGACACTTTCTAAACTAAAAATGATTGCAAGGACATCAGAATTACCTTGCTGGATCAGACCAAGGCCCACCTAGTCCAAAAAGAGTGATCAGATGATGAATAAGTAAACCAAACTGGGGCCGGGGGGTTTCGGCTGAATTCTGGCACCTCTCAGGTGGGCACCATTGTCATTATAAGAGAACAAGGGAGGCGTTCATGGTGAGTCCCAGCACCTCTTTTTCTATGGGGGAAAAAAGCACTGAACCAAACTGAATTTCTCCCCCATTCCCAGCTTAGTCAAAACAGAGGCTGCTTTAAAGTGGTGAAAAACCAGGGGATTATCACCATGCTTTGACATCATTTTGAAAACCTTTATTTTTAAACAATGTTTAATATTTCAAGGTCAGTTTTTAGTGCTCCAAGTTCAGAGCTTTGGAAGCATCCCCCACCTCCTCAAAGATGTCCATAACATACAAAATTAAACTGCTTCTTCTATGAAACAAACATACATTCTTTCTTTCCCTTCCTTTTCTTGAACCCATACAATAATATTGATTGCCATTTCGAGAAAGAAAACTCTGAAGCGCTTTAGAATTACAACCGAACCTGGAAATACAAAACATCGCTCCAGGAAAGTGTCGTCTCTGCAACCATACAAGGATCGGCCTAACCCACCCAACGTCCTCAAAAACCTGCTTCCTATAAATAACATTTTTTGTGTGGAGCGCTTTCTCAACATTCTCATCCCTGTCCCCAACATGCATATTTTAACTTTGACATTTCAGTGCCATCTGCCACTTAAAAAGCCCAATCTGTTAAACTGTCAACATTTTCCCAAATCCCATGTAGATCAGCCAAGCCACTTGATTATCCAGCCATGAATAGGGGCTTTAATTTCTCCTCTGCCTCAGACCCCATGTAATAGCTTACACCTGTCTGATATGGGTGTGAAAGTCAGCTAATCAGAATGGCAGTCGTTTACACCCACATGGTTCACATGCTAATGACTGCAAATGGCAAAAGCCACACACAAAAGCTGGAGTGTGGGGCACATGAGGATTGGCGCATGAGGATTGCCACTTTCCACTTGTTTATGAGGCTGCATCCAGTCAAGAATGTGCAACGGCACTCAGCAACCCGTTCACACTTTCCACCAGGGGCAGGGAAACAGGTGACTTTTCAGATGTGGTTGGAATTACAATTTCCATCAGCTCCAGTCAGCATGGACAAATGTTGGGGGTGATGGAGTTGTAGTCCCAAGCATCTGATAGGCCACGGGTTCCCCACTTTTGCTTTACACAATGAGGACATTTGCTTACATACACACTGGAAAAACAAATCCCATAAAGTATGAAGCAGAAAATGGCATTTGGCCACAGCTCTCCACCATACGTCAGCTTATGGGTTTGCAACCAGGGCTTCCCAGTCTGCATCTACAGAGCTTTGTTCCTGCACCACACTTCACAGAATAGCTCTGTCACAAACATATGAATCAGCCCGACCTATGATTGCCCCCTCAACAGCCCTTCAAATTGAGATTCCACCCCACCCCACCCCAGTTGGTTCTGCACTGGGCATAAATGGATTTGGTGATGATGTTTTAAACAGGTATTTTTTTATTCTTATATATTTTTTAAAAAAACGTTTTTATATATGAAATTTTAAAACTGTTTTCATATATAGTTTTCAGATAAAGTAACCCCTCATTTTATGTGCATTTGACTTGCACAATTTCAACCATATGCAGCTGAAGAATGGCCAATTGAAATTGGGCAAGTCAAGTCTAGCTTGGGATGCCCTCGCAAGATATTGTGAGGCAATTTGAGTTCCTGTGAGATCTTGCTTGACCATCTCTAGACTTCTGGAGTCTGTGCGCTCTTTTCACACCAGGTAACCCCAGGCAGACCTGGTGCAAAAAGAGCTTTCAAGGTCTTGGCCTTGCTTTGAGGGCAAGGCCCACTCAACCCAACAGATCTGGAAGAGCTGGAGATGCTCTCTCTCCACCCACCCCTCTCACCTGCTAGCCATGGGCTGGCTCAAGGATTTGGGTATATGAGATTTTTGTGTATATGCAGAACCCTTGGAACCACCACCCCCCATGCAAGATGAGGGGTTACAGTATAATAAATTGCTTTGGAGTCCGTCCCTCATGGGAAGCGATTAAGAAACGAAACAACAATAGGACCAGGTGCACAGCCTTTGAAGGTGACCCGGAAACTACAACTAATCCAGAATGCGGCAGCTAGAGTGATGACTGGGAGCGGCCGCCGAGACCACATAACACCGGTCTTGAAAGATCTACATTGGCTCCCAGTACGTTTCTGAGCACAATTCAAAGTGTTGGTGCTGACCTTTAAAGCCCTAAATGGCCTCGGTCCAGTATACCAGAAGGAGCTTCTCCACCCCCATCGTTCTGCCCGGACACTGAGGTCCAGTACCGAGGGCCTTCTGGCGGTTCCCTCGTTGTGAGAAGCCAAGTTGCAGGGAACCAGGCAGAGGGCCTTCTCGGTGGTGGCGCCCGCCCTGTGGAACGCCCTCTCATCAGATGTCAAAGAGAAAAACAGCTACCAGGTTTTTAGAGGACATCTGAAGGCAGCCCTGTTTAGGGAGGCTTTTAATGTTTAATAGATTATTTTATTTTATTTTTCTGTTGGAAGCCGCCCAGAGTGGCTGGGGAAACCCAGCCAGATGGGCGGGGTATAAATAATAAATTCTTATTATAAGTATAATACAAACAGAGTTAAAACACCAAGAGGAAACTGCTCCTGATGAATAGGAAAGAAAACCTGAGGAAGGTATAACTTCGAACTTATTGTAGGCCAATCCAACATACTTAAACTGCAAAGCAATGTTAGCACTTGACACTAATTTATCACAGGGCACTGCACATTTATAAATGCACACTGACAAACGTTATCTTAAGTACTGTCACCAATTCTGAAGGTGAACAGGACTCTGAATTAAACAACTCTTGCATTTTTGTGTACTGGGACTAGCTAATAAAACCCTCGGTGTTCGGAGCAGACACCTGGAAATTAAGATCGGAACCACAGACAACCTCCATGCTCAAGAACGCAGAGTTGGTAACAGCAAAGGGCTGGTGTACATGCTGGCTTGCCACAATTCACTGTTTTTAGGTGCATTCATGGGCAGGTAGGAATAAGGGAGGCCTGTAATGGCCACTTCTATTATCAAAAGGGCCCAGGGCAGGTATTCAACAAATTATTCCACGTGCAGCTTAAAGTTATTCCAGCTCATTTCATTTCATTGGGGGTGGGGCCCATAAATCAAGTAGCAATAGCCTAGGATAGCCTTGAACATACAAGCCATAGAAAAATGGTTGTTGGAAGCTTTTCCCCAGGTGAAAAGGCAAAGGGTGGCATGTAACTAACCCATTCTGTCAGCAAAAGGATTTCCACATCACAATGGAACTTCTTCCCCCTCTTCTTCTCCTGCTTCTTCCAGGGGAGTACAGCCCCACTCAGAACAGGCCGTCTCCTCTCCTCCTGGAATTAAGAATAACATCTCTGCCTTGTCTTATCATGATTCGGCTTCAATTTATTGGGCTGGGGTGTTTTGGGGGGGGTCGGGGTCCTTCTTGAGGAGGTTGTTGCTGTTGCTGTTGCTGGTGTTTTTGTATCTTTACTTTAGATCTTGTGATTTCTATGAAAATTGTTCCATTTGGTTGTGGGTTTTTGTTTTTTAAGTGTTTTATTTATTGTTTAGGATTCCTTTTGTTATGTTGCAGTTAGGTGCTTTTTCATGTTTCACTGAGCATGGTTTGAATAGCCGAAAGGCAGCAAACAATAAAATTATTTATGTAGGTAGGTAGGTAGGTATGCATGTACTGCCACACACCCAGGACCAGTCTACCATTTCAGCCTCTCTCCTGATTTACCGTATATGCCGGCGTATAAGGCGACTGGGCGTATAAGATGACTCCCTACCTTTCCAGTCAAAATATAGAGTTTGGGATATACTCGCCGTAACGAGTATACAGGGCCGTAATGAGTATACACTTATACAGAGTATAAGTGTATCTGCCACCCTGGCGCCGTGGTGCGAAGATCCCTCCAGCGCCCCCCCCCCCCGTTTCCCAGCGCGGCTGTCTGGTGGGCACAGCCACCCAGCCTTGCCTTAGAACCAGCCCTGCGAGTATATCCCAAACTTTCAACACACACCAAATAAAAATTTTCTGTATCTCTTCCAGGCACTGAGGTTAGTGCGGGGGGGGGGGGGGAGAGAGAGTAAGTGGCTGCCGCTTTCTTTCCATGCAGGGCGGAGGGAGGAAAGCCCCGCGCATCCCCTCTTCCTGCATGGAAGGAAAGCGGCAGCTGCTTACACGGTCGCTGCATACAGCAGGGATGCGGCCGTGGCCGTTTTTGAGCTCCCCCCACCATATGCGGCAAAGACCTCCAACTTTTGAAAAGATTTTCCTGGGTTCAAAAGTCGTCTTATATGCCGGAATATACGGTAGATGGAACAGAGAAATAGAGCTTGGTGTTTGTCTGTATATTGATGGCACCTCACTCCAAATCTCTTGATGAGAGCTCCTAGCTGTGTTGTTAAACAGCACAGGGGAGAAGATGAAACCGTGCAGGACACCACAGGACAATTCCCATGGCACTCAACTGTAGTACCACATAACTACTTTCTGGAAACAATTCTGGAGGTAGGAGCAAGACAATTAAGTACAATGCCTACAACCTCCCTGGGCTGCCTTCAGAAGAATACCATGGTCAATAGTATCAGAAGCCACCAAGAGCTAAAGGAGACTGAGCAGGACTACATTCTTTCTGTCTCCTGCAACAACTGTCATCAACTAGGGTGACCCAGGTGGTTTCAATGCCTTGTTTGGACATGAAGTCATACTGAAGATCCAGATACTTAGGTATAATTAGGTAATCAGGTAAATTATGATTATTTGACACGGGTAGTATTAACTGAAGGACTGTTGCTTATTCAAACCCCATCTGATACAGTACTTGAAAAGTATGTGTCCAGTAGAACAGAAGGGCACTGTAGTGAGCAAGGAGTGATGGTTAAAACATGCACTGTCCTGTTGTGTGTTTCTCCAAATGATTTAACTCAGTCAGCCTTCTTATTTGCAATCAAATAAGTAGTGATAATGAGATTGCTTGTTGAGTCAGCACTTCATTTAATTATACATATTAGATCTCGTTGTGTTAGACCTTCCAAAGGAAGTAGGATTAATTTCTATTGATGTGTCTCCTTTTTAGAGCCTTGATAATATTATTGGCATGTCACAGTGGCCAGAGGAAATTAAGCCTTTCCGGTTTTACAGTCTAAGGTCCAGTTCCTTCCATAGATTTTCATCCTAATCATATATATCTTGGGTAGATAGCCTGTTTTCTTTTGAGGGCTGGTGCACTGGCGGAAATTTGCTGGGAGGGCTGAAGCCAACAGTGGGTGGGGCCTGTTCTAAAGGTGGGCCAAACCATACCTTTCTCCCTTTCCAGAGACTGCTGTCTTGTGGTAGCAGAATGAGAAAGCTGGATACCACCCAGGGATTACACATGTAGCACATTAATGGCAAGTTTAACACTTAATTTTAAAAGCTGGAAATCTCATACATTTCTTTACAAAAGGTATTTTGCACAAAAAATGTATTTCTTCATCTGCATTTCTTTCTGATGTAAAACTCATTTTTCATGTGCTTTGAAATTCAAATAATGTATTATTTTGTATAAAACCTTTTTTAAATAAAAAAACCCACCCTAACACTATAAAGCATTAAGTGCATTGTCCTGTGTACAAATGCAATTTGTGACTCATCTATTCATTTGTAGAGGATTCTTAAATGAGATTATTCTTATTTTGAAACTGAAAAATAATTTGCCTTTAAGATGCAATCTCTGTTCCATTTTTGAAGAAAGTATAATGAAGTTGCCTCCAATTTTAGTAATTTTTTTAGCCTTTCTAAATCATTCTCAAAACGCTGTAATTTTTAATCCATTCATTTTCTTCATGAGATTTCTGGAGTGTCTTTATTCCTTAATAATGGGGTTGTGAAAATCAGGCCAGTTGGTTGGAGTAAGGTCACACCTGGAGTTCTCAGGTGCCAAGGAACAACCTGAATACCGCAACAGTTATGACTGGTTTGGATCAGGACAATCATTAACTATTGTTATGGCAGCAGCTCCATTGTCTGCATAGAAGTGCACAGCTGACACAGGAAAAGAGCTGCCTCTTACGTTTACCACCCTCCCCCCAAAAATCATCATCTACAATTTTTATCAAACTATATGATTTTGGGGAAACTGACACATTTTCCTGCCTTGAGCCTTTAAACAAATGAATGGGGACAGGAAATAGAGCTGTAGGGGAGGTGTTGCTTCCTTGCATTCATTCATTCTTATTTTTTTAAAAACGTGATTGCAGTCTTGTGTGTATCATCTCTCTCTCTCTCTCTCTCTCTCTCTCTCTCTCTCTCCTTCCTACATAAAACATTGATTTATAATTGAGTTTCAGTTCATTCCATCTGCGCCTTTTGGGGCTATTGCTGCAAAACAAAAAGGTACCAATTAAATATTTATACACAGGCACCTGGCATTTTGGAACTGTGCACTCGTGGTAAGCCGTGCCAACTTTAGGAGTGGGCTCACACTTTTGCAGCTGGAGCTATCAGCAGGAAGCTAGTGGGGTACTCTGGGACAGCCTCCGTGCCCTGTTGGGAATGAATAATGTTGCTTGTCATTCAATGCTGTTAGTGGGGGAGGAGGTTATTTTCATAGGGATTTAATAGTTAGGGGAAACAGTAGATTGAGGACACTTCCCCTCTCCTGCATCAAAGAGGTGGCAGAGCTCAATCTTTTTCAGCAAGCTATTTCTGTGTTTTCACTGACAAGTGACCTAAATGATCAAATTTGCCGTTGAAATGCACATTATTTAGATGCTGCTTAAATATTTGGAATTGTGACATGCACATGGTGAATGCTGAAGCTCTCCTAAAATGCTAAAAATAAAAGTATTGTATATTTATTTGAAATAGAATGCAAAAATAGGCCACTGCAATCCCAATGAGCAGTCATAGAAAAAGGGTGTAGCAGACAATTAACACGACCAATTAAAGAGCAAAACATTTTTCATTAGAAGGAGACATAATTAATTTACATGTTTATTTGTACAAGAAGGCATCATGCTAACTTTTTTCATATGTCCAGGAGGGACTGAAACAAGTTAATAATTCCTATGAAAACTCTTAGACTTGCCTGACTGATCTTCATAAATGTGGGGTGGGAGTACAATCTAAAATATCAGAGTTCTCTGAACAGTATGGGCTTAAAAAGTGCATGTATTCAGAGTAGAACTAAGGAGTGGGGAAAAGTCCATGTTGCATTCCCTTAAGGGGATAATCTTAGAAGCTACAGAATGAAAACTATCAGGATATCTCTGCATTAATTCACAACAGAGTGCTTTTAATTTTAAATCAATTTATGGTAGCTTCTCATCTAAGGGGTCAATAATATTTGATCAGATCCAGACCTGCTTGGTATCTGCTTTAGATACTCCTACATCCATTTGCTGCCCTCTCAAATACAACTGCCCATCAGACTGAGAATCTTTCTTCCAGCACTGGTGTTGAGATAGTGTCATCCACTATATCAGAGGGTAGCAGGCTAGTTTAGGGGGTGCAGGACAGGCTACATGGAACTCACAACACTGTCTCCCCCTCCACTGTTTCCCTGCCACTTTCTGCTCCCACCCCAGCATGCACCAGCTGAAGAAGCCCCCACACTCTGCCTAATGGCATGGCCAGCCCTGCCTAGATTAGGCTTACTATTGAATACTCTAAATCAGTGTTTCCCAAACTTGGGTCTCCAGCTGTTTTTGGACTACAATTTCCATCATCCCTGACCACTGATCTTGATGGCTAGGGGTGATGGGAGTTGTAGTCCAAAAACAGCTGGAGACCCAAGTTTGGGAAACACTCCTCCGAATTAAAATACTGAGTTGTACGCAACTAACTCATTCCATCAGTGGAAGTATTTTCACTTGCACAGCAGAAGTTCCCCTGCTCTCCTCTCTCTGTGCGTGCCCCATGCCCTCCGGCAGATTGGCTCATGGGCAGGAGGCTCCCCAGGTAATATGATGAACCACTGGGCTGACTTTCGTTCTGACATAAAGCAATTTCCTGTGTTTCTATGCCGAGGGAGAAACAACAGAGCTCCTACTCCATTTCTACAAGTCTCTAGAAACGCGAGAGCAGAATCTTGATTTACTTTCAGATGTTTATTTGAAAACCAGGGTTTGGATTATCAGAAAACCAAATTGAGCCTCAGGTTCACACTGCAGGTTCCACCCCCTTGAAATACGGCTGCTATGGAACCATAAGAAAAGGCAAAGTGACCCAGATAGCAGATGTACATGTAAATAATGTCAGGAGTAACTATATTTGGACATGACAGCATGCTTTTAAATAACATACTTGGAACGCAATGTGCCAAAACGTTTCACTAGAAGTAAAGGAAGGTGACACAAATGGGGTTTTTTAATAAGGGCATTCGTCTTCCACAATTAGTTGTTCTAGTCATTTAAATGATAAAAGCTAAAAGGGACAATGTCTCCTATGCATGTGATATAACCCATCACACCCAGAGATATACAGTACTTAAATTAAGGAGTTAATAAAATGGGGGAAGGGGAACCCCAATATAAATACTAGAGATTTTGACTTGCTTCTTTATTCATTCAACCAGCCACCTGAATTCTTTCCTGATGTTGTCTATTAACTACTTAATAGTTAATTGTCAATAGTAGAAAGATACTTTGGACTGCAACCATGATCCATCCCAGACAGAAAAGGAGTTGTAGTCAGGAGCATCTATAGCAGAGGTTCCCAAACTGTGGCCCACAAGTTTCATTCAGGTAGTCCAAGGCATGTCCGCATTAAATATTCACATTGGTTTTAATTGTATTTTTATTGCTTCTTTTCTTTCTTATATTGTATTTTATTGTATTGAGAACTGAATTCTATGGAAAGCAAACCTAAAGATAACTGTTAAAATTAATACAGCCTCCAGCACAATGCAATACAATTGCTACAATAGGCAGAAAAATCATTACGTGACCCACCAAGACCATCAACAATACTCAAGCAGTCAATGGTTGGGGGAGGGGGGGGCGGAGATTGGGAACTACTGGTGTAGAGTGTAGCAGCTTGGCGAAGGTTGGGAGAGACTATGTCACATTTCTGTAGTAGCAGAATTTTTGGAACAATAGAACAATTTGGCTAATGGTCTGTGGTAAACTAATGGAATAAAACTTGTTTAAGGTCATGGGAATTTGACCATATTAACTACCATGAAGCCGTTTTGTTGCTACTTTCTACTTCTCCCACCCAGGAGCTCATCCACATTGGAGTTTAATGTGGATTAGAAGCTGCCCGTGCCTCCTTTTTATTACTTTGTTTGCAGCATTCCTATGACTCACGTGTGTGAGGTAAAGAAAAAAAAGAACTGGCTTAGTGCCTGGATTCACAATGTGTGGCTTTGCACACGCCCCAGCAAGAAATAGCCCCCAGTAGCAGAGTTGAAACTCACAAAAGTAAATCACTTTTAGGTTGTTGTTGTTGTTCATAAATTTTATGAACGAAAGCAGTCTTGCTGAACTTAATGCATTTTTGTATTTTATTTTTTTATTCTATGCTGAGTGTGGTTACGGCCACTTTATGGTACTTTCTGGATGACACCTGAGTTTCCCTTTGCATAGAGCGCTCCAGCTACATGCAAGTATACTTGAATACTTGTTTTATTTGTCCACATGCAGATCTTTCCCCAGCACACTAAAGGCTGCTTGAGAAAAATGACTTGGAAAGAGTTGTTTCAACTTGCTACCCTAGCAAGTTTTGATTCGGTTATCCAGTGGAACCGATTGGCAGTAGGTACAGGACAAACAAAACGAAACAATCCTTCTCAGAACGCAATAATTAACTTATGAAACCCATCACCCCAAGATGTTGCAACAGGCACTGGCACAGATGGATTTTTAAACAGGTGTGCCAATGGCTATTAGTTACCATCAGGAAGATTGGAAACTTATGTTCGGAGGAACTACTGCTCTAATTGTCAGCTCCTGGGGGATAAGCAACACAAAATGCATCCTTCGTGCTGCATTTGTGAATATCCCAGGCCCATATAGCTGGCCCCACTGAAGACAAAGTGCGGAACTAGTTGGACCTGATCCAGCAAAACAAGTCTTCCATTCTTATATTTCCATTTGGCAGAACAGAAATGTTGCTGGGATACAACTCCCATGATCCCCCAAGCATTGGCTGTGCTGGGGAGTCCAACTAGAACTAGAGCGCCTCTCCACAGAAACAAACATAGCGGGTCACTCAACCAACTGGTCCTGCTAGTGGATGTCCGCTCAAGGACTTTCTCTAGTACAACAGGCATTTCCCCCTCTCCTTGCCCTCGCTCCTCTAAATTGGTTGGTGGAAGGACAGGAGAAACCCACCCCCCCAAAAAAAACCCAGCATGTGGTAACAGAGGGGGGAAGATCATTCCAACAGGCAAACAGAAATGCTTGCAATCTCCTTAGTGCTATGTTGAATCCCTCCCTTCAGGCTGCATTCAACTAAGTCTGTCTCCAAGTAGACTCACTGAAATGAATACACCCCAATGAGTCATGGTAATTAGCTTCAAGGGGGTCTACTCTGAACAGGGCCGGCATTAAATACAGTGGCACCTTGGTTGTCAAACTTAATCTGTTCCAGAAGTCCGTTAGACTCCCGGAACCGTTCAAAAACCAAGGCGCAGCTTCCGATTGGCTGCAGGAGGTTCCTGCCACTCAATCAGAAGCCACGGAAGTTGCGTTGGACATTTGGCTTTCGAAAAGCATTCGCAAACCAGAACACTCACTTCCGGGTTTGCGGCGTCCGGGAGCCGATTTGTTCGGGAGCCAAGCCTTTCGAGAACCAAGGTACCACTGTACTACCCAGTGGGCTGTATCCAACTTAGTTCTACTCAGAGCCAACCCCTTGAAAGTTAGCCGTGCGCATTTATTTTAATGGGTCTACTCTGAGAAAGACTAGCAGTGGATAGAACTCGAGATCTTCCATTTCTTCCTCCATGCCACCAAATAATCCTCCCACCCCACTTGACTGACCCATGTTCTCTTCAAGAAGAGCCCTGTTCTTTTATTTATCAGTGCTGTTTTCCACAGCCCTTTTGCTCTTCACACTTTGAAACCTCAGGCAAAAATGATATTGTGAAGGTATTGTGCTTTGAAGGGCCAATCTATGATTGTGTGGGACCTCAAACCTAAGCATCCCTGCTACAACATTCTATCCTAGCTAATATTTATTATGAATAGTTATATAACCATCAAGCTACAGAACAATTTTTGATATCAGACTATTGCCGACATAGGTGTCATGCAGACAAATACTGATTACGACATAATCACCAAATGGTGACAAATATCGTTTAACAATCTACCATGTAACAATAGTTATGGGAGGATATTCGTGATGTTGTATATGAGTAAATAAAGTATATAAATACTTCCAAGAATTTAAAGTTCATTCTTGTATTATAATGAACTATATTAAAAAGAAAAAAATTCCTTCAGTAGCACCTTAAAGACCAACAAAGTTTTTATTTTGGTATGAGCTTTCGTGTGTATGCACACTTCTTCAGATACAGAGGAAAGATAAGTATAATCAAAATATCTATGTTTTACATGCAATATATTTATATAACTATTGTATCTTTAATGTTTATCTGAAGGCAGCCCTGTTTAGGGAAGCTTTCATTGTTTAATAAAGTATTGTATTTTAATACTTCTGTTGGAAGCCGCCCAGAGTGGCTGGGGAAATCCAGCCAGATGGGTGGGGTATAAATATTATTATTATTATTATTATTATTATTATTATTATTATTTTCTGCTAATATGTATATGGGTATTCCATAATTATAAACCATTCTTTGTTCACCCATTTACCATACAATCCCCCACACCCAAGAGACTCACTAAAACACAATAAGAACTGAGGCAACAATTTTACCACATCATAGATTTCTCTTCATTTTCAAAAAGACTACTATGACTCAGCACCGCAGCAAACAGAGAAGGGCAGGTGCCTGGTCTACTGAATTGCCAAAGCACAGAAAACTTCTGCCTGCCACATGGTACAAATTATCTGAATTCACAAAGGGGAGGGGGATTCTGTTCCTATCATGGTCCTGTAATTTCACGCAAGTTCACACAATCAAGTGAAGAGACTCTTATTTGTACAGAGTTGAGTGAAAGTATGGATTCATTTCAGATGCTCGGTTGATATCTACATCTGGTAAGTTTTCTCACCATTCAATTCCAGAGAACTTAGAAGAAACTGTTATGGTGCAAATCAAAGCCAACTCTGATTTATGGCAGAGTACACTGTGCTAGGAAATAGGGCGGCAGAAAAATAAGGCTTTGAGTTAGGGAGGTTTCCCTAACTGCTGTCTCCAGTGCAACTGAGAGTGTTGTTTGACATCACAATGCATCAGGCCCAGGACTAAGTAGGTCCCTAAAATATTAATGCAAGGTTTCCCTCTAGTGGTAGCAATACTTGTAGTAGCAAGTCAAAGTTACCCCACACATACTGCATGAAGATAATATGGCAGCCTCCCAAATTTATCAAGCTCTTGTACACAACTTTCAAAATTCACTATTGCTGCCCAAAGCAGAGACATCTATTGATTCTGATGCACAGTAATATCTGCCCAGGACTTCCATCTTTCCATTTAGGAAGAGGGTTGGAGCAGTTAAGTTACTTCACAGATTCTGAAAGGATGATCGACTGACCACAGATATATAGGTATAGTGGCAAGTCTTCATTCTTGACCTCAGTTGACCATATATGTGAGGGCAATGAGGGTCTCCTAACAACTCTTTGTCCCCTTAACAAGCTACATCTCCCAGGATTCTTTGAAGGAAGCCATGACTGTTTAAGTGGTACTAGGGCATTTTAAACATAGTGTGAATACATTCATAGAGGATAAGTTTGCCCTCTCAGGCCACAACTCTGGTGGTTCCAGGTTTCTAGTCTGCTGTGGTTTTCTGAACACATTCCATAAGCCAGTTTTGTCCTGCAGAACTGAAATCTTTATGTGAAGAGCTGAGCTTAACACTGGAAGGAAGCTATAGCAGTAAGTTCTTCCTCTGAAGCGTCAGAAACAAGCAATGTATTGCCAAAGGGGGGTGATTTTGCAGTCAAATGTGACCCGACCGTTGAGCAAATACTTTCACATTTGGATAGTGCAGAGGTTCAGTCTTGTGCCAACAATGCCATGGACCTTATTGACCCCTGGGAGGAGCACAGAGAGAAGAAATGTCATGGTGCACCTGCAGCAACACAACTGGATGCCTTCATCTGCCCCAGCTGCAACAAAACATGTCTCTCCCGCATCAGTCTCTACAGCCACAGCAGGCACTGCAAACGTCCAACAGTTTGACTTCACCAGATGGGCAAGGTATAAAAAATAAATTATAATATTATTATTATTCACCCCCAAAGGCGCACTCCTCCATTGTCTCCCAAGACAGATAACCAAAACAGAAAACCAAATACCAAAGATCAGAAATAAAACATGGAAGTGGGGTTTGACGGTTATATAAGAAAACCTCAACGCAGCTGTTTATTAAGAGCTAATAAGGGGGGTGGGGAATACCAATTTTATTATCATCATAGTCTCAATATCCCTTATTTCAAAGTAAATTTACATAAACTGCTATCAGTGCAAAGGCCCAAATATATAATACAGGGAAAGTAAAAGGGCTTTTAAACCAGAAAGTATACAAAGAATGGAAAATATTTAAAGAATATCTTAAAACATATTGTTCAAATAATAAGCTCCTTGTGGAACTAAACTGATCCTTGTAAAGTATGCTGAATAACTGTCATAAGATGAGAATACAAGAAGATTAAGCAGAGTAATAGAAGGATGTGCGCTAAGTAAAAAAGAAAAAGAAAAACACAAATACAAATACAATGCGAAGAATTGGAAGTTTTCTTTATTTAGAAATTTGAGAAATGAATTCATATGACTGTAAATTGTGGTTTTGTATGCCGTGTCTGTTTTTCCCCCTTTTTCTCTTTTTTCTCTTCTTGTTCTCCTTTTTGTTCTAACCTTTTATTTCTCTTTCTTAATCTTATGTATGTATAATGGTGTGTGTAGCTTCCTCACGAGTAAGCGGCTCCAAACCCCGTGCTTGGTTTTTACAGGGTTTTATTATATACATATGTATATAATATATACATATTATATACATATAATATATAATATGCCAACCTAGCAGTTCGAAAGCACGTCAAAAATGCAAGTAGATAAATAGGAACCGCTACAGCGAGACGGTAAACGGCGTTTCCATGTGCTGCTCTGGTTTGCCAGAAGCGGCTTTGTCATGCTGGCCACATGACCTGGAAGCTATACGCCGGCTCCCTCGGCCAATAATGCGAGATGAGCATGCAACCCCAGAGTCGGTCACGACTGGACCTAATGGTCAGGGGTCTCTTTACCCTTTACCTTTTATGTACAAGACAGAGCATCAAAAGGCATGACTGTCCCAATCCAGTTCAGAATCCGGAAGCACCTCCCTTCGTGATTTCCGCCAGCATATCCCCCGTGGCACCCTGAACCTCCTCCGTTGGTCCCTCCTCTTCCCCCCCCCCCTCTGTTGGGGTGAGGGTGCTGATGGAGCACCCTCTCCACTAGAGCTGCTCAGTTGAGGGACCAGTGCTGTAGCTCCTGGAGCCTCCCCCTCTTGAGTGCTTTCTTGAGTGCCTCTGCAACTCTTCCCATCTCCACAACATCCCTAAGGGTTTGCGTCTCCTCCTGAGCCCATTCCCACCTTCCGGAGGAAGCTGCCAGGTGCTGGGGCTCTGGCAGCTCTGGCAGCATCCGAGAGCCCTCGCTCCGATCCACCAGGCTCCGCTGACCCCTGGTGGTCCCCTGACAGTATGTGTGTACTGTAAGTGTGCCTGCACACAAAAGCTCATACTGATGACAAAATTAGTTGGTCTCTAAGGTGCTATTGGAAGGATTTTGTTTTTATTTTTCATTTCGACTATGTCAGACCAACACGGCTACCTACCTGTAACTAGTATGTATGTATATATGTGTGTATTTTAACCAAATAAAGACGATATGAAAAAAACTAATATACAATACGGTACAAGCCTCATTTACCAGAACTAGCAAGATGCATGTAACTCTTGTTTTTTTCCTCTTTCTGCACAATTTTCTTTCTGCTCATGTCCACGTCCAACCCTCACCAACAAATGATTGCGCAAGTCTGACAAGCTGCTTTTTAAAGCGTGCTGAAAATGTACAAGTCCATGCTTATGAAATAATTGTGAAACCAATTGGCTGGCTTGACAGCATAGTAATGAGCTCTACGTCAATTGAATCCTAATCACCTGGAAGCATAAGCTGTCTTCCTGTCTGCCAAAGTCCAAATGAGAGACAAAGAGTATGAAACTAAAATGAGAGGGACAAAAGGCACTTTACAGGCAACCAATTGAAAATAACTTATTTGGGAACTGATATCACTTTTAGACAGCACACAGCTAACTATATGCAAAACAGGAGCCAGAAAGCAGCAAAAGAAAAACTCTACACTTCACTAGCATAAAATACAGGGAACTTTTATTGACACAGATTCCATGCTAATAAATATCAAATTCTGCAACTCATGTTTGCTATAATATATAACGTAAATCAAACACATTTCTATATTATTTAGTTAGGGGTTTTGTTTTGTTCTGTTACACCCAATGCAACATTTGGGTTGGGTTGTTTTTCAAAATATTTTGAAAATGAGAGTTCATGAGAAATGTTCCAGGACCATATGTATGTAAAGATGCTAACAGCAACATGAGAAGATTTTAAAGGGTCTTTTAAAGGGTCTAAAGATTTTAAAGGGTGTTTTCTCCCCCTCTTTAAAACAGATTAGAAATTCCTATAAGAAAATAAAAACTAAGGCGTTCAGGAATCTGAAAGCACGACCAAGTTACAAAAGAAATGTTTTCAAGACCAGATACATACAGAACATAATTTCATCACAACCACAGGGCACCTTTAGAAAATTCACACATATAGAGTAACAGCCATGTTTTTTGGATTCCAAGTCTTCTGTGGAAACTCCTCTTCTTCACTTGAATAGCTTGCATGATGTAATGATGTGCCATAGCATAGTAATTTATTTAATATTTCACAAATATGGCACAATAAAAAAGCAGCCATCTGGTTTGCAGTTGTCCCTTGGTAAAGGTAAAGGGACCCCTGACCATTAGGTCCAGTCGTGGACGACTCTGGGGTTGCGGTGCTCATCTCGCTTTACATTCAAACTAAAATTCACTCATGCAGATTGGACACCCTGCAGTGCTCTAGTATGAGAATCAATGAGGCATTAGGGGTGGCAGGGAATAGTGTGGGTTAAAGGTAAAGGTAAAGGGACCCCTGACCATTAGATCCAGTCGTGACCAATTCTGGGGTTGAGGCGCTCATCTCGCGTTATTGGCCGAGGGAGCCGGCGTACAGCTTCCAGGTCATGTGGCCAGCATGACTAAGCCGCTTCTGGCGAACCAGAGCAGCACACGGAAACGCCGTTTACCTTCCCGCCGGAGCGGTACTTATTTATCTACTTGCACTTTGACGTGCTTTCGAACTGCTAGGTTGGCAGGAGCAGGGACCAAGCAATGGGAGCTCACCCCGTCACAGGGATTCGAACCTTCTGATCGGCAAGTCCTAGGCTCTGTGGTTTAACCCACAGCGCCACCCGCGTCCATAGTGCGGGTTAAAGTGTCTCAAATATCCAGACTATGGAAGTACTGAAAGTATCTTTCTGATTCGCCAGTTAGCAACAGCAGGTGCAACTAAAGAACAATTTTGTTAGCAGGGTTTGGCTGACCCATTAGCTACACAAACAGCTTTGCCTCGGGTGGCACAACAGGAAGTGTGGTGGATTTGCAAGCCTTTCCTTAACCATGTACCCCACCACTGCAGGAACATCAACAACACATTGCCACGCAGTCTGGTGGCACCAGATTGACCATGCCCTGCTTTGCGGAAGTTCTTCCTAAGAACAAAGTGTCCTGGGTAAAGCCTCAGAGATCATATGGCCACTGCTACATTGCCATAGCCAGCACTATTTAAAGTTTAGCATTAAACTTCAAGTAGTATTTGCTCCCACTGCGGCGGAACCACAGCAGCCTAGGCATTCTTCAGAACTGCCTCATCCACAATGCCTCACTCTAGAAGGGCATTCCGTAGGGGCATTTATAAGAACAATGCTTTGGACGGGAGGCCCTGGAGAGCCTTGACATACCCAAGCAGCTGTCAAAACAAAAAAAAAGGATGGAGGTCAGTGTCCAGGGTAGTGATGTGGCTCTGTCTCTGTGGCATAATGTCTTATGGCAGATCTGTTTGCTGGGATGCAAGTTCCCATAAACTCCTGCAGGCCATCAGAGTTCCCCTGATTTCCATTTCAGCTCCAGTATTGAACTGCAAAAATTCCAATACCCCTTTAGATTTCAGCCTCTATTACAAAATTACCAGGAATGCTTCAAGCTGTATACTTTCTCTTATTAATAACCGGGGGGGGGGGGTCGGATATCTTAAAGCACCTTTAATTCACATGACTACAGCTTTCTTAATCTTGACTTTGCCACTCCATCAGTTTTCAAAAGTTAAAATGTTGCATTTACATAAATATGTGCTTATGTTGATGCAAGAACGTTACATTTATTTTCGCAACATGCTTGTCAGCTAATTCACTATATAGCAAACAGATTGCAGTTGGTTTTTCTAAAATTGTGGCTTAGATTTCATTCTCTTGAGGCTATAAAGGGAAACTATAACAAAATGAGTTTTTATTGTGTCCTTTTGTTGTTTTATAGATAACAAAATAAAATCATTTGTATTTAAACTCAACATTCCTGCAGTATGTGGAAATTTCACTTTAGGATATTTGTAATAATGTGATACTTTATAGAGCAGTAGGGCCAAATATCTTCCAGTCCCATTTTCTATAATCAGAATGATCTCAGATGATGCATTCTAACAGAGTAGAACTGTTCCACTTATCTATGATCATTCACAGATATAGGAAGAGAAAAACATAATTGCACTGCTAGTAATTCAAATATTTCTCAGTTTCATTTATATTTTTATTTCACTTCCATCCCACTTTTTATTTCTCAAATAACTCAGAGCAGCTCCTAGTAGTCTCTCATCCGGGTTCTGATCAAGTTCACATTGACTTTGCTTTCACATTCACTTTGCTTCAAGAATACTACAACAGAACTTTCACTGAGCAAATCTCCGCTATTGTTAATGAACACATACATAGTGCCAAATCATAGTTTAGCACCACATAAACCAGCCATCGAGTCTTGGGTCACACACCCAGTCTTCCCATTATACACAGAGCTCCCCTTCTTTTCCTAAAGTAAACTGAATGCTTTGTGTTTGCCCTTCAGACCAGGACTGGAAACAAGAATCAAGCTGTGGCTGTCAATCAAGTTTGCTTTATGTCTGAAACTGGCAAAGGTAAGGGAGGCGTGTGATCCCATCCAGGACAGGTTGACTGCCCAATTCCTGGACTCAAAAACCACTCACCCACAACCCAAACACTACTTCCTCCTCCTGTCTTTATTTCCTCTTTTAATCAAACCACAGTTTGCCATTACTTCTGAACCATGGTTTGAGCAAGTCCTCCAAACCAGGGTTCCAAGCCAAGAAGTAACCATGCATGGGAAGAGAAGAAGAAAGGAGAGCAAAGAGAGATGAAGCCTGTGACTCATTTCCAATTGTCCCAATTCAGCCAATTCAATTCAGAGTCTATAGAGAAGCCTTCTACATAGTGAAGGAAGAGAGAAAGCATGTGTACTTTCTCCTTAAAATCAAGCAGAAATAAATATACTGTACAGTGTACACTATACTCACTGATTATGCTGCACAATGCCACTTTTCTGATGCAACAGGGGCAGACAGTGTTTACTAACCAGCAGTTTCCTCCCCCTTACCTTTGCCAATTTCAGGCACAAAGCACTTAGCAAACCAACAGATGGTTCATTATCCAAATTCTGTTAGTCTTTGGGCAGTACTGGAATAGGCTGGACCCTGTGGGAGTGCCAATCCCAAACACAAAGAATGACAACAAAGGATAACTAGGCTGGAACACACTTCCCTTTGTATCTTCTGGTCTTAGTGCAGTTGTTGGGAGGAGGAGGAGAAAATGCACCTAAAACTCTACACAGACTCTTTTTTGCAGGACAAATTCTACTTTTACACACAGATGCTGCATTCTAATGGAACAAACAGAGGGTGGTACTCCATCGAAACAGCTTTCCATGCTTTTTTCTTTTCTTTTGATGTTGAAAGAGATAACAAGAAGAAAAAAATAGACATGAAAGCTCGCTCTCTTCTATGCCATGATCCTTAAACTAAAAGTAAACATAGGAACGTAACAAGTAGCAACTGGATCCAGAGAATGGATTGGGATCACCAGATACTATATCATTGCAGAAGCTAAGTGGATGTGGACCTCATAAGGAACTGGAATGGTTACAGCATGATCAAACAATCTACTAAAATATTAAATACCATCTCAAAAGCAGTATGTGCTGTCAGTCCTGATCAATGGGACTTATGAATCGCATGTGAGAGCATGGAAGCATTAACTGCAAAACGTCTTCAAGTTGGCTCGTCATAGTTAACATTAACCCGTTTGTACGTCTGGAAAATAACAAACTGAAGTTGAGCAAAAAGAAGAAATGACTCCTCCTGAACTCTTTCTCCCAGCCATGAGGGAGGAATAGCAGGGAAGGAAAATGTGAGCACTGAAGGCTCCCTGTGGTGTGGTGTATCCCTGGTCATTCACATAGCACTTAACTATGGTTCACTGTGATATGAAAACATGGGTGCAGCTTTGTGGAAGAGCAGGTGTATTGTCTCCACCCCCAGGCCCAGTGCCGACGGCCTTCTGGCAGCTCCCTCACTGCGAGAAGCCAAGTTACAGGGAACCAGGCAGAGGGCCTTCTTGGTAGTGGCGCCCGCCCTGTGGAGCACCTTCCCATCAGATGTCAAAGAGAAAAACAACTACCTGACTTTTAGAATACATCTGAAAGCAGCCCTGTTTAGGGAAGTTTTTAATGTTTGATGTTTTATCGCTTTATTATTATTAATAATATAGTGGTACCTCGCTAGACGAACGCCTCACGCAACGGAAAAATCGCAAGATGAAAACGTTTTGCAATTTTTTGGCAGACTCGCTAGACGAAGTTTTCTATGGCCGTGCCATAGAAAACTTCGCAAGACGAAGCAGGGCACTGTGAGGAGGAGAAAGTCAGACCGAGCCTCCTCCGGGGAGCCCGCCTGCCTCGCGTTTCCGCCGCCACCATCGCCCGGCTTCCGCAGGGACATGGCAATTGGCGGCGGCACACCGAAACAGCCGCTGGCAGCCGAGCAGTAGTCAGATCCCCCCTCACTCTCACCTTAAGCTGCTGTGCACGCGAGAGCTGTGCACAAACGGGAAAGGCTGCTGGGAAAGGAGGGAGGGAGCCTCTCCCTGGCCCTCCTCCTGCTTCCCCCTCCCCAGAGCCTTTAAAACTTCCGGCCGTGGCAGGTGAGTTGGCGCCCTTTTTTGCACTTTTTTTTTTTTGCCCATAGGAACGCATTAATTAAATTTCAATGCATTCCTATGGGAAACCGTGCTTCGCAAGACGAAATTTTCGTGATACGAAATGACTCGTGGAACGAATTAATTTCGTCTTGCGAGGTACCACCGTATTCTGTTGGGAGCTGCCCAGAGTGGCTGGGGAAACCCAGCCAGATGGGTGGGATATAAATAATGTACAGGAGTAGTAGTACGGTAGTAGTAGTAGTAGTAGTAGTAAGCTTCAGGTTCAATCCCAGGCATCTCCAAGTAGGGCGGGGAGAGATTCCT
Source organism: Zootoca vivipara (assembly GCF_965207765.1). Lineage (NCBI taxonomy): Eukaryota > Metazoa > Chordata > Lepidosauria > Squamata > Lacertidae > Zootoca > Zootoca vivipara. The sequence goes on from NC_142586.1 coordinate 95,840,156, forward strand.
CGTTTGAATTTTGAAGGGCTGCTGCCAGTCAGTTTAGAAAAATACTGAGCGAGATGGACCAATGGTTTGATTCAGTACAAGGCAGCTTCCTATGTTCCTATTGCCATTGTGTTTAGAGCTAAAAGTCATAAGCAGGTTTGGCTGAATAAGAAAGAGCATGTCATCCACATCAAACCAAAGAGAAAACTACCCATTAGTACCTCTTCTGTTGTCTGTGAAAGGTCTCAGTAAATAGCCCTCTAAAATCATTATATTTCTTGTTATTTTAATTTCATAACAATCTCTTGATAGATAGATCTTCAGTGCATGAGACTATTTTCTCTTGATGCTCAGTTTCCACTGCCTTGGTGTCTCCCACACACACCATTAAGTATGACCACATTTTACTGGATACCAGGACCAGACACCCACCACACCTCCCTTTCTGAACAGATAAAAATACTACCGGTCACCCCCAAACACATAGCATCCCCTGGCACTAGTTTTTTCTTTTCTTCCTCAGCCATAGCACACTGAAACCTCCAAGGAGGCAGACTTTTGCATCACAGGAGCAAATAATCTCACATATTCAAGAACTCATTTCTAGCGAAAAAATTTTATATATAAAAAAAAGACACAGAAGCTTATGAATTTCCGAAAAGCACAGCAGTCACACCGACATCATAAACTGGCTTTGCAAAACCTGGAAAGAATGAAGTAGCTTCTCTTTTCTGATGAAAATATTCCCACAAATCCCATTATCATGCATGTCTAATCTTAATAAAGCACAGAGAAGCAAGACTGCAAATCACCTATCTATTTTTCCATTAGAGGAAAGCAAAAATATATACCCTCTTCACCTCAGTCAAGTGAGGAGCCTAAACAGTTGCAGAACAAAAAATAGCAGAGTAACAGCCTGTGATATCTTTCTGCCAGGTACCTGCCACAGGTACACACACACACACACACACACACACACACACACACACATTTTTGTTTAGGCTTTTTTTCCAGCTGGATAGGATTTTTTTCTATTAGGTATCTGCATTTATCCATATTGTTTGCAAAATGTATCTTTTGTTGTTTTCTGTTTTTTTTTGTGTGTGGTGAGAAAGGCAATTCATTAAATGACTGAATGAAAGAATAAACTTACTGTATTATAATAAAAATTATTTCCATTATTTCAAAATTTGATACACTATGGTGCGTCTTTGGTCATGGTTGTAAGATTTTTCTGCCTACTTTTGGAAAAACTAACAAGATATTTCGCTGTTGGTTTTCTAAATTTTATTTAAACATTCTGCCTCTGAAAGGAAATCATTCTCTCTGCCAAGATCTTCAAATAAATAAACAAACCTTACCGTGAGAGTCATTAGGAGACCTTTCAATTTAATTTGCTCTCTGGTAGTCAAAGTTGTAGGTCAGGCATCCCCAAACTTCGGCCCTCCAGATGTTTTGAACTACAATTCCCATCATCCCTGACCACTGGTCCTCTTAGCTAGGGATCATGTGAGTTATAGGCCAAAACATCTGGAGGGCCGCAGTTTGGGGATGCCTGTTGTAGGTTATAATCAGGTCCTGTTTGCAAACGGCACTGAAAAATCACCTGCATATTTCTTGATGTGATGTCCTAATTTGTTAAGGGAGGAAACTGACACACACACACACACATTGTTGGATCACCTTAGAATGCATAACTACCGGTATGAACAATAAACCATCAGAGATGGTATGATGAAGCCATACCACCAATGGCAGCTGGTTGTTTAAAGTCACATACCGTATTTTTCGCTCCATAAGACACACCTGACCATAAGTCGCACTTAGTTTTCAGAAGAGGAAAGGGGGGAAGCCCTGTTTTGGGGGGGATCAGCTCATAGTTGTGCAGCTTCTTTTGCAAAGAGGAAAAGCCCCATTTTAAAAGGATGAGCTCAAAGTTGTTGAGTTTACTTTGAAAAGGGAAAAAATCCTGTTCAACTCACAGTTCTGCACCTTCTGATAATCTAATCAGCCAGATAATCCAATCAGTCAGTCACATGTTGCTGGGGAAACAGCCTCCCTCTGCAGAACATTCAACAATGGAGGCCTGGGCAAGGTGGCGGGGAGGGAAGGGAGCTAGCATCCCTTATCTCCCTCCCCAATCTCTTGCAATCAGCTGCTGAGCGGCTTCTTTTCAACCCCCCTCTTTCCCTCTTGTTAGTCTTTAGCTCTTTCTTTAAAAAAAGAAAGAAAAAAGCATGATCTGCTTTTTGCCCCTGGGCAATTCAGCTCCAGGGACCACACATTCGCTCCATAAGACGCACAGACATTTCCCCTTACTTTTTAGGAGGAAAAAAGTGTGTCTTATGGAGCGAAAAATACAGTAATCTAAGGTGATCCAATAGTGTATAACTGTTGTCAGGGGGCGGACTTCCTCAGGTTTGCCAACACAGAGTTTAGAAAATTATCTTGAAATGACTTTGATATACAACAGAATCCAGTGGCAAATAATAAATATTGACTTACCTGACAAGAAATGTGTGCAGTCCAACATCAAAACTTCTGTAAAAAGAAGAAGAAAGAAGATATTTTAATATGCAAGTGTACTATATTAGAAAGCAATAGGGGGGATTCTGGCTAATAAATGCAGGAAGACCACAGAAGCAATATTTTCAGAGGAGAGGCGGGTGGGCACTTTCTGAGAAGAGTCCTACGAGTTCCACTTCCATCAACAAGAGGCGTTGCAGGTCTAATGAAGCACACAATACTGTATCCACTTCGGTACACTTCTGTGCAGAAAGAAGGATGGATTCAAATCAGGAGAAAGTGCAAAAAAAGAGCAATTGCAATGACTGCGATAAAGCAAATATTACAAGAGGAAGCTGGAAAAACCCCTATTTTTGTACCCCTACAGGTGTGAAAGGCCCTACAATAGGATCCTGCCAGTGGGAGGGGTTTTTATCTCCCCCATATGCTGTGGGTCAAGTGTGACAGACGATCGGGGCAATCACCTGATGTCACGATGACAACAGGTGACCTGTTTTGGCCCACACAGCTTGAAAGCCAACTGAGCTCTGGGCCTTCTAGCGGGAGGAAGGCCTCAGCATTGCTTCCCCCTCTCCAAATCTCAAACACTGGGCTGGAAAAGGATGCTGCATCTTTTCGTCTTCAAAAAGGCCATCCTCTGGGTGAAACTCTTTGGATTAGGGAGCAGGGCCTTCCAGCGGTGATTTAAAACTATCCATCAGGGATTCTTTACCTGTGACTCCTGCATTGAAGGGGCCCTTGGGGGTCCCTTTATGATTCTATGATTTTATGATCCAGTGCCCTGTTTTGGACTACAGCTCCCATCAGCCTGAGCCAACACAGCTGCAGTCCGAAACATCTGGAGGGCACCAGATTGGCGAAGCCTGCCCAAGAGGATACTTCACTCTTCTTGAGGGCTGTTGGCAGTTATTTCAAAAGCCTGCTGTTTCTCCTTAGCGTGCCACTTCCGCATTGGTATTCAGAACACACAGTTGTACACAAATCTCCACGTACAAAAATAAACCTTTTTGCTTTTTGTCTCTTCTCTATGTAACGGTTAGAAAACTAATAAAAATAATTAAAAATAATAATAATAAATAAATAAACCCAAATCCTGGGGGAGACTCAAACGCCCTCATGCAAAATGCCCACGCTCTACTGGTAGCAATAACCCATTTGATTAAAAAAACCAAAACAAAAAAACCACCATATTGCCAAACAGCAAATAAAAAAATACAGCCCTCTCCACCCCTACTCTGAAATAGCAATAACGTACACATCTGAAAGTCAGAGCATGTGCAAAACTGTGATTAGTTTGCATTTATGAGATGGCCGGTGGAAATGATGAGTCAGCCCCAACAGTTGCATTTCATCCATGCAATTCCTTATCACCACAGCCCCTTTGAAAGTAGGCTTAGCAGCATTACTGCGGTATCATGCAGCTCGTTAAATGTAAGGTATAAACTGTATTATGTTTATGACAGGCCAAGTTGTTAACTGGGAAACAAAACTGGCTTAACCTCCACCAGGTCTAATGTGCCCTTCTTCAAATTTTGTGATGCAGTTCTCCACTCAGAAAATGTTTACAAAAATGCATTAATTAGAAGGGGAGTCTGTATAAAAATGAACATGAAAAAACATGCAAAAATGCATAGGGTAAATTGCTTGCAGAAATGTGTATGTTAGTCCAAACTGCATATAAAAAAAATGTGTTTCTTAGGAGAAATTCACACTTAACAACTTCTCATTAGGACGAAAATTTTAAAAATGCACATTGCTGCAGAAATGTGGCGATCGGAATTTAAGATTAGAAAATGAGAAACAGAAAGAAATAAGATGGATAGATCTAAGTAGCACACAAAACATCACCATGTTACAGAAGATGCCACTGTCACACCCCAAAACGCTAGTCTTTCAGGTAGGCATATTCCTAAAATTGAAGAGTTGTGCACTACCACATAAGCCAAGTGAGGAGACCTGAAATTTATACCCTGCCTTTCCTTCAAGCAGTTCAAGGTAGCATATATGGTCCTGCCCTTTTTATCCTCAGAACAATTCTGTGGGATATGTTAGTCTGAGAGATACAGTGGCTGGGCTAAAGCCTAGTGAGCTTAACAGTTGACTGGGGATTTTAATGTGAGTCCTTCAAATCCCATTCCAACACTTTACCCACTAAAACACACTGGCACTATTTGTAAAAGAAAAAAAATCTGCCCTGAATGGAATAAAGATTGAGACACCTCATTCAGCCAAACACTTCCCATTACGAGACTTGCAAGGTCTCCATAATGCCACTTTAATAGGTAAGTAATCAAGTGTTACAGACTAGCTATGAAATTCTGGCATGAGTGAAGTCTGCGGGATCCTTGCCATTCATTCCAACGGGGCCAGAAACTCGCGCAGTGGTTTTATTTGTTTTGGAAGGAAGGCCCAAACCTTCCTAATACTGCTCAAATAGTACTAACGCAGATGAAATTCCACTGCTGGAACTTCAAAGAGGCCAACAGTACTCAGTCAATCGATCAGTGAGCAGTATTGGCCAACAATACTTTTAAAATGTTAAGCATAATCCCAGATACCATATAAGAAAAGCGGTAACAAAAAAAAACACAAAAGTGGTAAAAACACACACAACACAATGCACCATTTATCCACACACATGCACCTCAGATAAATAAGAAGAGCACAAAGCCATTAGCACCGCAGACAACATCGCGAGCTGACTATTAGCCACCAACAAAAGCTGACCTTAAAATGCTTTATTTTGCGGAGCAGCCAGAAAGCAACTCCTTCTTCTATCGGTAGGGCATCCCAGGAGACTGATGCCACAACTCTGCAACTCCCCGTTTGGCACGGCCACCAGTTGAACTTCAGTTGGCAGGGGAATGTGGGGTAAAAGAATGCAGAATGGATGAGGAACATTCGGTATGGGGGTCAGATTCGGTTCTCCAGTGTGGTGTAGTGGTTAAGAGCGGTAGACTTGTAATCTGCTGAACCGGATTCGTGTCTCTGCTTCTCCACATGCAGCTGCTGGGTGACCTTGGGCTACTCACACTTCTTTGAAGTCTCTCAGCCCCACTCACCTCACAGAGTGTTTGTTGTGGGGAAGGAAGGGAAAGGAGAATGTTAGCCGCTTTGAGACTCCTTTGGGTAGTGATAAAGTGGGATATCAAATCCAAACTCGTCTTCTTCTTCACCATCTCTTCTTCTCCAGGCCTCACTACCTGGTCCTCAAAACTCTGCCCAGGTCACCCCTTTTTTCCAGGTTGTGCCCACTAACTGGTCCTGCTTCACCCCGTGTGCTTTTGAGTGGCTGAAAAGTGTCCCTGAACACTTTCTCTCCTGCTGTGGTTTTCCAAAACTGGTATTCAGAAGCATTGCTGCCTCAAAGCTATCACAGCTAGTAGCTCTCAACAGCCCTCTCCTTCATGAATTTGTCTAATCCTCTTGTACAATCATCCAAGTTGGTGGCCATCACTGCCTCCTGTGGGAGCAAGTGCCATAGTTATGCGCTACATAAAGAAGTACAGTGGTACCTTGGAAGTCGGCCGAAATCCGTTCCGGAAAGCTGTTTGACTTCCAAAACGTTCGGAAACTAAAGCGCAGCTTCTGATTGGCTGCAGGAAGCTCCTGCAGCCAATTGGAAGCAGCGGACGTCACATCAGACATTCGGGTTCCAAAGAACATTCACAAATAGGAATGGAGTCCCTAAGGCAGTTGGATGGTTCCTTGTACGCCTCCTTCCGGCAATTCCTGCCACCAAGTTGGTGCCAAACGTATTGCCCTGTTTTCCTTTGGACCACACCAGCGAGGCCAAGAGGGAGGGTCTTGTCGTCTGGGCAACGGAGAGGTCACTCCAGCTGCTGTGGTTTGACTTCATCCCTGGAGGTGCACCCTATTGTCTCTCGAGACAGAGGCTTGCCAACAACAAGAAGAGAACTTGGACCAGACAGCCCTTCAAACAGAGGACACATGACTATTGTACATATAAGGAGTTTGGGAGACTGGATTTGGACCACAAGGATAGGCACATGAGAAGCAGATGCACCATCAGAACTAGGCAGCAAAGCCAAAACATGTGAGAGAATCTGCTTAGCGAGGACTGATAGATGTTTTATGTAGGGTTGCAAGAATATGCATGCCATTTCCAAGGCTGTTTAAACTGATAGTTCATTCAGTTCCCCCAAGTAGGGACAATCTAGGCTTTTAAGTTTGGATTTCAAAAGCAGCCACTTACTCACTGATGGCCTGAGCCCCTGAAACTAGAATATCTCAGCACCGCGGGTGGGTGTCTCTTTCAAACCCAGGCCTGCTTGGCAAAAGGAACCTTCGGGGACCATCCACTCTTTGAAGAGGAACGGGATATGGAACAGCTAGGTTTGGAAGAGCTTTGCAACATTAAAACTGGCTTTAATGAAAAGCCTACTCCTATGGGGAGGAGTCAGCAGGATTCTAATGCCCTCAATTAGTTTGAAATATTTACTTGATTCAGCTGCTTGGATTCCTTCCTTTAATTTAAAGGCAGTGCGGGGGGTGGGGTGGGGGAATATTCCCACCGCACAGAAAATCAGAAGGCGGGAAACGTCACAGTGGTGCCTTTCTGAAACCGGCACACAGAGGAAGGGAGAAGGAAGTGTCAGCTTGTCTTTGCCCTTCCTTTCCTTTCAAGCTTCAGCTGCTGAATAACTCCCAGGGGAGGCTAAAGAAATGGCTGTTTGGTTAGCTATCAGGGAACGAAGACGGCTGCAGATGGGATGCAAGTCAGAATTAGGTGTGTTGTGCAAAGCAAATTGTGCCAGGCACTAACAACCCTCACATTAGCAGGACGTTAGAAGGGTTCAGGTGCTTATTTTCCACCTTTTAGAAAGCATTCTTAAAATAGGTATAGAGAGCAACACAGCCTCGATGCTGATGCAGCAAAACAAAATCCTCTGCTACTTTCCACAGGCTTAGCAATTATTCCTTTACTATGGGGTGGTGGGATCAGTCGCCATGGTATGGGGACCCTGAGGCCTCTCTGCACTCAGCTATACAGCTGCAAATATAATGTTTTAAGTGCAATTTAAGCACATTATACAAACATGACACTAGATGGTGATGGTGAGCTTATGGCAAATTCAATATATTTTTCAAAACCCTTTAAAAAAACAACACCAAAGCAAAATAAAAAAAATCCTTCAGTAGCACCTTAAAGACCAACTAAGTTTTTATTTTGGTATGAGCTTTCGTGTGCATGCACACTTCTTCAGATATCTGAAGAAGTGTGCATCTGAAGAAGTGTGTATCTGAAGAAGTGTGCATGCACACGAAAGCTCATACCAAAATAAAAACTTAGTTGGTCTTTAAGGTGCTACTGAAGGATTTTTTTTATTTTACTTCGACCCAGACCAACACGGCTACCTACCTGTAACCAACACCAAAGCATTTTCACATCGTTTTTTTAAATATGTGTCTACATTCCACTTCTATCTGGTTTTCGGAAATACACCTTCAATGCTGCTACCTGAATCATAGTTCAGTCAGTTGTGCATACGACTTAATCTTAGGGTCGTTGGTTTGTCATTGGACAAAAGATTCCTGCATTGCAGAGGGTTGGACTCGATGGCCCTTGTGGTCACTTTCAACTCTACAATTCTATGATACTACGCAGTGCTTTTTTCTAGAAAAATAGGTGCCAGTACTCACCATGAAGTTGTTACAGTAAGTGCCACACTTTTTAACAACAAAAAAGAGGTGCTGTTGGTACTGCGTACCCTTGAGTACCCCTTGGGGGGAACCACTGATTCTATGAATGTCCCTGCTTTGCACCGCCAGAGTGAAGCTGCAGTTGGAACAGCTGCAGAGCAGGTAAAATTTTTGCCATCTCTTCTTGCTTTGTATTTCCTGCATCTATATTTGCAAGAGAGAAGAGTTCTCAGACCATCTGACTTACAGCACAGCTGGCCTTGATGCTGGACTTCTTGGAGGAGAGGATGAAGAGACGGAAAGAGTTAAATTGTTTCGTTAAGTTGTCTTGAAGAGAAACTGCTAAAGGTAAAGGACCCCTGACAGTTAAGTCCAGTCACAAACGACTCTGGGGTTACGGCGCTCATCTCCTTTTACTGGCCGAGGGAGCCGACATTTGTCCGCTGACAGTTTTTTCCGGGTCATGTGGCCAGGATGACTAAGCCGCTTCTAGTGAAACAAGAGCAGCACATGGAAATGCCGTTTACCTTCCCACCGGAGTGGTACCTACTGGTATTTATCTACTTGCACTTTGATGTGCTTTCAAACTGCTAGGTTGGCAGGAGCTGGGACCGAACAACGGAAGCTCACCCCATCACAGGGATTTGAACCACCGACCTTCTGATCGGCAAGCCCTAGGCTCAGTGGTTTATACCACAGCGCCACCCGCGTCCTAGAAACTGCTAGGTGGGAAGAAAACAATGCCATGTTTGATATGATTGAAAGGAAGCAAGCAAGCTATGTTACTGATAAGACAACATTTGGAGATATCGGGAGTAGGAGAAGGCAACCAGTCATGCTGTAGGGTCTTCAAGGAGAGCTGCAGATTAACCACTTTGTACATAGCTGATGCCTTAAAATAAGGTCGCAACACAGGAGGTTGACTGTGCATGTCAAAAGTTGTAAACTGCTAATTGGTTAATGGTGGAAATGACGCTTTACGGCTGTGTTGAATTAAAGTAACAAAGGGGTGAGTTTTATAAAGTTTACACTGCTGTATCTATGCTTGTATTGTCTTTGTATCCGTTTGTAGTGACTTCCGCATTGGGGTTGACACTTTGCACATGCAAAATAAATGTTTACTGATATATTACCATGTTGTTATTGAACTCCAGTAAGGGAAGCAATATGGACATGGGTGGCGCTGTGGTCTAAACCACAGAGCCTAGGGCTTGCCGATCAGAAGGTTGGCGGTTCAAATCCCCGCGACGGGGTGAGCTCCCGTTGCTCGGTCCCAGCTCCTGCCAACCTAGCAGCTCGAAAGCATGTCAAAGTGCAAGTAGATAAATAGGTACCGCTCCAGGGCGAAGGTAAACGCTGTTTCCCTGCACTGTTGTGGCTCGCCAGAAGTGGCTTAGTCATGCTGGCCACATGACCTGGAAGATCTCTGTGGACAAACACCGGTTCCCTTAGCCTATAGAGCGAGATGAGCATCACAACCCCACAGTTGTCCGCAACTGGACCTAACGGTCAGGGGTACCTTTACCTTTAAGGGAACCACTACAGAGGAAGCTACAAACAAAAACTGGGTTGATGTGGCTGACTTTTTTGGGTTAAGCATTTCTGAGCTAGGGAGGGGTGTGTGTTGGTGCTCACATTCTTATTTTTCTCCACTGGCTAGAGGGTGGGGGTATAGGGTGTTTTTTGTTACCGTGCTGCCAATATTGTTATTGCTGTCGGCAGGGTACAGTTTTACTCACACACACACACAGAGAGAGAGAGAGAGAGAGAGAGAGAGCGTGCGTATGCTATGTTAACATTTCTACTACTTTCCTTTTCTATTCTACAATGCAATTATGTTTATGTTCAAGTCACATGAAGACCTACAACTAATCTATATATATATATATATATATAAATGTATTTATAAAAATGTAAACTGGCCATGTGGGTGTGTCTCCACTTTTCTCCGAAACCGCTTGACCGATTGAGTTCAAATTTTGACACAACGTCCCAAGCGAATATGCAAGTGACCCCATACCATTTGCATAGGCAGATGTTGCACCTGGACCAGGTAAAAAAACCCAAACCACGTGTTCCAGAACTCACAACTCAGACGAAAGTGCATGCTGGGAGCACAGGAAAGGTTGCAAAACAGCGCCCTCTAGCGACAGCTACACTGGTACTACACCTAGGCAAGCTTCTCTGTCCACAGCATCTCGGCTTGGCTTTGCAGACTGGGCCGAGTGGAGGTGGGGGCTCACCTGGGTGGGGGTGGGGGTGGAGGGGGTGGGATAGGTCATGGGTCGGGACAGGGTGGGGCCAATCACAGGGATAAGCTGGGGGTGGGGGAGGAGGGGATGGGATAGCTCACGGGTCGGGACAGGGTGGGGGGAGTCACAGGGATGAGCCTGTGTAAACAGAACATTCATAAAACATTTCAACAAAATGAAGGGGGACTCTGAAGGTGAGGTGAGTCTGAAGGGGGACTCTGAGGGTCCATTTAACAGACTGAGCCACAGCAAGGCGTGGTCGGGCCAGCTAGTAAGTTCAATAAATAAAGAAAATTTATTTTGCCTAGCTTGAGTGTACTACTGAAATCTGAAATTGCCTGTCAAGATGTGTCTGACAGAGAGATGGAGATGAGAAACTAGACTACTGTACAGACTTTTGCCACTGGTTCTGTCCACCACTGACATGTGGCCCTTGGAAGATTACTCAGAGGGGAATATGGCTCTCAGGCCATTGCACTAGCTATACTCTACCTGCTTCAGTTCAAACCCAAGCACCACCACCTTCCATTAGCTCCCCTTTTGTTTGTATTCAGAATCAGTGACGAAAGTCCCCACATACAGGTGAAACTCAGAAAATTAGAATATCGTCGAAAAGTGCATTTATTTCAGTAATGCAACTTATTATTTTTTTTTTTATTTTAATTTTTACAAATGCTTTCTTTTGGAAAATCCACAGTAATAAAACAAATAGTTACAATAATTAAAAAATATTTAAAAAAATAACATCGCTATTACATTTCATTAATTCCATTCCATTTATAATTGACCTGCCTAACGACAAATAATTACAATTACAACAAATAAAGGCTTGACGTATCTCGCTTTGCATGTCATGCATCTATCTCATATATTGGTTTCACCTTTTAAGTTGCATTACTGAAATAAATGCACTTTTCAACGATATTCTAATTTTCCAAGTTTCACCTGTACCTGCTAGAATTTCATTTTTTTAAAAAATAATTTTTATTCTCAGAGAGAGAAATTGCAAAAACAAATACAATTTTTTTCTTACATCATACCTTTTCTTTACATCCATATATGACTTCCCCCAATCCCCCCCTTCTGAATTTCACTGTTTTTTAATCATATTTGGGAGTTTCTAAGGACTAACCTCTTATACATTATTTCTCTTTACATACCTGCTAGAATTTCAGTCCCAACACGCTCTGCACTCCCATGAAGAGAATCCCTGTCCAAACTGATTTCGGTCAAGTAACGAAACGTGAAGCTACTCTGAGCCAAAACAGCAATGCAAACGCCTTCCAATTTATTAAACACTTCTGCCTCTAGCCGGATAATCTCTTAATCGCCATGAGCCTGGAGGGAGCTGTCTTTAGGGATTTCGAAAACTTCAACAATGCCAGTTCTCGCGCTATATAGGATTAACAACTTTGATGTTCTAATACACTTGTGAGTACTTCAGAACAGAATAAAAAATTATGTTCTCCAAGTAAAATGTTCTGTATATTTTGAGGTGGGAGGAACGAGACTCATTAGGTCAACTCAGGCTCAGACTACAAGGAACTCCATATTAGTGATTTGTTCATGGTGTTTCTAGAAGTCTGCCCAAGCAGACTAAAAGCCAGAGCAGAGGAAGGGTGGGTGGAGAGAGGAGGCTTATTTCTTTCCCTCTGCCTCGCCCCCCCCCCCCAAGTTGCTTTTCTCCCAAGTTGCTTTCTCTCCCATGGGGAAGACCAAAGAAAAAAAATGTAAGGATCTCATATATCACTTCTCCCATAAGTGGAAAAGGATGTTTGAGGAAAGAGAGTTTGAATCGGAAAGTGCCCAGAGGCAGAATAGCACTTCTCCTGCTGTGCTTCTTTCCCCCTGATTTACAGCTAAAGATGGGTGAATTTGTCAATTTTGTTTTCTGTCAGTTTCTCTCTTTTTTTCTAGAAACTCTCTTCAGGTCTTTGCAACAGACACACACACAGAAGCAGGTGGCTTGCCCAATATACAGGAGCTGGTGTGTGCATGGCCTCCATGCATGTTTAGCATCCCACCCCCAATCAGGCTGAATGCCAAAATAGTACTATTGTCCTCTGTTTGTGGCCTTCCAGTTTGAAGCCCAGGGCAATGCAATCCTTTGCCACCTCCCAAGCCTTCTGATATTTTAGGCCATGACCCTGTGCACATTGAAGTAAGCTCCTCTGTGCAACGTTTGACCTGCACCTGTAATAGCCCTGCCTACGCTCTCATTGTGAAATCTCTGTTTCTGCCTTCCATCACTGACGACCATATTCCTACAAAAGGCAGCGAACAAATAAAATATCTCTCTACCCCGTGGGTAGCCGTGATTCATTATTTTAACTTTAAGGGCATGAAGGAGTCATAACTCAAGAGAAGCAGAGGGCAAGCTGGGTAGGTTTTCTTAGATAATTGAAATTGACCCATAATTCACCGGTAGCCATGGGAGATGTTGCTCCTCGCGTAACTCTTCATAACACCGTTCGGCATGAACTGATTTTCAAACACACACACACACACACACACACACACACACACAAAATCCCATCTGTGAAAAGATCACATTTAATTTTTTTGGACAGGCGTTGCTTGCTATGCATAACGGGACAAAACAGCAATACAAAATACATCTGCTGAAAGAAAAATAAGGACAGAAGAGCCTGCAGGATCAGGCCAATGGCCAATCTAGTCCAGTATCCTGTTCTCACAATGGCTAACCAGATGTATTTGCAGAGCATACCCATCACGGGTGGTAGCCACTAAGAGCCTTTGAACAATCCCTTTTAAACCCACCCTTTGGTGGCCCAACAGTCAATCTCTCTTCCGAGGATCTCTAGGACTTGCAACTCTTTGAGGGGACGATAGGTCTTCTCAACACACTTAAACTACAGTTCCCAAGATTCTCTGTGGGGAGCCATGACTGTTTAAAGTGGCACGATACTGCTTCAAATGTATTGTTCCTTCCTGTGATTACTTTTTTCTTGGCACTCCTGTGGTTTAGGGTTAACATTTGAACTAGCTACCTCAACACTTATGCCAGGACATACATAATTTCAAGATGCTTTTTCAGACATTTCATCCCCTCCATACCTGAAAGTTTCTTCAAAACCAAAGAACTGCCCGCAGAACAGCTCAGAATGCAACTGTGGTGTTCATATGGAGGTGGTTGCAAAATTCAACCAGTTCAAAGATTGAAGATTGGCAAGTGATGGAGTCATCAGGAGGAAGGTTGTCAAAAATTGCCTTTCAGTTGGAATAATTAAACAAGTGCAAATTGAGGAGTCTCAAAACTGCAAATTTAATTTAAATGGGTCCATTGTTACCCACTCTAATGATTCTCTTTCTTCCAGAATTCATTACTTTCTCTCTTTCCTTAAAACCGCGGAAGGCAAATACAGAAGCACTTCGGTAAAGAGTTTTTACCCTTTATTAGTCTTTCCTACAATATCTCATCAAAATCAATGGAGACAACACTGTTTGAGGTTATTGCTATTTAAACACTAAGAACCAGAGAACGTTGTTTCCCTATTACAAGGAGTCTCATGGAAGGAGACGGACTAATGCACCTTAAGACATAATAACTATAACCTGTTTATTGGAGAAGTACAGGCAGTTTGCTTTCTAATAAGGGGATTTACTGAAATAGAAGTCGTAATTCCCAAATTTCCATAGCTAGAATTGTACTAAACACAGTTAAAAACAATTTTCAAGATGAACACCTTAAGGCCAAATTAGACTTTACATGCCAGGTCTTTGAGATAGAGAGACACTTTCAATTATTTTTATTTTTAATAATAATAATAATAATCTGGTTTGAGAGATTGCAAGCAAGAGCAGAAATGTAACTTAACTGTTTCACCACACATTTTTCTCAATCAAAATACACACAACACACAGAGGGAGACAGAGAATTTTATTCCTGCTATGAAATATTTTCACCCATGGAGGGTGAAAACAGCCTGAAAGAGTTGGGTTTGATCAGCAGCCGAAACAAAATCCTTTGCAGAAATAACAGCTCCTATCAACACACACACATAACACAGATTCATTGCACATAATGCTGAACCACTCTGGTGTTTTAGGCTGCACCAGATTCCCTAGGTTGGATGAATTTTGCACTATACAAACAACCCAGAAAAAAAAGCATTCAGATCAGGCACTGCCCTGCTCAAGTCTCCCACATGACTGGGAAGAGGACTTTGGCAGAGTTTTGCTTCACTTTTAACTGAATGTTGTTACATACGAAGCGGGGTTGTATTCAGTGTAGTGCTGTGGCTGAAATTCCCTATGTTCTCCTCCCGCTAGAACCCTCTAAATCTGTTCGAGGGGTTCCCCCAACCCTCTGGATCAGATCTGGAGATGGCCTAGGGGTACTTAGGAGGAAGGAAATTCCGTTGCACTAGTGGTAATCCTTGGGGGCATCATTTTGTTGAATACCCGCTTACCCAGGCATTTGATGGTTGAAGGTTCTGTCCCTGGCAACCTTGAAATTATTAGTTTGAGAGTAGTTGGCTGCTTTTAGGAGTTTTTAACAGATTTTTCTCGCCAAAGAATTGATGCTTTTGAATTATGGTGCTGGAGGAGACTCTTGAGAGTCCCATGGACTGCAAGAAGATCAAACCTATCCATTCTGAAGGAAATCAGCCCTGAGTGCTCACTGGAAGGACAGATCATGAAGAAGAGAAGACTCCCTGGAAAAGACCCTGATGTTGGGAAAGATTGAGGGCACTAGGAGAAGGGGACGACAAAGGACGAGATGGTTGGACAGTGTTCTCGAAGCTACGAACATGAGTTTGACCAAACTGCGGGAGGCAGTGGAAGACAGGAGTGCCTGGCGTGCTCTGGTCCATGGGGTCACAAAGAGTCGGACACGACTAAACGACTAAACAACAACAACAACAACAGATTTTTAGAAGGTTGTTTTTTTAAAAAAATTATAACTTAACTGAGGTGCGAGATATGATGTGCTAGGAAGGACCTCCCCACAGTACCTTCTACACATTATATGTTGTGGCACCCTGGCAATGGAACATCTTCCCTGCAGACATACAACCGGCGGCAACTTTTGCTATCTTTTTTGTTTGCCTTGGCGGATTAGTTGTTTATTGTATGTCCCACAAACTGCAGTGAAATGAACACAACAAAACAGTGCAGTACAGAAAATGATGCCTTCTTACACCCCGCCCAAGAGGGAATGTAGTTGTAAAAGCAAATGTCACTGACAGAAAGTATTTTCTGGGCATGGGTGCCAACTGACTAAAGCCAGACTGTGGAAGGGAGGGGGTTTACTGGTTCGTTTTATTCTTGTTATTACTAAGTGTTTTGTGTTTTTATCTTGTATTTCTTTGCTGTGAACTGCCCTGAGAGCTATGGATGACGGGCGATATACAAATTTAATAACTAATTAAGAATAAGAATAAGAACCTAGACTGCATTTCTGATTTAAGGTGATTGTAATCCCATCCCTCTCAGGTAAACCTTGCTTCAAAAGCTGCCAAGGACCATTAGATTTCTAATAAAAACCCAACTGGAGGTGCAAAACCAAATAAAGGCCTACAGAAATCAGCAAAATTTTGAGGCATCTCTAAAAGTTACTTTTTTCTGAAGCAAACCCATTACCTTCCAAAAAGCACAGTGAAAATGATCATCCTCCACACTTTTGCTGCAGGGTCACCTAATCGAGTATTACTTATCCTTCCCTGCATGAATTTTCCACACAAAGTGTCTTTTTCAGGGGGGACAATAATGAAAAATGAATTGTATTTCATAAAGATGTGGGGAGAAAATAATTATCCGATCAGTGGAGCTAAGCGGTTTGGATCCAATTCTAATCATTAAGGTGATGAACATCCCAAAGCCAGCCTTCTCTTCACCTCTGTGGCAGGAGAAAAGTAATTATTAGATGCAAGGGCGTTTTTCAAAAGATTAGAATGAGAAGCAGTTAGGAATGGAAACGCAATGCTGCTTATCAATTTGCAAGTTCTCTTGTAGGTGCAACGTGTCATGTGGCACACAGGCAGAAGGCCACGCAGCCCATACATGCCAGGCAGCCATTTCGCGAAAATTCAATGGGCAATAAACCTTTGCAATAAAAAGCAAAACTAACCTCCACATTCTGGAAAAACTGTACATGGTGCTCACACAGCGTGGCAAGTCGGGAGACTTCAGCCCATCCATTCGGATAAGAAGTGCGGGAACACCGAAAAGGACGAGGTATTTCACATAAAAGAAGAGGACCTGAGCCAACGCCAGCCCACCTGAAAAGAATGCAAGGCGGGAATATTCAAGTCATTATTTTAATACTTATCGTCCTTCCCTCTCCCCATAAATTAGGACATTCTTTCATATCACCCAAATATACGTCATAAAGGTGTACAGTGTCTATTATCTCTTTCTGCCTCAGTCAGTTGAAGATGTGCATGCTGCTGGGGTTGGCCTAGTTGACCCTCTGAGTCCCTTCCAACTCTACAGCTCTCTGATTCCAATGCATGGGCCATGTACACCAACTGTGCCTATTTTTTTTAAAAAAAGACTTTATTGTTTAAAATAATACAGAGTAGAACATATGCATGATATAAATACAACGATAATTTTCTCCTCATCGTATCTCATACAAAAAAGATAAATACAGAAAAACTAAATGCATAATTCAAAATAAATTCTTCTTCGCAATGTGAACCGTATACTATCTTTATGTTACATCCTATTTCTTCCCTCTTAGACACTTCCCGTCCTTCCAATGTTACAATTTCAAATTCTTTGTTTTCTACGGGTCTTCGTTATAGTTTTCTTCCTTTCTTCTCTATTTTCCCTTAATCTCATTTTTATATTACAAACGTTATTCTATATCTGCCAATATGGAATTATTAGGATAATACATTTTTAGATATTTTTTGTAGACCTTCCACTCTTTGAATACTTTTTGTGTTGATGATTCTCTTACTGAGTCAGTAAGTTTAGCCAGTTGTACGTATTCTAGCATAAGTGTTTGCCACTCCAATACAGTGGGTAAGATCTCACTCTTCCACTTTCTTGCCACTAGTACCCTGGCCGCGGTCATTGCATACAGCAGTAAGGATTTTGTTTCTTTTGGAGTTTCTGGTGGTAGTATGTTTAATAAGAATATTTCCGGCCTTTTTTTATTGGTTGTTTAAATAGTTTTTTGATTTCTTCATATATATTATTCCAATATCTTTTAATTTCCTGGCAGGTCCACCACATGTGGTAATATGTTCCAATTTCTTTTTTACAACGCCAGCATTGGGGACTTGGTCCTCCATACATTTTTGCAAGTTTTTTGGGAGTATAGTGCCACCTATAGAATACTTTCATATTGTTCTCCTGCAGACTATAGCATGCTGTGAATTTCATATTATCAACCCACATTTTCTCCCATTGTTCCATTCGTATGTTGTGGCCGATGTCCTGGGCCTACTTAATCATCACAGCTTTAGTCTGCTCCTCCTTTGTTTCCCACTCCAGGAGGTAATCATATACCAAGGAAATATTCTTCTTTTTAATCCTGATTAAATTTGTTTCAAATTTTGACGTTTCAGTTGCCAATCCTTCCTTTATATCCATTTTAAATTTTTGATTTAATTGAAAATATTGAAACCAATCCGTTAAATGTTTTTTTTATTTCCTCGTGCTCTTTCAACACTAATTTTCCTTCTTTGATTTCTAATACATCTCTATATGTTGGCCAATCATTTCTCATATTTCTTCTTTTCACCGCGACTGCTTCTAGCGGTGATGTCCAGAGTGGAATTTTTGGTTCTAATATTCCTTTGTATTTGGTCCATTAAACAGGTCAAAGCAAAACTTTTCCTTTAGCACTCCTTTCTTGTGACTTGAAGCCATTGGTTCAAGTCCTACTCTCTGGAGCTGGAGAAAACAAGCATGCTCCATCTTCCGTGTGGCAGCCTTGTAGATATTTGAAGATGGCTGTCATATCTCCTCTGATTCTGCTCTTAATAATACATAATAATAATAATAATTTTTTATTTTTTATTCCCCAGCCACTCGGGGCAGCTTCCAACAAAACATTAAAATATAGTAATCCATCAAACATTGAAAGCTTCCCTAAAAAGGGCTGCCTTCAGATGTCTTCTAAAAGTCTGGTAGTTGTTGTTCTCTTTGACATCTGGTGGGAGGGCGTTCCACAGGGCGGGTGCCACTACCGAGAAGGCCCTCTGCCTGGTTCCCTGTAACTTGGCTTCTCACAGCGAGGGAACTGCCAGAAGGCCCTTGGCACTGGACCTCAGTGTCCGGGCAGAACGATGGGGGTGGAGACGCTCCTTCAGGTATACTGGGCCAAGGCCGTTTAGGGCTTTAACGGTCAGTACCAACACTTTGAATTGTGCTCGGAAACATACTGGGAGCCAATGTAGGTCTTTCAAGACCGGTGTTATGTGGTCTCGGCGGCCGCTCCCAGTCACTAGTCTAACTGCTGCATTCTGGATTAGGACCCATGTAGAGTGCATTGCAGTAGTCCAAGCGAGAGGTAACTAGAGCATCCACCACTCTGGTGAGACAGTCTGTGGGCAGATAGGGTCTTAGCCTGCGTACCAGATGGAGTTGGTAGACAGCTGCCCTGGACACAGAATTGACCTGCACCTCCATGGACAGCTGCAAGTCCAAAATGACTCCCAGGCTGTGCACCTGGTCCTTCAGGGGCACAGTTATCCCATTCAGGACCAGGGAGTCCCCCAACCCGCCTCCTGTCCCCCAAAAACAGTACTTCTGTCTTATTAGGATTCAACCTCAATCTGTTAGCCGCCATCCGTCCTCCAACCGGCTCCAGACACTCACACAGGATCTTCACCGCCTTCACTGGTTCCGATTTAAAAGAGAGGTAGAGCTGGGTATCATCCGCATATTGATGAACACCCAGCCCAAACCCGTGATGATCTCTCCCAGCGGCTGCATGTAGATGTTGAAAAGCATGGGGGAGAGGACAGAACCCTCTAAACATACCTAGCTCCATCAACCGTTCCCCATAAGGCTCGGTTTCCAGACCTTTGATCATCTTGTGTGCAGTTGTATGCAATGAAGTTGTCCCATTCAAGCAAGGAAGTCTGCTTGCACAACAGGACTTCCCTTCCCTCTCCTCCACCCTATGCCTTCCAGATCAAATGGGACAGACATGAGGAGAGAGGGAATGGGCCAGGGAGTTCCATTGTGCAAGCAGAAGTTCTTGTGCAAATAGGACAAACTTCATTGGATACAATCCAATGTTTTCAGAACTCTATCTTAAGGATTCCATCATTTTCTGGGTGGATGTTCCAGCCCTCCTTGCTTCCGCAGCTAAATCACTCCCTGATCTCTTAAAGGACCGTTTCAGGAAAAGCTAACTGTGGAACAGAACAAACTGTTTCAGTGATTCTGAACCCAAGCCCAACCTGGGTGGAATCTACACACATATTTTAAAAAGTTATGAAAATGCTTTTTTAAAATAATAATGAAAATATATATTGAATTTGCCATAGCTCACCATCGCCATCTAGTGTCACATTTGTAAAATACGCTTTACAACACACTTAAAACGTTTTATTTGCAGCTGTATAGCTGAGTCCCCAGTGGCCACAGTGCTAAACATGGATCTTAAGGTGATTTTGTCAAGAATCAGCTGGAAAGCAAAATTTCTTCATGGTTTATTGGCATAACTGGCAGCCATCTCTGGACCTGCAGCAAGCCACCCAGGAAAGGATCCCTGATACATTCCCACACAGAAAGATTGATTGCAACCACACTGGAGTCTGCTTAATGCAGCGATGGCCAAACCTGGCCCTCCAGCTGTTTTGGGACTACAATTCCCATCATCCCTGACCATTGGTCCTGTTAGCTAGGGATGATGGGAGTTGTAGTCCCAAAACAACTGGAGGGCCAAGTTTGGCCATCACTGGCTTAATGTAAAGCAATGTTCCCTTTTCAAGTCGTGTTCTTCAAGGAGTAAAACATCCACCTGAAATCTCAGGTGCATCTCATATATATATACTGTACATAGAGCATCAATATGTTAAAACCTCTTCCTTCACTCATTCTAGTTTATGTAGCACAGCAGGTGTAAGAAAACATCAGAAATGTCACACCTCCTTCCAGAATCTCAGCTGGGACCTCCAGGTTTGGATTGGTATAATAAGCAAATATTGATTTTCAGCTCGGCGGAAATCAAGACCTATTGATCTAGGAGATAAATATTTACCCTCAAAGGGCTATAAATCTTCATGTGTCCTAAATATAAAGTCAATAGCTGGTGTGTTCAGTGTTATTACAGACATTGCTCTACTTGTCCATCCAGAATTCTCTTGGTCTTTTATAGCGTGTGTTCCAAAAAATGTGCATTAAGCTGCCCACACCCCACCACCCTAGGGGGGAAAAAAAAAGAAGCAAGGTAACAGCCTGCCAACTGGCTTTCATTTTGTGGAAATTTCTGCACTCCTGAAGACAATCTTCCCAACATTCAGTTCTGAACATTTGCTTTTCTGTGCATTCCTACAATTCCCAGAGCGGTTTAGCAATCAATTCCTCTTCCCAGGGAACTCTGGGGACTGTACCTCTGCGAGGGAAATGGAGGGGGGGTTCTCCTGGCAAGCTACAGCTCCCAGGATTCTTTGTGACTGTTTAAAGTGGTATCATAGTCTTTTCAAAGTACTGGATAATGTGTAGGGTTTGGGACAGAGAGGGAGAAACACACTTTGCATATTTCAAAGGCACTATATAAATATTACTATTGGTTTTGAAAAGTATCACAGAGAAATATTTTAGCATGCAATCCTAAGCATACGCACTAACTGACCTTGGTGAGCTTTACTTGCGGAAGGGGGGTAGCCTAGT
The DNA here is from genome assembly GCF_965207765.1 of Zootoca vivipara. Taxonomy (NCBI): domain Eukaryota; kingdom Metazoa; phylum Chordata; class Lepidosauria; order Squamata; family Lacertidae; genus Zootoca; species Zootoca vivipara. The sequence goes on from NC_142586.1 coordinate 95,861,401, forward strand.
GGTACCTGCTTAGCATGGAAATGATTCCAGATTCTCCAGTAGGGAGTGAGAATGTCCCCAGTCTGAAACACTGGAGAGTCACTGCCAGCCAGTGTTGACGGTACTAAGCTTGATTAAGTCTGACTTAGCACACACCAGCTTCCCACGTCCCTACGTTCTTCACAACTGAGGCTTCTGCACGTACGTTGGCACCCATGAAGGCCAGCAAAAAGAAGGTGGAAAAACTGTGACTCTTAACTCTGCCCGCTTTGCCTCACACAAAATATTGCTGTAGTGGTTGCTGGGCAACACCACTCACTACAGGAGACAGGAATTGCACACTTGCTTTTTCAGCAATGGTGGTGGCTAAGCCAAATAGTCTAGTCACCAACCCAACACCACCATCGCTGTCTCCCGAGGGAAAGGGCAGAAGGAACACACACTGTTGGATGTTCCTTCCGAAAGATGCAGAGTGCACCCAAGTAGCGGTAGCCAATGCTTCTCCCTCACCCACCTGCCGTAATTAATTCAAGAGGGTTCTGGAAGCTTCTCTGTGTGAAAGAAACAAGCAGAAGGTTCACGGTGTTTGGGTCATTCCTTCAGAGAAGCTGAGTACAGCTGGCTTAAACTGGTTCTGTTATCTCTTCTGTCGAGGTTATGCTGACTATAAAAGTAGGACCAAAAACAGGGCAACACGTGACCAAATTCAAACAAACAGAATGTATTTACAACATATGTAATGTCAAAAACAAGACTAGAACATATAATATAATTCACATGAAAACAATTCCAATAGGTTTCTAAAAGTGCCTTTTGATATGAATGGAACCAAATGGCAGAAAGTCATTCAATAAGAAACAAGCTGAAAAGCTTTGTATTGCAAAGTTCCAAAGTAGTTAAAGTAGTCAGCGAACTTGTCGTATTCCAAAGTTCCAAAGTAACTGAAGTATTCAATGAACTAGTCGGACAGTGTTTCCAGAATGTTGCACTGCTTCGTGAGAACTTCCTCAGCGCAGAAACAGAAAATTGACGTATTTCATAAACACATCCATCATATGGATAAATATATGCTTGCGGAACAGTGCTCATAGACTCATGTAGTCACTGTTTTTCTGTTTCTGCACTGAGGAAGTTCTCTCGAAACAGTGCAACATTCCAGAAACAGTTCAAGCCTGTTCTCCCCTTCAGATGCAGATCCTGGGTGGTAGTCAACCAAGAAGAGACCTGTTGAAATGAATAGATCTCTCTTACTCATGCTCCTTACTATCAGTGGGCCTACTCTGATTAAAACTTAGTTGAATACCACCCACGCAGTGCAGCAGAGACTGTCTGCATTCAGTTTCCTGATCCCAGCAGGATTTGCAGTGCCAGTCAGCTGATAGGTGCCGAGCGCAAGCCCCTTTCAGTAGAGATCTTCCATTCAACCTGGCTTGAGGTCCAACCAGGCTACAAAGGAAGAAAGGGAAGAATTGGGGGCACATTCAGAGTGCACTCCTGATTATTTCCTTTGAAGTTGGGCCAGCTGATGTTAATGATGTCAGGTGATTGACAGGTCTAAGTGGCCTGAGTACTTTGCCTACCAGTCATATCCTTTTCCCCACCCCAGCTGTAGCCTATTCTAAAAGGTGTGAAAGACTCCAGATATATTTTGTCATTCATGAACTGGGGCTGTCCCTGTATTTGGCAGAAGATTCTACTATGATAGGCCCGGCCCGTTCATTTCTCAAAAGCATGTGCACACTGATAAAAATGAAAGTTATTGTGCTAACTGTTTCCCATCGTTCACTTTCTGGGCACGAAAAAATCACTAAAAAAATCAAACCACAACTCTTGTTTATCCAGGGCTGGTCCTGGAATTAGGGAAAGTGAGCTCACGAGCTCAGGCAGGAAATCTGTGGCATGAAATAGTTAATTATTTACCAAATTTACCAAATGATCATATATTTTTTACTTTGAGGTCATCCCTTTGGATTTTCTGCCTCAAGCACCAAACCACCTTGGGCCAGTTCTGCATTTAGCATCAAGGCCAATAACCAAACTACCTTGGAAAACGTGTATCTCCTTACCGGTATATGCAGATATGTAGGTGTGCATAGATAGCTATTTTGAAGGTTTCAATGTTAATGTTTTCTCTCCAGAGACTTATCCTGCAATACATTCAGCAGCAGTAGCCACCATAACAAGCACTGTTAAAAACAAGAGTGTTGGCCCTTAAATTATTTACTTACAATTTCAACCATCCTTATTTAGCAAGTGGCTGTTGGCACACCTGCTTGAGTCATCTTTGTGTTAGTACCAGAGATGCTCCCCTCAAAAGAGAATATTCTATGCACTGCTTCAATCGATCAGCAGAAGCAAGTTAAAGATTATGAGCCAAGGCTTAACAAGCTCCTTCGTTTCCAATATAACAGGGTGTCAGGAAACCATATCCTTTTTGATGTAGTTAGGCTAGCCCTGCAAAACTGCCAGCTGAAAACAGCTGCTTCTGCCCCTAAAACATAGCTGCCAAGTTTTCGCTTTTCTCGCGAGGAAGCCTATTCAGCATAAGGGAAAATCCCTGTAAAAAAGGGATAACTTGGCAGCTATGCCCTAAAACAGTAATGATATGTCCAGGAAAAGATACGGGGCAGGTGTTTACTGTGAACAAAACTTTGCCGTATTTCCCTTCCCTGGACAAATCCAGTCTCTCTCACCACAAGGGATCTTTTTATTTGTTCATTTGAAAGCGCGTTTCCCCCCTTTTTTGCAGGAAAGCCAAGAGGGCTAATGTCACTTTTTCAAGATGCCATTGAACAATTATGAAAAGAAATGAAAGCCTAAAGAGCAAAAGCACAAAGCACCGCACTTTAATACAGTCAAACGAGTAAACTTGCAGGGGAATTTCCATGCATACTTATCGTGGAAGGAAGCTCCCCTGTGTTCAGCGAAGCTTATCCCAGGTACAGAGGATGGATACCTAAATAGAGCAGTGTTTCCAGTTCCTTCCAGAGGCCTGTAACTGTCAAGCTTAGGCAGGCTTCCTGGGGAGGGAATTTAACTGACTGATTTCACACAATTGATAGATGGTATCTGAAAGCAGGGCCTCCTCAGGGGAGCTAAATGGATGGGAAGCGTTTGTGTAGCGAAAGACGGCATCCTCAGATACTCTGTCAACTTTAAACAGCCTTGATACGCGTTATCTAGATGCCCCTGGTAAGAAAAGCGACCTGACATTAGAAAGAGGCTTACTGGGATGAAAACTGCTGTTAAGAGTTCTCCTCTTGCAACTGGGAAAGAAAGAAAGGGAGCTCCACAGCCAAGTGCATGAGACAGAATTGGTCCTGCTTCAAGCAACCAGCCATGGGGCACTCTGGGCTCCAGCAAGAAGAGAACTAACCAGCCTAGCCATTGCTCAAGCTGCTAAAATGCTGTAGCTGGATCAGGATTCAAATCCCCACGCAGCCATTAAGCTCACTGGGTAACCTTGATCTAGTCTCAGCCTCACCTGTCTCACAGGGCTGTTGCAGGAGTTGTATGGCGAACAGGATGTACATCACCTTGAGCTCCTTGGATAGGTAGGGTAGAAATGCAATAAGTAAATCAGGGGTCAGCAACCTTTTTCAGCCTTGGGCCGGTTCACCGTCCCTCAGACGGTGGGGGGGGGGGAATGAACAAATTCCTATGCCCTACAAATAACCCTACATTTACATTCTACTCATGTAAAAACACCAGGCAGGCCCCACAAATAACCCTAGATGCATTTTAAATAAAAGGACACATTCTACTCTTGTAAAAACACGCTGATTCCCGGACCATCCGTGGGCCGGATTGAGAAGGCGACTGGGCCGCATCTGGCCCACAGGCCTTAGGTTGCCTATCCCTGAAGTAAATAAATAAGCAAACTCACATTGTGTTCACAAGCAACACGCACAAAATGCATTCACTAGTCAAAGAGTGCATATATGAGTGGAACTATCATACAAAATTTTTGCACTAAAACCCTGACAGATTTTCATGAGGAAGAATGAATTTGCATGATTATTCGTTTATTAATAAAATTTATACATACACACACACACTCCTCACAAAAGAACACAGGGTAGCAATGGGAAAAGTGTAAAGCTGAACTTAAGCCTGGAAAAATGAGTAACTGAGGAAAAACTGGAATCGAATGATTCACCCCCTCCCTAGTTTATAGTGCTATGAGCCTCTTTGTCATGTATCTTATTTTGAAAAGTGGGTATAGACTTGAGATTTTATGAGTGAGTTTCCCTTTATAACTCTTCCAAATCCAACCTTGAAAGAAAAAGGGAAGGAGTAATTTTTGCTGTGTGTCTTTCAAAGCTAATTTTCTCCTTTCAAAAACACATACAGTACTGGAAGCTCCTTCAAATTTCCCTCAAATGCAGGAGGAGAGAGGGAAACACATTTTGATAAACAATAAAAAGCAAAGTTGTTTAAAAGTAAGTAAATTATCTTTAAATCGTGGATCAATGTTTGGGGTGGTGTCCAATGTTTCCTTTTGTGATTACCTCACAAAAGAAGATGGGAGGCACCAAGCCCTATTTGTGGAAGAATCTAGAAAGGGCATGGAAAAATATATGAAGCCCAACACGCTTCAGGCTAGAGCCCTTTCTCATGGGGGGAAACTAAATACAAGTACATTTTTTTAAAAAACCAGTTCACAGTGCCTAACTGTTTGAAAGTCAGGGAAGGTATTCTGCCCACAGCATCCCAGGAGGCTGTTGCCAGATCCAACTATTACAGGGTTTTTGAATCCCTGAAGCCCTACATAATAAAACACCCTACATAATAAACCACCAATTTGAATTGGCTTGAAAGAGTGAGGAAAGTCTTGAAAGAAGTATTACCAAGATACGCAATCATCTTTCCTACTGCCTCTGCAGTGCTAGTACTCCTTCGCATCATGACAAACACACCCTCAACAACCTTCCACTTATTTAGAGGAAACAGACAGGGCAAAAGAGGAGAAACATAGCTTGTAGCAGCATTCTTTATATGGCTCTTCAGTCTTGAAATCTGTCGCATCAGAAACAGAATGCAACATAGCTAAAGGCTGCTTATTGATGCCTCCCCTTGATCTAACCTCTGAGCTTCAGTTGCTTACTATTGATATTATTACATCTTTGTAATAATGGGCATTCCGGATATCCTTTGAACATTCTTGGAAATTTAATCTGGTTGTAGTGGAAGGGTTTCTGAATTTGGCATGGGGGGGGGGGGGACACTTTTCAGTTATTTCAGGAAAACAACTTTTTTCACCAAGCCCATTCCTGAATTGAGTCCAAGGATGAAAGTTGTCTGCCAGTAATGATGAGCTTAGACCAGGAGCACAGAAAACATTGCAGTTTTTTCTCTCCACTCAAGATAATCTCTAAAGGCTTGAGAAAAACAAGCACCAAGCCATGGACTATTCAACAGTTGTTACAGACTTTAAAATGTTCTCCATGGATAGCTACCGTACTTTTCACCTGCTGGAGGGCTTTTTTTAATAATAAAAAAGATGTTTTCCTATTAATACTTTTTATGAAGTCCTCACTTGTCCCTTGTTTGGGGAGGAACATCTCATTAAGCACCCTAAATTATATTTTATTTTGTCCGTTTTCAAATGTAAGATGCCAAATATGTTGCTTCCTCCTCCTTATCTTGCAGAATAATAATACCACACCAAAAAGCCCAAAAAAGCAGCAAAAGAGATTCCTTTGTTGACTTTCCATTAGTATGTAGATGAATGCACAGACATTAATATGTTCAAAAACAAAACACTGGAAGCTTTAAACCTGAACTCACCCAATTCTCATTTTATCTTCTGGATTATTAGACAACAAATTAAAAGACACCAGCTACAGATAGTATTCTTAGACACAATCAGAATCAAGCTCCACTTTTAATTTAACAATAATAAATTAAACAGCAATAATATTTAGCAATTATAGAGCATGTGACAGTGTGCAAAGCAGTTCGCATACATTAGCTCAATTATTCCTTAAGAAGAGTTTGGATTTGATATCCCGCATTATCACTACCCTAAGGAGTCTCAAAGCGGCTAATATTCTCCTTTTCCTTCCTCCTCCACAACAAACACTCTGTGAGGTGAGTGAGGCTGAGAGACTTCAGAGAAGTGTGACTAGCCCAAGGTCACCCAGCAGCTGCATGTGGAGAAGCGGAGACACGAACCTGGTTCACCAGATTATGAGTCTACCGCTCTTAACCACTACACCACACTGGCTCTCTTAACACAATCCTGTGTGCCTGCCCCATATTATTAAACACTACGCTGAAAAGGTGAGGACCACACAAGATGGAATGTAAAATGAGTCATTTAATGTTATGTGAAGGTATTTTAAAATGCAAATAGCATCAACCGGGCATGTTCATCCATATCAGGATTGTAGCCTATCCTGGATAATCACAACGGCTTCCAGGAGTCCTGTAAATTGAAGGGATTTAACACACTGCTTCTGTGGCCCTGAGGAAACTTCCACCTCTGAAAGTGCTTCCTGCATTAAAAGGAGACCCATCAGTGGTGCAAATGCAAATAACAATACCAGAGGAAGTATCTTCCTCAAGACCACAGCACAGAAAGGGTTGTTTTCCCTTCCCTCCAGCTGCAATCCCAATAATAATCACATACCCTTGATTGATGTCATTTGCCTCTTTAAAATATTGGGATGACCCTCAGGATCCCTTCCAACTTGAAGAAGAAGAAGAAGAAGAAGAAGAAGAAGAAGAAGAAGAAGAAGAAGAAGAAGAAGAAGAAGAAGAAGAAGAAGAAGAAGAAGAGTAGTAGTAGTAGTTTGGATTTGATATCCTGCTTTATCAAGTCTCAAAGCAGCTAACGTTCTCTTTTCCCTTCCTCCCCCACAACAGACACTCTGTGAGGTGAGTGAGGCTGAGAGACTTCAGAGAAGTGTGACTAGCCCAAGGTCACCCAGCAGCTGCATGTGGAGGAGCGGAGACACAAACCCGGTTCCCAGATTACAAGTCTAACGCTCTTAACCACTACACCACACTGGTGATTCTATGAAACTGATGAACACACAGGCATAACATGAAAAATAGATACTGCTCTCACCACAAAGAAACCCTCCAGATTCCATGTGGTTGCTTTCAATTTATTATCTTTTGAAGAAGAAAAAGGACCCCTGAACAGTTAAGTCCAGTCAAAGGCAACTATGGGGTTGTGGAACTCATCTTGCTTTTCAGGCCAAGGGAGCCAACAGCTTTCCAGGTCATGTGGCCAGCATGACTAAACTGCTTCTGGTGCAATGGGACACCTTGACGAGTGCCAGAGCGTATGGAAACGCCATTTACCTTCCTGTCACAGTGGTACTTATTTATCTACTTGCACTGCTGTGCTTTCGAACTGCTAGGTTGGCAGGAGCTGGGACACAGCAATGGGAACTCACACCGTCACGTGGATTTGAACTGCCAACTTTCCGATCAGCAAGCTCAAGAGACCACAGCGCTACCCACTCCCATCTTGTAAAAGACCTAGTTTTAACGTACCCTGTTTCAGTCCTCCAAAAATAACAATTTAAGCAGAGATCTGAACCATTACGAAAGTATACAACCCTCCTGTCTAATCCTCAATTGCCTCACAGATTGGTTTTTTAGATTTGTATTTGTTATTTTTTACTAATGATGTTATCTCCACTGCCTTCAGGTTTACATTGCTTCTTTTCATACTAGATGAGGCTGAGCAGCCTCCCGCTACATGCTGCCTAAAGAAGGGGGCAGAAGGGGCTTAAGCCCCCTCAATATTTATGGGCAGGGGGCCAAGGCCCCCCCCCAATATTGAGGGGGCCACCATCCTCCACCACCAACGGGCAAGGGCTTGCCTGCCAGGTGGGGGCAGGAGGCGTGGAGGACAATTTTTACCCTCTGCGCCCCCCACTGCCGATGGGCGAGTGCTGGCCTGCCGGGTGGGGGAGGGAGGGACAGGTCACGTGATGCCGGGCTCCCTCAATGTGGGGGGCAAGTTGGCACCTCTGCCAGAATCTCAGTAAGAATCACATTTAGTGTTAGGAACCACCCAAGCTAGAACGAGGGATCACTGAGACTGTGTACAGGTGCAAGTCCTCATGTTCAACTGAACGTCGGCATGGACAAAATATGGGTCACCTGACATCTTTGTGACATCAGGTGATTGACAGGTGGGTAGCTCTGCCCAAATGTCAAACTTTGCCCATGGGGATGAGATAATGAGGAAGGAAAGGATCCAGCCCACCAGCTAGATCCAGTTCCTCACACCTGGTCTATGTAAAGAGCTTTCTATGAGTTGGGCATGCATGACCAACAACAGCATTCCTTGTTCTGTTCTGTTATTTGCAGTTTGAAGCTCAGGAAAGCCTGAGCAGAAAGGTAAGCATTCACAGTTGTGCATTACTACAGTTGTGCATTAGACTTGTTTTAGAATGCCCTACTTTCCCTCCCCCTTTCTTTCTTTCTCTCTCTCTCTCTCTCTCTCTCTCTCTCTCTCTTTAAGCGCCAGAAACAAAAAAAAGTAAACTTAAGCTTACATTATCAAAGGATCACCTGAATGAAAAAGTTTTGTGATTCACCATCAGTTTCAAAAATCCACCATATGACCATGCATATGTCAAAGAGGAAAACAGCTACCAGATTTTTAGAAGACATCTGAAGGCAGCCCTGTTTAGGGAGGCTTTTAATGTTTAATAGATTATTTTATTTCATTTTTCTGTTGGAAGCCACCCAGAGTGGCTGGGGAAACCCAGCCGGATGGGCGGGGTATAAATAATATATTATTATTAATAATAATTATCTCATTTACAATCACCTGGTCAAAATTAACTTGTGGTTATCGAGATCTGACACTGATTGCATTAAACAAACTTGGTGGCAACCAATTTCACAACCCTGCTTGTTCCACGTCATATCAATTACTTCTTTATTGTATTGAGCCCAGATATGTGGAACTCACAAAAGCACGGGTGCCCTATATTTGGTCTCTTAATTTACCGGTAAATGAATAAGGCTGCATATGTTCCATCAGTTATTAATTTTCTGTCATTTAAACATGAAATGTGCCAGCAACTAGACCTTATTTCGCTTACTGAATGGTATCCTTATTTGAACATTAATCATCAGTTCTGAATCTCATGAACTACTAATAAAGCCATAGAGAAAAACACGTCTCTTTGTGTGGGCAACGTTCTAGGACTTGTTATTCCTGCCTGAGGTGCAAAATGAACTGGAGCTTCCTCAGCTTATGTCTGTCACAGTGATGGTAGAGTTGCCAGCAAAACCTTTCAAACCAGCAAATTCTCTCCTGCTGAAATAGCGTGAGGAGCTATTTCAAAAAACACAGCATCCCCATGCCATTTGTGGCTGTTTTGCCTGCCAGCACCCAAGACCATGGGTCAAGCTGGCCAAACTGGGTATAAACACACTGGCGGGGGAGAGCAGGTTTGGGCCAAAGTTATTATCAAATGGCTGAAAGCCACAGTTCCATGCTGCTCCAATCTGCACATGGCCCAAGAAAGGCTAGCTTTCCCCTGGGCTGAAGATAATAAGATAGCCCCATGCACTAAGAAAGCTCCATAGCTGTCAAGTTTTCCCTTTTCTCGCGAGGAAGCCTATTCAGCATAAGGGAATTTCCCTTTAAAAGGGGGAGAACCTGACAGCTATGCCTACCACAGCCTCAGTTCATTCATTCATTCATTCATTCATTCATTATTATTATTATTTAAGTCATCGCTTCCCACCCAAATATCTTGAAACAGAATGAAATTCAACACTAAAATGTTAACGTAACATATATATGTGTGAGGGTAGCCAACAGATCTCAAGCCGTCGGTGAATTACGGACTGCCCTGGCAGATTGAGTGAATGAGACCAACATGGGCCTAATGGTCAAGAGAGCAGTTTCTGCATGTGCTTTAGAGGGAAGTGATGGGCAGATGGGGCTTGTCAACCAGGGAAGGTAGCCCATCTAGGAGAAAGGAAACTCTGGTCCTAAGACTGTTGGACGGTGCCTTCTATGCCTCCTTCCAGCAAGTCTTGCAGCCAAGCTGGTGCCAAACATATTGCTCTGCTTCCCTTTGGATCACATCTGCAAGGCTGAGAGGGGGGGCTTTATCGTCTGGGCAGCCCAAGACTTCCATACATACTGAGCAGGTTTGCACCCTGGGAGGTCAGTTTGGCTTCACCCTTGGAGACACAACCCCATGTTTCTTGAGACAGATGGATGCCATCAACAGTGTGTGTGTGTGTGTGTGTGTGTGTGTGTGTGTGTGTGTGTGTGTGTACATGTATGTATGGTGTGTATTATATACATAAAACTGAAATAAATTCAACAACAGCCAAATAACATTGTCAGGTCTATACACAATATCTAAAATGGGCTAATAACCTAGCTGGGGAAAGCCTGAGCAAACAGGCTTTGTTTTTAACAGCCTTTGGAAGCACCCATACATTAAAAACAAAATAAGAGTCCTGCTGGATCAGGCCAAAGGACGTTTGCTGAACCTTTGCTGCTTGCGCAGGCTGCCTGGGGGCATCTGGTTGGCCACTGCGAGAACAGGATATTGCCCACAGGGAGCCTGCAAGCAGCAGAAACCTTAAACAGAAGCACTCCTCTTAGGAGGGACAATACACTGCAGATCTCACTGGTTTACTGCATAAAACCAATAGACGGGCACTAACCTAAGGTCCAGTAGGTCACTGCTTCCAGGTGTGAAGGACTGCTGCAGATGGCATGCATATACATAAAGTGAATCATCAACTCTGCCAGCCACCACCAAAGCAAAATACGAACGGAAGCCCTGATGAAAACCCAGAGGTTGAACTTCAAACTGCAGGATTCTTGTTTGTTCATCTGTAATAGAAATAATAACGACGGCGATGGTGTTGATAATGATAATGAATGGTGATGATAACAATACTGTATAGAAAAGATGAGACTTTTAGGCTGCAATCCTATATACATACTTACCAGGGAGTGTGTCCTACTGAACTCAGTGGGACTTACCGTATTTTTCCATGTATATGACTACCTTTTCCTGATTTTTTTGTGATAAATTGAGGTTGTCTTATGCACGGATTAATATGCTAAGTAAGCGAGGGCTGCTGCTGCAGCGGTAGCAGGTAAATGTTGGAGAGGAGGCTGCTTGCCCGCTCTTCCCAGTTTAGGGAGAGTATTTGGTGAGTGCCAGTACACGGTGTATTACGGCACCAGTTCTGTCAGCCAGACCGGGGACCATCGAAAAGCTGCTCAACAGCTCAGCGAACTTACAAAAGAAGCTCAACAACTGTTGAGGGCTCCCAAAAATATGGGTCGTCTTATACATGGGGTCGTGTTATACACGGAAAAATACAGTAGTTCTGAGCTGACATGCAAAACATTGCCCTGTTAATGAAGAAAAGCAGTCTCATTTTTAAATATTTTAAAAGGTATGTCTGGATAGTAAAGTATTGGATGTATTGCATTGACCAGTGCTCATGGAGTGTGGTAGTCTCATGTCGGTTGACAAATTTTATTACAGTGGTACCTTGGTTCTCGAATTTAATCCATTCCGGGAGTCCGTTCAACTCCTGAAATGGTTCAAAAACCAAGGGGCTTTCCCAACCTGGTGCCCTTCTGATGCTTTGAACTACAACTTCCATCAGCCCCTGCTGTAGTATAAAGTACCTGGAGAACACCAGGTTGGGTGTAGACCAAACGTGGGGAACCTACAACTTCCAGCAGCCCCACCAAGAATAGCCAATGGTTGGAAGTGTAGTTGGTGTGTGATGGGGGACTCACGCATGTGGCATTTTGCTGTTTATAACCCATATGATTATGACACACTGTGGGCTCTACTTCTTGTAACCAATTTTCAAACAGAATATGCAGGAATCCATCACATTTGAAGTGCTTCTGACATGCTCCAGATCCTAAAACATAAATACTTCAAAGAAAACCAATTTCAACTGAATTTTCTTATGAACATGAGCCATCCTTACCAGCCCTTTCTTGTGTGAAGTCTACTGCAGGAATGCAATTTTTAAAGTCTCTTTTCCAGTGCTTTTTCTAGGAAAAGAGGTGCCAGAACTCACCAGGAACGCATCCCTTGTTCTCTTATAATGGCGCCCAACTGAGAGGTGCCAGAACTGAATTCTTGTGAGTTCCGACTGAAAAGAAGCCCTGCTCTGCCCTTTCCTGATCTTGCACACCAGGTTTCCTCAGAATCCAATCGTATATCAAAGGATGACCAATTGAGGTATTTGTCCAACATTATCAAACCCCCACTTTAAACTTTAAACTTTAAACTCTCAATGTTTTTTTAATAAGTGCCTAACTCACACTAACTCTGGATCACGTACGTCAACCAACACACTTGTTCTGTCAGCGAAAGGATTTCTGTTTCCACACCTTGTGCCCTACTCCACAGAGTTGGGGGAAGCTCCAGGTCAGGTTCAGGGGGATACAGGGAGAGGAGAAGTTCTGTTGCATGGCACAAAGTCATTGCACTGATTGAGTGTGCTCTCTTTACATTGTCAGATTCTCTAGCATTTTGCTCATTAAATGGTTTAAATAGAGTAAGACTATCAGGATTCCCACACTTCAAGCTTTATGATAATCTTTGTGTAGTAGTTACGAGTCTGGTTGCGTGGATATGACTTTTTTAAAAAACCCAAAAAACAAACCTGACCAAATTTTTATTCCTTAGTAAATTACTAACACATAACAAAAGCTTAAAAGATTTAGGCTTTCATCACTCTTCACTTTTATCCGTCTCTCTAATGTCTGCTCACATCATGCAGAACTGACTCACTTCTCCGAGCATCATGCTTAATCATTCTGCAAAGTTCCCTTCAACCCATAATGGCTGGTAGAATTCACACACACGCACACCCCCAAAAAAGGCATGTGGGATTAGAATAGTCTCAACATCTAATCTTTATCACCCATTGGGATAATTGTTTCTGAAAAAGCATTTTGTTCCCTGACCTCTCAGGAAAGAGATTCTGAATGAATAAAGGCAATTAACGGAAGAGAAATGTGCTTATTTCCCTTTACACTCAGGATTTGCATTCAGAATTTCAAGCAGGAATAATTAAAATGTTCTTTTGAAATATTAAATTTGGAAAAGGTTGCCTTTATAGGAAGATATTCAGGCAACCCAATAAAGCAGGAAAATGATTCATTCAGAAGTATACCCGGTACTTAAAGGTAAAGGGACCCCTGACCATTAGGTCCAGTCGTGACCGACTCTGGGGTTGGCGCTCATCTCGCATTATTGGCCGAGGGAGCCGGCGTATAGCTTCCAGGTCATGTGGCCAGCATGACAAAGCCACTTCTGGCAAACCAGAGCAGCACATGGAAATGCCGTTTACCTAACCGCTGTAGCGGTTCCTATTTATCTACTTGCATTTTGACGTGCTTTCGAACTGCTAGGTTGGCAGGAGCTGGGACCAAGCAACGGGAGCTCACCTGGGTCCCTATACTTAGGGATGTGTTAACTCATTTTTTCTTCAATGTGTGAATACCACTTTCTATTATTATTATTATTATTTAGTGTGCCCTCAGTAAACACTGGCCAGCTTACACAAAATATTTCTAAAACACAGCAATAATTAAATAAATAAATAAATAAATATTAATAATTATTAATATTATTAACTATTAATAATTAATGTTAATTAATTAATTAATGGTGCTGGAAGAGACTCTTAAGAGTCCCATGGACTGCAAGAAGATCAAACCTATCCATCCTGAAGGAAATCAGCCCTGAGTGCTCCCTGGAAGGACAGATCCTGAAGCTGAGGCTCCAATACTTTGGCCACCTCATGAGAAGAGAAGACTCCCTGGAAAAGACCCTGATGCTGGGAAAGATTGAGGGCACTAGGAGAAGGGGACGACAGAGGACGAGATGGTTGGACAGTGTTCTCGAAGCTACGAACATGAGTTTGACCAAACTGCGGGAGGCAGTGGAAGACAGGAGTGCCTGGCATGCTCTGGTCCAGGGGGGTCACAAAGAGTCAGACACGACTAAACAACAACAATAATTAACACACACACCCCAAAAAAACCACCTTCCTTGCATAGAGGCAGCATAAAATAATTTTCAGCCCACATGTAGGACACAGTTAGAACACCTGGATAACGCAAAAAGCATTTGAAAGGCCTTAATTTGTTTTAACTGATTTTAACAGTGATAATGCTGTTTAGCTAAAGAAAATGAAATCACATTTGCTCATCTTTCAGCTTTGGGTAAGGTCTCTTAAACGTTTACTTAATTATGGATTATTAGGCTATTGTGAAGAAACCCAAAAGAAAGAGACTCTCCCTATGTAATTTGACTTTGTATTATTTATTATGATTACTGTAATTGATAATTTTCATTACTCATTTATACTACAGATCTTTAAATCATGTTATATGTGTATTTGTACATTAAAACTAGGTGGGGGTGGGGTGTTGCTTTTCTCCCGAGTTAGATTCAAGGCAGCTTCTAACATTTAAAAATAACATTATAAAAGACCAAATAATAAAAAGAAACTAGTAAAAAATAGCAACTAAATTACATAGAATTATAGAATCACAGAACCGTAGAGCTGGAAGTAACCCTGAGGGTCATCTAGTCCAACCCCATGCAATGCAGGAGTTTCAACAGGATCATACATGACAGATGGCCATCCAACCTCTGCTCAAAAACCTCCAAGGAAGGAAAGACCACTACCTCTTGTGTCTGTTCCACCGTTGAACAGCTCTTAAGGTCAGAAAGTACTTCCTGGTATTCAGTCGGAATTTCCTTTCTTATAACTTGAAGCCATTGATACGGGCCCTACCCTCCAGAGCAGAAGAAAACAAGCTAGCTCCATCTTCCATGTGACAATCCTTTAGATAGTTGAAGGTGGCTATCATATCTCCTCTCAGTCTCCAGGTTAAACATAAAGGTAAAGGGACCCCTGACCGTTAGGTCCAGCCGCGGACAACTCTGGGGTCGCGGCGCTCATCTCGCGTTATTGGCCAAGGGAGCCGGCATACAGCTTCCGGGTCATGTGGCCAGCATGACAAAACCGCTTCTGGTGAACCAGAGCAGCACACAGAAACACCGTTTACCTTCCCACTGTAGCGGTTCCTATTTATCTACTTGCACTTTGACGTGCTTTCGAACTGCTAGGTTGGCAGGAGCAGGGACCGAGCAATGGGAGCTCACCCCATCGCAGGGATTCGAACCGCCGACCTTCCTGATCGGCAAGCCCTAGGCCCAACTCCATTAACCGTTCCACATAAGATTTCCCAGAACCAGCAATTAAAATACAGTTTGGCCAGTGATCAGCATCAACAACTTTTCTAAAATTTGGGTTCAACAAAACAGGGGTCTTCTTATACATGGGGGCATCTTATACATGGGAAAATAGGGTAAATTCCCCACATTCCCCATCGACAAGCAGGCAGGAAGGCTTATGCACCAAGGGCACAGAGGCCACAAAAGAGCCTTTCTGGAAGACCAAGTCAGCCTCTAGCACAGCCAAGCCATTCACCTGGCAAAACTCAGCAGCAGCCTCCTCAAGACTGTCGGTGATCTATGATTCTGACTATTTAGTAAGCAACTGTAAATACAGCAGATATTAGACTATAATGTCTAACATGTCACTTGTATAATACTGTATGTTTGTTTGCCTGCATGTTTGTTATATAAAAATTAAGCATTTACCTTCATTCATGCCAGGACACCTAGAATGCCGACATATCGTTTAGCTGGTCTGGGGGTGGTGGTTTATACCTCTGAAGTAAATTAAGTATTTGTGGGGAAATGGGGAAAAGGGAACTAGGAAACACCTCATTCAGCTAACTTCCCATTTCTTTATTTTATTCTTTCCCCTCTCTTTCCTTGCTCTGCTCATCGCTGGGAAATGATTACACAGATGATTGGCTTATTCTCCATAAAGAATGGAAGATTACTTAATAACTCTTATTACATCTTTCAGGGAGCTTGCCGGATGCTTTCACTATTCTGACTCATCTTTAATGACATCTCACTAGCAGCGAATACTTTGAAGAAACTACCATTCTTCAGAGTGCTTGGTGGGGGGAGACTGGAAATTTCTGGGCTGCTGCCAATTCAGTTGTGATGCATGCCAATCAGACTTCTATAGGCATGTTGACACATCTGCTTCCTGTTCGAGCACCAAATAATAAAATAAAATATTCATTCAGGCACATCAGGCAGAGATCGTCGAGGCCGCAGAGTGTTTCCTTTTAGTGGGTACTGGGTATCGACATCCCTTCAGCAGCTTTGAAAATCTTTAGTTTGGAGGTAATTTTCCTTTCGTTTTATGGAACTGGTAGAAAGGTGCTTACAGCAGCTGATGTTCCTGCTATAGACTTGCCGATACAGCAGCTGCAAATTCTAGATGAAATGGAATCTCACCAATGCAAGCACACAGGTCTGCCACCTCCCCTCGCTTATTTCCTGAGCTGCCGGTTCTTTATTCTATATTGCAAAGATGGAAACATCAGGCCTGGGGGACCAAATACAGCTCTCTCTCTCTCTCTCTCTCTCTCTCTCTCTCTCTCTCTCTCTCTCTCTCTCCCCCTCAAGATTCTTCCTAGGCTACACACCCTTCAGAGAGCTCTTGTCTTTCACCCTCCTGGAGTGTTTTTGCCTGGCTGGAATGTGTCACTGAACAATGATAATGCTTCCTGTTTGCTTGGACGGAGCATAGAGAGATTGAAGAATCTAAGCTACCATAGAATAGTAACACTGGCATTCATTGCTCCCCACAACGGACCCAAATGTCATATGAGCCACAGAACGTTGCCCAGAAGGGATTATGGCCTGTTGACTCACGTGGTCTACTAAGACAAACGATTGCTTTTAATTGCTTAATATATAGAAATTTAATTGTCCCCAAATTTAATCCTCAATATCTCCAGGCAGGGCTGAGGAAAGCTTTGTCTGAAACCCTTCAGAGCTGCACAAACAGCCTATTAGCAACACCTGTTAGCACCTAATAACAACAAATATTATCAGTGAAGCACATAAATTTTAATGCGCCTTCCCCCCAAAATTTAAGATTTGTCTACACCTGTTGCAGAAACAGGACTGCCAGGCTGTGTCCCACTCTCCCCAGCTTCCATCCTACAGAGAGCACTGTCATGTAAAATTATGTAAATACGCCAATGCTTAAAACATTTATCCACTTAAAATCTCATCAGCGAGAATTTTTGAAGAAAGGAAACATGCATTTTTAAGGAGATAATGAGAACAGGAGTTCAGCGCGATCTGAAAAGAGCTTTCTGGCTTTGCTTCCCAAAAGGCTAAAAAATCCTTATGATTGAATGACAATCTCTCTCAAAAAAAAATCTTATCACCTCCCATTTGGAACACGTACAACCAGCTCTCACGACACCTCCAACACGTCCCAAAAGTTACATTCCATCGAAAATGGCCTAGATCTGATGGTCAAAAAAAGAGGTAAGCTTTCCTAGATCTGATGGCCAGTGCCAAAAATCAGCATGGAGAATTCTCACAGTTGAACTAACTGGTAGTCATTTGCAACGTGCACACTTAGGAAGGAATTCAACATTGCACGCTGCAAGTTTTTCAGTTTGTCAGACAGAACAATCTCTCCCCCGCCCCCCGGCATGCTGTTCTGGGGGTTCTCTCAACCCTCCCAAGCCAATTTCAGGGGGTGCACATGGGGAGGGGGGAAAGTCCCATTGCATAAGCAGAAGCCCTTGCACAGAGCTTCCACTGACCAGACACATTAGGTGAATCCTGCCCTTAGGGGTTGGGGACCTGACATTTTGCCTATAGACTTTTCCTAATTATAGAGCTGGATGGGATCTTGGAGGTCACCCAATCCACCCCCTGCTCAGTGCAGGAAATCAAGAGCTACAGCAGGGATGGGGGACCCTTTTGGCCGGGCAGGGCAGATCGTTATCTCCCCTCCCCCATCCCACAGGCCAACTCTGACAAGTGGGTGGGGCCCATCAATCATCCCATGCCATGAGGGTTCCATCCTGCTCTCTGCAGGGGTCTGCTTCATGACAGGGAATGTGCTGGTGTGAACTAATAATAATAATAATAATAATAATAATAATAATAGTGAATTGAATATAAGGAATGACACATGAATTAGAGAAAAATATGTAACATCAAGCAGCAATGGGGGGAAGTAGGGAAGCATCTAATACGAAGAGCAAGAAGTCAACTTTTTTAGAAAGTTGTATTAAATTTGATGTGGTTTGACACTGATTTGTTAAAAATTTGGAAAACTAATAAATATTATTTGGCCAAAAATAAATGTGCTGGTGAAGCAGCACCCAGCAGGAACAAACTCTTCACTCATCAGCTGAGGCGCAGAGGGTTCAATCCTGCTCTCTGCAGAGGTCACCCACAGTTGATTGGCAGGTGCGAGGGATGTTGAGGAAATGGCGCCCTGGACCAAACCTCCACCCTGTGGGTCATCCACATCCTGCCCCCTGCTCCATGCATGTAAGGTCTACAACCATCTGTTTTACATGCAGAAGGTTCTAGGTTCAACGCTGACATCTCCTGGTAGGGTTGATAAAGATTCCCTGTCTGAAATCCTGGAGAGACGCTGTCCATCATTTCCAACAATAATGAGCTAGATGGACCAACAGCCTGACTCGGCATAAGGCAGCTTCCTATGTTCCTAACCCAGGACAAGAGCATCTGCAACAGATTGCTGTCCAATCTGTTATTGAGAACTTGCAGTGAGAGGGAAGCCACCAACCCTCTAGATCAGGCGCCCCAAACTAAGGCCCGGGGAACGGATGCGTCCCAATCGCCTTCTAAATCCGGCCCGCGGACGGTCCAGGAATCAGGGTGTTTTTACATGAGTAGAATGTGTCATTTTTATTTAAAATGCACCTCTGGGTTATTTGTGGGGCATAGGAATTCATTCATATATTTTTTTCAAAATATAGTCCGGCCCCCCACAAGGTCTGAGGGACAGTGGACCGGCCCCCTGCTGAAAAAGTTTGCTGACCCCTGCTCTAGATAGCTGATTCCTTTGTCAAACTGCTCTTACAGTTAAAACATTTCTCCTAATACTCAACTGAAATTTCTGCTGTAGCGCTGAAACCCATTAGATGGAGTCCTGCAGCAGTAAACAAGTCTTTGTCCTCTTTCCATGTGACATCCCTTCCACACCACTCGCCATCTTTGCTGCCATCTCTCAAAATTTGATAAGGATTCCCCAAACCCTTCACCTAAGCCCCAGAACAAAGTCTATGCAATGCCACATTAAAACAAACACCCTCGCTCTAGTTGCTGAGGAACCACCGATGATCACTCTTTTGAGGATTTCTTCCCAACCGGCTGTTAATCAACACTTAAGCAGTTTGTTAACCAGATTATCCTGGGGAGCTTTGTCAATGCTTTGCTGAAATCAAGATGAATTGCATCCACTGTATTCCCACAACCCATTAAGCTAGTAAAGGGGGGGGGAATAGATGAGTGGATTTATTCTTGTGGCTGCCTTCAGCTCTTTTTGCGCCTTGATCTTGCAAAGACAATTCTGAATAAAAGGATTCTTTGATCCAGCCAGCAGGCCCTGCCAGCGACTACACTGGTCTGAGGCCATGCCAAAGCTCCTACTTGCATGGATCCACAGTCAGTGTGTTTAGCATGCCACAAAAGCAACGCAACTCCCAAGAGACTGGGCATCACGTAAGTAGTAAGATCAATATGGTGTCAGAAAACCATGTGGCCAGAGGCCTTCTGGTGAGTCCTGACTGGCATAGGCATGAGACAAAGCTATGGCAACAAAGCAGGTTTGTATGTTGTTATGAAGTAGGGTTTTGCCAAAATTGGGTACCCAGCTATTGTGGACTACAACTCCCATCATCCCTAGCTAGCAGGACCAGTAGTCAGGGATGATGGGAATTGTAGTCCAAAAAGAGTTGGAGACCCAAGTCTGGGAAACCCTATTATAAAGGGACTTAAGAACCAGCAGCTATGAGCAGTACAGAAATTGCGACTCTGCCGGGATCAAAGAATTACTATTATTATCATCATCACCATTATATTAATCACCTTCTAAACGACTGTCTCAAGCCCATTTGCATATAAGATACCAAGAAGTGCTGTCACCTGTTTATAAAATCCATCGAAGGTAATAATGGGTCCGTTGTGAAAGACAGGATAATAGAAGACATAAGCCAGCATCCAAAGGAATGGGTGATGAGTCATTTCGGCAGACCTGTACCAGCAGTATTCTAGACCAAAGCTTGTGTAATAGAGGCAGCGGACAGTCAGGGTGAAAAGAAGCAAGTAGTATTCACTTTCACTGGCATACCAGCCTCTCTGCAGAATAAAAGCAGATCAAAAATTATGTGAAGTATCCCCCACGCACATAAGGAGATAAAGAACATTGCAGATTCAATGCCACACAACCACAAACTAATCATTTTTACAATACTCGGTGTTTATATAACTTTGGCTCTGGTGCTCAGTGTATTAGGCACCACGACCCAGGTGGCGCTGTGGATTAAACCACAGAGTCTAGGGCTTGCTGATCAGAAGGTCGGCGGTTCGAATCCCTGCAATGGGGTGAGCTCCCGTTGCACAGTCCCAGCTCCTGCCAACCTAGCAGTTCAAAAGCACATCAAAGTGCAAGTAGATAAATAGGGACCGCTCCGGCGGGAAGGTAAACGGCGTTTCCGTGCGTTGCTCTGATTCGCCAGAAGCAGCTTAGTCATGCTGACCACATGACCCGGAAGCTGTCTGCAGACAAACGCTGGCTCCCTCGGCCTATAGAGCGAGTTGAGCGCCGCAACCTCAGAGTCAGACACAACTGGACTTGATGGTCTGGGGCCCCTTTTTATCTAAAATGCTACTTTGCTACTTTATTGAATATACCAAACACTGGTGCCATTTCTGGAGGGCCCAAGGTGCCTGGGCACCCACAAAATTTTGACTCTGGGTGCCCACCTGCTGCCTTACTGCTTTCTGGTGCCCTGGTGGCGACTAGGCCTTTGTCTCCACCACAGGGCCTCTGTTGGGGACTTCCTGTGGTTGCAACGGGCCCCACTGGGCTTCCCATGGCCACAGCCGGTTCTGTTGAACCTCCTTCTGCCGTGTGACATCACACCCAGGCACCCACAAAGTTGGGCAGAGCCCAGCGTGTGTGATACCATGATATATAGCAAAATCCATATGAATCACCAGAGTAGATACCGCCTCAGGCAGATTTGAGCTACCATCAAATGTTGGCAAGTTGTTGGGTATTTTACCAGGGAACACAATTTGAATCTTCTGTGTCAGACACCCAAATGTCTTGAGCTGGCCTGCTCTTGGAGAGACTGGCAGCTTCTGGAGTGCTGCTATGCCTCCCCATCTGAACAGAACAGAGCACAAGCTCATATACTATATGTATAAAGTTGTAAAGGAGCCATTGCATGCCCTGTAACAGCACCAAAATTCGTTCTATATTCAGGGAGAGAACTCAATATTGAGATAAGGCCTGAGGAGGATGAAAATTAAGGCAGAAATAATAAACCCTGTGGCACAAATCCCACATGCACAAAGCTCCGTAACATTATTCAGACACTTTCTGTATCCTGCTATGGACTGTATACATCTGGGGAAAGAATCCACAAGTAAGCAAATGGAGAACGGCATTATCATGCACTTTTGGCCTAAAACACCTGTCTGCCTTTTTTTAAAAAAGAAAAACCCCAAAACCCTCCAGTCTGCTTAGCAATAAAGACAAACTCTGCCCAGGACTGTAAAGTGAAGATCTGAGATTTGATGCTGTTGGAGATAAGAGCTTTAATAGGGGAAGGGAAGATTTCAATGGCACAGAGAGGGCTCATTTGGGCAAATAGCATAACCACTTCCATCTGTAGAGGCAGAAACCATTTTGCGTGGGGATTCAGTTCCCAGCCCCCACATGCGTCCATGGAGCATGCATAAACTTGCCCTGCCCCATTATGCCCCTGCCACACCCCATTCTGCCTCCCATTCTGCCCCCATTCTTCCCTCTCCTGGGTCCTGTGCATCAGCGG
Organism: Zootoca vivipara; assembly: GCF_965207765.1. Lineage (NCBI taxonomy): Eukaryota > Metazoa > Chordata > Lepidosauria > Squamata > Lacertidae > Zootoca > Zootoca vivipara. The sequence goes on from NC_142586.1 coordinate 95,883,374, forward strand.
TCACACGTCAATTGGATGCACGCAAAACCGTCGCTGCCTGTAGTTTCATGGGTACAGCTTCCAGAAGGGTTTGTACCAGAAATCTAGCATAACATTTTATATGATGAGAACATAAAGTGAAAGTTTGGACTTCCTCCTCGAGGCAGGCTTTCTAAGGCAAAGAACACAACATAAAGAATTGATTTCATTATGACCAACTTGACCTACTATTAGACCTGGCCAAGATTTGCTTACAGACTTCCGGTTAAGCCCCCAGTCCCCGGTGATAAAGGGTACCAGACGAATGGTATTTGCACAGAAGAGCAGAAAACAAGTCGAAGAGCAGGGAAATGCTCTTTGGATGACCCCAGAGGTTGATAACGCACATTGGGGTTGGCCCCGGGCAAGGTAATACAAAACAACTCTTGGTGTCTATAGAGAGACAGATTTCATATTATGGTGGAAAAGCTGGAGGCATAGGTCATTGAAAGCAGTGCTAACAGCATAAATTAGTCCCAGTGGGTTGCATGGGAAACACTCCACCAGTACAGTACTAACATTAAAATAGCAAAAAGCACTGCTTCATTGTGAGAAAGCCTCATTTCCTTGCCCATTTCCAAAAGTGGAATAGGTAGGTAACAGGAACAAAGGCATTAGCCAGCCACTGTAAGCTTAAAGGCAGAGGGGATTTCATTGGTACAATGAAAGTTCTGAGTCAGAGAAAACAAAAAAGCTCATCTAGAAAAAGTATCAGGTTGGCAATGGGAGTCACGACAGATTGACATTTCCTTAATTGTTTCCAGTTGAAACGTAAGAAAAATGATCCCAATAAGACTAGAAGGAGCAGGAGAATAAAAACAGAGGGGTACTAGGTTTGTGGGGCCGATTACTGGATGACAGAACACTCAGGCACTTATTATCTCCATTATCCTGCTGATTCGAAAGGTCAGCACGACCACAGAACCTTGGAGAAATATAAAAAGGAGACATGGATCTGCAACTGAATACTTCTACAAGTCTTGTCTTCATTTTATGAAATCATGAATCACACTATGGATGGCCCAGTTTGACAAAGAAAATGATGATTAGGGTATTTAAAAGAAAAGTCTACTAACAGAGCTAATATGTGAACCCTTAGAAAAAACCAAAAAACCAAGGTTCGGAAGCCAACGAACCATGGCTTCAAACTGTGATTTGTTGGCAGTAAGCAAATCGTAGTTAAGCCATTAAGCAGAATTCAGACAGTAGAGTTTGCCTGTCCAGGGTGGAGTCCATCCCTATCATGAGTTACTGTTCTAGACATAAGCCTCACCCTCTCCACACTGCTATAAAACCCCTCAAAGAAGTCCTGCTCTTTTTGGAGATAGCAGCAGCTTGGTCTTTTCCAGACATAAATTAATTGTTCTGTTTGTTGCGCTAGTTCCTCTGCTGGTTTTTTGGGACACCGATTTTTGTTTTATTGGATGCTGCTTTCAGTCATTTTTGATATCACCAAGAGATTTTATGGACAGCAGTATAAAAATCTGAAGAAATAACCGCAACAATGCTGATAACACTTCTTCCTACAAATGCACCTGATGCAGAGAAACAGGAGGACTGCACAGAACAACAGCAGAGGCAAAGCCAGACCAGTACATCATAAAGAGAGACAGTGGCTAACCTCCTCTGAAGATGGGTACTTTGCGCTAGTTCGCCCTAGCACACATGTTAGAAATTCCTGAAGCTAGAGGGGTAACTATACTTTACACCTTAAGCTTTCTTATAAAAGAAGTTTCCTCAAAATTCACATTTTCAGAACCAAATTGAAAAGTAGCTATTTCAACAATAAAGCGCTCGGTATGAATGAATTTAAACAAATAAATCACAGTATTATTATTTTTTGTAAAAAAAAAAAAACAGTTACCTTTATTTCTTCCAGGGCAGACATGTGCAAAGTTGACAACAGGAGCAATGAGCCCAGCCACATCAGAAAGGGGTTCTTAAACTGAGCCACTCCGTACGAGAAAGTTACATGTAGAAAAATCACTGCCAAACCATTGGTACCAAGCAGAAACCAACAGGCTGCCATGCCATACACCATCAGAAACCAGGGTTTGTACTAAAAAGACAGGGAGGACAATAATGAACAAAAACACTCACTTTCGGTTCAATGCATGACTCAAGACTCGGCTCCGGATACAACTAGGTTTTGCATCAGTTTGTACAAGGGATAGGAGTACAATGTAGATTTGGAACCAATCCATTAGTCACACTTAGGCTGCGGTGCCTGGAAAAATGTCAGCGCCTGCCTTTATTACAAAAACACAGTGTCGACCTGTAGCATGTAACAGAGACATCTGTGCAAAGTGTGTGATATTTAATTTCAAGCTACAACCACTCCCCCTCAAATATTTAAAATAGGAAGAATTCTTGAAGGAATAATTGAAAATGAAAGTGGCTCACTTCTAATGAATTCCATGCTGAGCAGTGTTGCAGGCTCTCTGTTCTATAAGATGATTAAAACTAGAGGAGAGAGAGAGGAAGAACCCACTGAACTGTGGCACTAAAACAGGCGAGCACAAAGGGAATCAATGCATTTCCTGCAAGGACTGGGAAAGAGATGAGTTCATGTGGCCCAAGGGGGAACTAATTTCCCCACCTACATAAATAAGAGAGCTTTTCATCTTCTTTTCTTTGCCTTTGCAAATGTGGTTGTTTCTGAAAGACTAAGGGCTTCTTCTTTTGGAGGGGTTAATCTTTCAAACATGCACCCAATAAAGATATATTTATGCCCCCTGTCTGCCTACATTTTGAAGCCCTTACAAAAATCGGCGGTTGCAGAGGATAGTTCTCTTCGCCGTTGGAATTGCTTCAGTGATTCTTTCTTAGCTTCAAAGAGCGGCTAAGAAACCAGCAGGCACCTAGACAGGCCTCTTGATGACTTCCAAAGAACAGCTGAAACACACCGAATAGTATCTGAAATGTTGTTCCCCTCTGCTGGGTCACGCGATGTCCCTCGACTCTACTTGGAGCAGCACATTATGAGCAGCCATATTAACCATGCCTTTCTACTGATTTATTTTTTTAAAAAATACCATTTCACATTTCAGAGTGTGTGGCTGATGTAGCACTTGGTATCCTTCCCCCCCTCCCCCGCCATGCTTTGTTCTAGACCAAACTCAGCCCTCCAGATGTTTTGGGACAACAACTCCCATCATCCCTGATCACTGGTCCTGTTAGCTAGGGATGATGGGGGTTGTAGTCCCAAAACATCTGGAGGACCGAGTTTGCCTATGCCTGTTCTAGGACCCTTCACACATTAGCCATGAGAAATGGGAGAGGCCCGTGCAGAAGTGGGGCAGTTGGGTATACTTACCCCAGGCCTCGGAGGGTTAAATTGGCGGGGGCAACCCATTAGGGACCGGCAGCACTTTTGTTTGGGTTTATAACTTTATTCTAACAAGGCTCCCACCCTGAACGTCAGACAAACTCTACCCAGGACTGGAAAGGGCACCACATATTTAAGGGGTACTACAGCGGTGCCACTGATCCAGCCTCCAATGTTGAGTGGTACCCCCTCTGTACTCCCAGAGGTCATGGGAGATCTCGCTGGGCACCTGCCACATAGCCCACCTTTTAGGGTTGCTACCAGGACTGAATGGCACTTTTGTGCTACCGGTACCTGCGGGAAGGGAGGCCACAGAGGCAACAAAACACATCTACACTACTAGTACTGTAAAACTAGAGCTTTCTTATTCTTCTTAAATAGAATGTTGATATATTTGTTGATCCAAAGCAATTTCCAAATTAGAGCGGGTCAGCTGAAAGTCGCCTACCTTCTCCATGTAAAGGCTGGACAGCTGTGATACCGTGAGGTGACCGAAAAGAAGCCACAGGATATATCCTTTACCCCATTCCATCCAAAAATTCCATTCAAAATCCATCGGATCCTAGGCATAAATTGAATCCATCATAAAACGGGTTTAAAGCGTGAGGAGGAGACTGGAAGTACATGACCACTGCTTGCATTTCAATTTAGGTCACAAACAGGGGGAGAAACCATGGCTGAAGAAGTTCTGCGCAGGTATCCAACTTAACACACGAGGGCTTTTTCTACCATTGTCCATTGAGTTGTAACTCATTATTTTTAAATTGTAAACCACCTTTGAGTGCATTGGAAGAAAGACAGTATATAAAATTAAGTATGATACTTCCTCCCTGCTCTCTCTCTCTTTCTCTCTTCCTCCCCTCGCAATGTATCCATCACAATCTGTAGGGCCACATTCACTTTCTAAAGATATCCCCAGGACGCCTGCCAAGAACAATGGCATCCTTTGCACAATGTTGATCAAAAGGAATTTCCAAATTAGAACAGAAAGCAGACGGCAATCACTGTCTGGGTGAATTCATACCGTTAAAAGCGTGGCACAGTTTTCAAGTAGGTGCTGAAGGAATTTTTCCTCCCCTTTGCTTTAGCTTAAAACCTATGAAACGACCACAAAATCTTGAGCGCCGACAAAGCGGCCGTATAACATTTTGCTGTCTGCGGTCCTCGTGAGAGGACAACAGAAAAGGTGTGTGTGGCTAAATTAATATGTTATGCACCATTCCCCTCTCTTACAAATATATATTTGTAGGCATACTTACACACACCATTATATATAGGGGCATACACATATGCACACATCCATATAAATTAACCCAGTAATATGCTAAGCGGGATTTGGGTGTCACAGTAGCAATGAAGCCTTCAGGAGTGGCTGGCTAAGCTGCCCGTCATGAGGGCGGGAAGACTAGGGAGTCACAAAGGTTGCAGGCAGTGCGTTTTTTTCTTTAAAAAAATGTTTAGGGGTACTCTCACTTTCCTACTCATATTGAAATACTGCCCCTCAATGAGGCCAAACTCAGATTCACAAAATGTTTAGGGGTTGTCGTACCCCTGCGTGTCCCCCCCCCCTCAAAAAAAAAGCACTGGTCATAGGCTTAGCTGCTCTGCTGCTAAGGTTCGTTGCTTGCAATTTGCTGAGCTGCTCTAATCCTTAAGAATCTCTGTCGCCAACTGCTGAGCTCCTCAGAAGCTAGGCAGGGCAGGCACTGTTGCCGAAGCATGAGGAACAGACCAAGTCTGGCAAAAGAGCAAGTGGGGGGGCTGAGTCAGCAGCAAGCCATGGGAAGCAAGGAGGACTAGGAAGAGAGACTGGGGGTGGATGGGGCGGAGAGAGAGAATGGTCCCCCCAAAATGATGGGAGGAATAGAAGGCCGATCTGAAAGGGGAAGGGATACTGGGTGGTCAGGGAGGGGGAGATTGGTGGGGCTCACCTGACCTCCTGCTACCTGTGTCACTTTTTCATACTGGGAGTAAGATGGGGAGGCGAGGCAGCGCCAAAGTTAGTGCAGTGGAAGCACCGGATTAGTTCTGCTGCGATGTCTGACCCACTAGCCTTACCCCTCCCTCTGTACCTCCCAGTAAGCCTCAGGGATGAGGAACGAAGCTCGCATATTGATTTAAAGGAAGCTGTATGGGGAGGAACCGTGGCTCAGTGGTAGAGAACGAACACACAGAGGTTCCAGATCCAATCCCTGGTATCTCCAAGTAGAGCTTCCTGTCTGAAACCCTGGTTATATGCTGCCAGTTAGAGCAGGCAATACTGACCTAGATGGGCCGTAACATAAAGGCGACTTCCATGTTTTCAAACCAGCCAAACTTTTGGACTAACTGAAATGCCACCAGTTCCTGCAATTATTTATGAACAGACATGGCAAGTAAAAAAGCCAAGAGTATCTGAGCATACTGTCACAGCTCTTTACATTTCCAGGTGAAATCCCTTATTGCTATTCCTGCAGAAGTTGGGAAGGAATACAGTCAACACCAGCGATATATTGCAGCAGATGTTTTGGACTACAACTCCCATAGGCTCCAGCTAGCAAGGCCAATGGTCAGTGATTCTGGGAGTTGTAGTCCAACAAAATCTGGAGGGCACCAAGCTGGCAAAGCCTGCATTAAGGCTGGAGGTGGGTCAGACCCTTTGTGAAACACTGTTTAGTTTGAGGAGGAATTTCCAGATTTGCTTCAAATTTCACCAGAGGTAGAAATCTAGAGATAACCAAACCCCATCCCCACGGATTTTCATTATAAAATACAGACAACACAGCAATCCAATCTTATGCATGTTTACTCAGAAGAACGCTTCACTGAATTCAATGGCAAGTCTGCATAAAATTGCAGACTAATTCTCTTTTGTCTCCTCTTAAAATTCTGCAGATGTTTCAGCTCTAGAAAAAAGCTACCCAAATTTGTTTCACATTTTTGCTTTAGACTGAACATAGGTGGCATAACTAGTTAAGGCGAATTGTGAACAATATCTTTATCATCATGCCAAAAGCTTTGGGTAGGGTGGCCTAAACAATAAGGTTTCTTGTTATAGCAGGCATCAAAAACAGTACAACAAAGATGCCTGCCTAATATTAATAATGATTGTATATACTGAATAATTATGTGTGGTTTTTAACTGTTGAGTTTTTAGTGTCAGTGGCGTAGTAATGGGGGGGCGCCGCCCCGGGCAGCAAGCTGGGCGGGGGGCAGCAGGCTGGACGGGGCTGACCACCTCCAACGGCCGCCACCGCCACTGCCGTGCAATGCGGCTGCCGCCATGGATGAGAAGCCTCACTCCGCGGCTTGCTCAGGGGGGTTGCCGCGCCGCCGCGGCACATGCCTCTTGTGCGCGCATGCGTCATGGACACATGCTTTGTGGCGCGCGGCGCATGCGCCGATTGGGTGCCTTCGGATTTGCCACCCCAGGCAGCCAGGCGGCTAGCTATGCCGCTGTTTAGTGTTTGTTCCACTAAACATGAAAAAGGGGAGAGGAAATCTTGTTGCGGCTTTTCCTAATAGTTTCATTTAGCTCATATGATGACAATAGTAACAAGTGCTTGCAACATTGACTCCTGAAAGACGAGTGTGCAAGCAAATCTGAATTTGTTTGCACACTAAAGTCCACACAGCTGCACAGATCAGATCTGCAAAGTTTAATGCAGCACTTAGTTCAATTTCTCTGCCAAGCAACACAGGCCATATTAATTGGCAAGCCCAACCATGCCAACCTGACAAGCCATATGGCACAGGGTAGCATTGGGGCTCCATCACAATTTGTGCCAAACTGTTCCTTCTTCATCCAGAGTACAATTTAACACACCAGTCATCAAAGCCAATTACAGTTCACTGAAAGGCAATTCAAACTGCTTATTCCCATGCTTATTCAAATTAAAAATAATATCTCAGCAATATTCATTGACCTTACCTTTCTAAATCCTCCAAACAGTGAATCAGTTTCCAGCTCAAATTCTCTATCAAGTTCCTCTTCATACTCTGCCAGAAATAACAGATCATTAAATAAGAAGTTATTATCAGGAAGTAACAGAAGTTGGTTGTTTCTTATAAACAGCTCAACATGTACATCAGTTTCTGTTGCACAACAACTGCAACCTAACCCAAATTATTGAACATGAAATCTCACTAAGCCTATTGGGGCTTATTTCCAAGTAAGCATGTGTCCTTTCCTAGGGGGGGGACCCCAAATAAAGCCATGGCTGACTTAGGAGGGCAAAAATCCAGCAAGCAGTTTTGGAATAGAATGAAAGAGATGGACTGGGTTTCATCAGGGCTAAAATGCCTGAAGGTGAGAAGTTAAGAGCAGGTCTTTCAGGACCCTGGACAGAGTCTAGGAAGCATACCGTAGAACTTATTTCAATGAATGCATCTTCCCAACTAAGTCAAGTGCTCCTTGAAACCGTCTACTCAGGCTCCACCCCTTTGCTGAGAATTGTGGAGCCTTAAAGGAGTAGCCTTTTGGAGTAGAATCTAGCACGTTCCGGGCATTTGTGCAAGGCACCTGTGGTCAAAGGATGCAGCCTTTGATCCAGTCTCAGAGGGTCTCAGGATCAATGGTGGTGTTCAGGCCTAATGGCCTGCTCCTCAGACAGCCACCCTGGCACCTCAGCATCTGTGTCATCGCTCAGTTCCAGGAGCACGGCAACACGCTTAGGCTGAAAATGGAGTTATCACAGATTGCGTTTCTATGTCAGAGGTGGCCAGCTGTCAGATTCAGACATCCCCAGCAACTCCATCTTAGTCACCCACAGCCCTACCAAATTTTAAAGCAAGATGTGGTGTAGAAAAGCCTTGTGTTGACTTTCCTAGAGGTGAGGACGGGCACAACATTTCATATCCCTGGCACAACCTGAGGACTTCCACTTGCTGAAATACTTAGTGCTATTTAAAAGAGACAAGGAGTCAAAATGCTAACAGGCCAATGATGCCAAGCCTTCATTCTATAGACATTTTCCCTTACTAAATAGTGAAAAGGTGCAAAATGAAACCAAGATCTTTCACCAGAAGGTCACTCACTGTGTGACCATTAGACTCAGAAAGGAGTAACGGTCAGTTTGATCTGGGCTCAAAATTCATAGCACATCTTTAAAAATAAATGCTCTTTTAGTTCTACTGCACAGTATCACAGAAAACACGTTTAAAAGCACTGAAGTAAGTGGTTCCTTCTAACAATGCATGTCTATTTTGGTTTATTGCATTATGTATTGTTTCACTTAAATTTACACATAAAAGCCAGAATAATTAGATTTTTTGTAATGTTCAGCAGTATTCATATTCCATCCTTCTACTGTAAAGCCAATGTTCAGGACAGCCCACAGCATACTAGCTATAACCAAAAAGGCATCTAAGTGCTGTGCTAGACAGTCATTGTCTTTTAATTTCACTGTAACAGTGACCTACTGAATTGATCAGGCAGCTTATTCACAGAAAAAGCGAGAAATATAGGCACAAAGGAGCATCAATAATAAATACGAGTGGTAGGTGGCAGTGAAGCAATAGTTGAGAGTTCAGTCTGTAAGGTTATCAAAAGCAGAATTCCCTTCCAACTTTTCCACCCACAGGCTTTCCAATTAATTTTCTCTCTCCCTTGCATACGGTACCCAGCAACTTCTGTTACAGCTCCACATCCATTTCCTGGGTTTCCTTCACAGCTTGCTGGTGTTTCAAATAAATGCAAATTTAACCTGAATTTATTCAGTCAATTAATTAATCTGTTAAAAGCCAAATCTGCTAACAATTAACAACAGCCTTAAGACTTGTGTGTGTGTGTGTGTGTGTGTGTGTGTGTTGGTATTGCCCTTGCACAGCTATTGGCCACTCAGAGCAAAATTTTCAACATGTATAATCCACTGAATATCAAATGCATTCTTGCCCACAATTTATCCCCAACCAAAGCCCGTCAAGTCCTATTTTGGAGTCACATGGAAGAGAGACTGCCTCAGAGGTTCAAACAGTTAACTTTGCTTAGCTGAAGGGGGAAGAAAAAAGCTCTTCGAGTGAGGAGCCAAACGCTTGATTTATCACCTTTGCTTTTCTGAGGGGGATTCTTAATTTCTACCTGAAGAAATTCATCTCTCAGCAGAATGAGTTTTTGCTCTCACTTTGTGACACCCAAGATAAATCTCAAGGGAAAGTGTCATCTTCTCTGAGGGATTTCTGCTGCTTCTTTTTCCTTTTTTCCCCTGGTCAACCTGCAGACCCTCTTAATCCGGCAGCACTGACCTTGCAGAGAGCAACCCAAAAAATGTAGACCAAGAATTATTTTATTCAATAGATGCTGAACTTTAATGTGTTACTTTGGAGATTATTTAATGGCACGTGAGGCTCTATCCCTGGCTGCCTCCAAAGCATGATTAAAAGGTGCTTCTGCTAGGCATAGATAGGGCAGCGCAGGGAGGAATCAAAGGTTTAAAACAGGAGTGAGGAACCTTTGGCGCTCCAGATATTGCTCAACTACAACTCCCATCAGCCCTAGCGCTAATGTGAACATGCCCATAATTCACTTTCAAAGCACTTCTCCAACATGATGCTATCAACTGCTAGGGTCAGAACAGCTTGCAGATTAGTGGCAGAAATGAGCATGCATAAATGCCTACTGACAAAGATGGTGCCATGATTGAATGGTACAACAGACATAGATAACTGTATTGACTATTTGTGGGCAGAAGGCAGGAAAAAAACAAACTCACAAACAGAGTCATTTGGAGTTCCCAGGTGCATCCTCAGCCTATGGGACACTTAGGGCAGGCAAAAGAAGGAAACATCAGGAAAAATATCAGGCAGTGGAATTTGCTGCCTAGGAGTGTGGTGGAGTCTCCTTCTTTGGAGGTCTTTAAGCGGAGGCTTGATGGCCATATGTCAAGAATGCTTTGATGGTGATTCCTGCTTGGCAGGGGGTTGGACTGGATGGCCCTTGTGGTCTCTTCCAACTCTATGATTCTATGAAAAATCAGGTGGATTAGCCATTCTTCTCCCAACTCCTTCTGAGTGGATATTAACAACAACAACAAAAACAAAAACAAAAACAACATGTGCTTACCACCTTATACCCACAGGTCTCAGGGTGGTTCACAAGATAAAATCACAATATAAGAATGTAAAATACAGAAGAAGAAGAAGAAGAAGAAGAAGAAGAAGAAGAAGAAGAAGAAGAAGAAGAAGAAGAAGAAGAAGAAGAAGAAGAAGAAGAAGAAGAAGAGTTTGGATTTGATATCCCGCTTTATAACTACCCGAAGGAGTCTCAAAGCGGCTAACATTCTCCTTTCCCTTCCTCCCCCACAACAAACACACTGTGAGGTGAATGGGGCTGAGAGACTTCAGAAAAGTGTGACTAGCCCAAGGTCACCCAGCAGCTGCATGTGGAGGAGCGGAGACACGAACCCGGTTCTCCAGAATACAAGTCTACACCACACTGGCTCTCAACTATCCCCCTCAACTATCCCCCACCCTCCTCAGAATCTCCTGTTCTCATTCAGTATTTTGATCAGGATAACCAGCAAATGTCTGCTCACACTGCCCTTCAAATAAAATGATGATGATGATTAATGGTGTGTGCTTTGTCCCATCTTATTTTGCATCCACTGCATAACATTTTCTTCCTACTTTACTCTGGCAGATTCTACTGCATGCTCATCCACTTAAATATGGCTATTTGCTGATTCTAAACCTGACTATTAAGTACAGTTATCAATTCTGCTGCTCAAGATTGCCCTACAGCAGACACACTCTTCAACCCTCTACCTGGTCTATCCTTCCTGCAACTGCCCAATCTCTGGGACCAAAGTGACAAAATGCTGCCATAGGGGAGGACTCAGATCAGCCAAGGGAGGACGTGGCAAGTGACTGAACTAGAGCCTGAACAGGAGGGTGCAGTCTTGCCATCTAGAACTAGGTGCCAGCTTTGCTGATGGGAGCAGCAGACCGACGTGGCCGACAGAGCACACATTTGCAATCCCATCATTCCTGCAAGGTGAGCAAGTGGGTGCGGTAGGGAAGCCTATTGGGACATCTTCCTTACTTCTATACAGTTCCGATCTTACCCTGCTCATGAACTATGACCTGTGAGCCCTGCATTTGCTGCTGAGTCTGTACCATTACATACTTTACTTCCAAGTAAGAATCTCTCTCCGCATGTGTCGGGCAGAAACCTGGACACAATGAATATAAGCATGTACCTTAAGCAAACCTTGCTTTATTTTTATAGTCATTTTCCGTATATAATGATCGAATGCAGCACTGAAAAAATGAGTGCAAAAGTTGAAGAATCTATGTCTGCTTGCCCTAATCACAACCTGCAAGATAGAGATTGCATTTCCAACATTTTCAAAGACTGTTTTGCTATCTCCCCCTAGTGGGGGGAAAATAAGCATGGCAATTTACTTCAAGCCAAAGTATTCTTTTTATATATACATTAAAATATCCAAGGCACATATGAATTAAGCCATCAAATTGCGAGATTCAGAAAGTTCAACAAGGAAGAGAAACACTTTGACATGTATATTGAACATATACATGAATGATTCACACGCGGAATGCTCATATCTCATGTGCATGTTGCAAGGGGAGAGGTTCACTCCTGCACCACACAAAGAGGATATCTGGACAAGAGAAGAGTGTTATCCAACCCACTGAAACTGATAGGAATGTAGGTTCAGTATATGTGTTTATGGAACAGCAGCAGCTATGCACTGCTAGCCTCATTGGAAATAAAAGGAGAATTATGTTGCTAGTGACTTGTTCCAAATACTGTAATGGGAACTGCCTTCAAAAAGAGACCAGTCACCCAACAGAGCTCTTCATTGGCATCCATCTGTCTCAAGAGATAGTGGAGTGCGCCTCCGGTGGTGAAGTCAAACTACTGCATTAGCAGCAGCAAAGTGACCTCCCCAGGATGCAAGTCTAGGCAGTGCGATTGGGCTGCCCAGACAAGACCACCACCCTCCATCAGCCTTACTGATGTGGTCCAAAGGAAAGCAGAGCAATACGTTTGGCACCAGCTTGGCTGCAGGAATTGCCGGTAAGAAGCGCCATCCAACTGTCTTAGGGACTCTACTCCCAATTTGTGTAGGGTTTTACTCCTTAGACTTTTCTTCTCCTGAAGATGTCCCACAAGGCAGTGGAGGTTTAGGATCAGAGTTTTCCTTCTCCTTCCCAAATTGACAAGCCCCGTCTGACCCTCACTTCCCGCCACAGCACATGCAGAAACCGCATTCTTGACCACTGGGCCCACTATGGGTCTCATCCGCTCAATCCACCAAAGCCTGTCTTCTGATACAGGGGAAGTCCCTAACTCACTAAGGGTTTGAGGCCCATCAGCTACCCTCACCTGGTTTAGCCGGTCAGGTGAAGCCATTTCCCAGGGTGTGGCCGCTATTGCATGTTGACAGCTTCTAGGAGCCAGCCACAATTCAGAACGGACAACAGGCAAAAAGGCCTGTGACACGCTTGAGAACCATGGACACAGCAGCAAGACAAGTTCAACAGGAACAGAAACACCACAAGACAAACACCTGTGTCTTCCCCCTAAGTACATACTGACGGGTAGGAACTCCACACCCAACTGATAAATTGAGACAGCAAAGCATCCTTTCTTCTGTTCTTAAGCAACATATCCCATTGAGAGGGAGATATGGTCCACACCTCCAATAAAAAGTGCTATCAATTTAATTTTTTTTTAAAAGTGCTATCAAAGCATTCTCCGGCAACTGTGACTTTCAACAAGTATGCATTTTAATGCTATGAGAGAATCAGGAAAAACTTATGTACTTATGCCAGAAACACAAGGAGGAGAAAGGACTTGTTGGTTGCATCAATGTCAAAGGTCATATCCAACTGCAGCAGTCCATTACTGCCACAGCCATTCTGCAAGTGGGGGACCTTGTTCTTAACATAATGCGATAGCCAAGTTCAAAAGCTGTGTTGCCCTTGGGAAAGATGCCGAGCAACCCCAAGCGCAACTGCTGTTATTGCACTCAGCAACACTCATGTTCTGCAGCTGCCAGCACAACAGCTATTGTTACACCTGTGCAACGTCAGCTCTCAAAATTATTGTGCTGAATTATGTTCAATCTCACCCCAACGCACCAAGTCTGCTTTGAAGACTACTCTTAAAATATATTTATAGAAACCTAACATTCAACAGATATTAGCAAGGTGGGTTCTATGCTCAAGGTGTAAACACTAACATAGATAAAGCACATACACCATGCAACAAGACCAACCTTTTCACCGTTGTGTGCAATTTACCAGTAGAATTCACTGGCACACAATGAGTATAACTATGGATAACTGTGCTGAAGCAAGGGCTGCAAAATTAATGGGAAACCAGACATCAAATTGGAAATTGACAAAAACAGAAACGATCAACAAGGACTGGGGCAGTCTACTAGTGACATGTGCTGTTAAACACTCTTGCTGAAGTAGCAGAAACGGACAACTTCCTCTGAAAACAGAAATGGCTACATACCCATCAGAAACTCATCACCCTGAGTTTCTAATAATCCAATCACTTTACAGCTAGGAGACCCCCAACCTCAGACGCACAAGCTGATATCAATGTGGCCCCTAAGGAATGGCCTTCATCTTTTACTTCTTCCTTGGAATGGCTCCCTCCTTCCTTAACTCCTTTACTTTCCATTAAAGGAATTATCATCCTGAGAGGTGGGTGCATCCCCAAATCCCTCAATACACAGAGCTCTCTGACACTCTTAGCTTCTGCAGGTAAGCTACCTTGGCCAGAAGGTGCTCAACATGCCTGTCTGCTTAACTATTTACCTGAGCCCTTGTGGAAATACAGTGGTGCTTTGGTTTTCAAACTTAATCCATTCCGAAACTGTTCAAAAACCAAAGCAAGAGCTTCCTGCAGTCAAGTGGAAGCCGCGTCGGATGTTTGGCTTCCGAAAAACGTTCGCAAACCAGAACACTTACTTCCAGGTTTGCGGCGTTCGGGAGCCAAAACATACGAGTACCAAGGCATTCGAGAACGAAGGTACGATTGTACAAATCAACCAAGTGGTAAAATATGTGATAGGCAATTTTTTAAAAAGGACTTAACCAGACCAGAAGCTATACGCGGTGGGATATTATGATCCAAGTAAACAGTTTTGTACAAAATGTTAATGCCACTTCTCAAGGGTTAAGGCAAATGAATTTAAATCACAAACATCCAGAGCTCTCCATCACGCAAGAAAAATACTCTAGTTAGGAAAATGAAAACAAATTTCCATTGTTACCCGTTTGAAAACACATTAGTAGGCCAACCTTCAGATTTGCGTCGTCTTTTCCTATTACAAAGTAAATGTCAACTGACTGCTTCTAGTGGTCCCTGACTAGCTGAAGTAAACCTTGAATTACACTTTCATTAAAAGGAGATGCACAGCTTGTGTACCTTCCACCTGGCTCCGCTGCCGCTCTCGGCTCACACAAAGGAAGGGTACCCGCAAGCTCCGGGGAAAAAGCCTTTGTAGGAGGCCCTGCTGGGAGCTGTTACAAAGTACTCCATTAAGACATACTATTTAAGTCAATACACTGTGAACTACAAAAGCAAAAAAATAATAAGTACCTAACGAGAATGAGCCTGAAATAGAGCCTTACCTCGAGAGGCTTGGAAGACTTCATAAAAGGAATAAAAATGAAAGCCGAAGGAAAGGAACAAGTAAAGAGACAGCTCCCATCCCGGCAACAGTCCTAATTGTAACGGCATTTTCAGGGTTCCCGAAACCTAGGAGGACAACATCCTAGTAGATAGCGCCTGCAAAACAAGAAGATAATAATTTTATGAATTTTTTTAACTAGAGGAGTCTCCAGGAAAGGGCAGAACAACAGTTCTATGTGGAAGATAATATTCATCCGAACTGTCAATCATGAGCAATGGCAACTGCATTAGAAGAACAGTTCAGTCCAATTTAGGACCAAATGCACACAGAACATGAGTTGCCGGTGTGGCACTCACAGATGTGCATGTTGCCCTCAGAGGCCTTACCAGGCACCCACAGAGTCCCATCCACCTACCCCTCCCGCTGCTGAAAGAAGCCTTCTTCAGCCTCGTTGAAGCATGGAGAATGATTTCGAGTGGAGCGTGGTGTTACCAGCATGCGATGGCCCTTCCCCTAAAGGAGAGACTCCTCCTCTGCTGCTGTTTGCACCAGGGAGGATGTGGTTAATGGGTTCTTTGCTTGAGTCTCAGGGCTTGCAAAGGAGCAAGGTGAGCACTGCAGGCAGGCACTTCAGCCATTGTTCACCATGAATAGAATCCTGCACTAAAATTATTTTCAGATTAAGTGTCCTGTAGAACAAAATAATAAACGGAGAAGCAGAAAAATGTATCATTCTCAGTGCTATTTTTCTAGGGAAAAGGTGCCAGAACTCACCATGAACACCTCTCTCTTGCAGTACCAGCAAGTTCTGGCTAAAAAAAGGCCCTGATTCATTCCCATTTTATACCATCCCCGCCCCACCCCCCGGGACACAAAGGTGTATGGATATGTTTCCATAAGGGACAGGCTATAGCTCAGTGGCAGAGCACCTGCCTTGAATGCAAAAGGTCCCGGGTTCAATCCCCAGTATCTCCAGGTAAGGTCCCTTGCCTGAAACACTGGAAAGCCACAGCCGTTCAGTATAGACCAGGAATGGCCAGGTGTTATGGTAGTTGCAGTGCAGCAACATCTGGAGTAGACACTACTGAGCTAGAGTCAGGGCAATAATGGTGGCCAACCATGACAAATTCCATTTGCTATTCTTAAAATCCATGGCTGTTTGGTTTACTACAACTCTTGCGCAAGGAGGGCGCAGATGGTGTTCTTTCGCCACACTGCTACCCTGTGGCATTTTTGGGAAATGATGCAATGGGAAGGGAAAAGGCCATGGGAAGAGACTTTTTGCTGCTGTCCCAGCCTCTCCTAATTTTCCTACAAGATTAGTTCACCTCCTCAGATATTGCCCAGAATGTTTCTGACCCATACAGATTGTTAGCTGTGGGAGAGAGAAGTTAAGCTGGACACCGACCGAAAACACTAATTTTATTTTATTTTTATATGTCATCCCAGAAAGGTTTGCCACCTTTTCTGTTCAAACCATTCTGGAACCTCAAGTTGAGTAGCTCTGAGCATGTGCAGAGTGTCTTCCATCTAAGGAAGGTATCTTCAACCGTTACAGAACCAGGAACCACTTTTAACCCAAACATGCATTTGGGGACCCATCTGTTAATCTTTTGCCTTATATTTGCCAGGTGGCAGTGCATCTTGGAGCAGCCTGGAATCCACTAGCGGGTGCCGACCCAACAGTTGAAGAAAAGCTACAAAAAGCTTTCTAAAAAGTGTACCTAACATCTTCAAACAGAACAAAGTACTCCTCCTCAAAAAAAAAACCATGTTTTTAAAACCACATTGTAGAGGAATAGCTAAAAACACAAAAACACCAACCGCATGAATTCCTTTGGGATTGTTATCATTTTTTGACAACTAGGAATGAGAGTGAAATTCTGCCAGTTGATAAAGCTAATCTCAGATCCGCAAAACTGGAAGCCACTCAGCATGCACCCAGGAGCCTTATCAAATTTTTGCAAAGTACTGTATTACAGAAAAGTCCACTGTTGTTGTTTTGCACAACAACCTTACAGCGCAAACTTAAGCCTCACTTAAGCAAACTTAAGCAATGCACTCTATGGGGGGCTACCTTTGAAGGTGACCCGGAAACTACAACTAATCCAGAATGCGGCAGCTAGACTGGTGACTGGGAGTGGCTGCCAAGACCACATAACACTGGTCTTGAAAGATTTACATTGGCTCCCAGTACGTTTCCGAGCACAATTCAGAGTGTTGGTGCTGACCTTTAAAGCCCTAAACAGCCTCAGTCCAGTATACCTGAAGGAGTGTCTCCTCCCCCATCATTCTGCCCGGACACTGAGGTCCAGCGCCGAGGGCCTTCTGGCAGCTCCCTCACTGCGAGAAGCAAAGCTACAGGGAACCAAGCAGAGGGCCTTCTCAGTAGTGGCACCCGCCCAAGGGAATGCCCTCCCACCAGATGTCAAAGAGAAAAACATCTACCAGACTTTTAGAAGACATCTGAAGGCAGCCCTGTTTAGAGAAGCTTTTAATGTTTAACAGACCATTGTATTTTAATATTTTGTTGGAAGCCGCCCAGAGTGGCTGGCGAAACCCAGCCAGGTGGGTGGAGTATAAATAATAAATGCATTATTATTATTATTATTATTATTATTATTATTATTATTTGAGTTCAACGCTACTTATTCCCAGGTAAATATGTAATATAATTGCGGCCTCACACGTTTATTTTAGCCGGGACTTTTGTGGCTCGCGCGCGCCTGCTCGGACCTCTATGTGCTGAACTGTGCTTGCAGGACTCCTCTGCCCATCCCCAGAGGCAACATGTTTTTGCGCATCTTTGCGCGCGCAACCCTCCTGCGCTGCGACCGTCAAGCGGAGCTCCGGGCCATGACGCTTTCAGAGTCCCCTCCCGCTCCCAGGGTCCTCGGACAAAGTTTTCCGCGACAGGAATTTCCTTCCCGCTTGGAACAAGCATGCATTTGTCTTCTGCGCCCGGGGCGAGACGCTCCTCGACTTGCTCGGCTCCTCGGAGCCTCCCTCCCGCACAGCTCCCGGCGCAGGGGGCGGACCTCCACTCCCCGCCTTGACGGTTTGTAGCAACGAATGGCTCGCGGAGCTGCGCGGAACAAATCAAAAACACCGACCTGCGGCGGAGCGCGCCTCCATGCGCGGCCCGGGCCGTCCCTCCCCGTTTCCGGCTCCGGCCCCGGCGAGGCGCGCACTCGCTCCGCCCCTTCTGCAGAGAGCGGCGGGGCGCGCGCGGTCTGGCCCCGGCGCGCGTGCCTTGCAACGTTCAGGACCAGCTTGCGAGACCGTGGGGCTGTTTACTTGAGTGTAAGCCTCGCGGAGCGCAATAGGGTTGGTTTCCTTCCTTCCCTGCACACAGATCAACTTTGGAATGGCGAGGCGAGGCAAGCTGACCTTTTTGCGAGCGTTACTTTAGCAGGCTGGGGTTTTTTTTAATGAAACGGGGAAGAAGCTAAAAGCTGGCTGCAGCAAATTTATATTTTAAAAATGGATCCTCTGAGATGCCCCTACAAGGTCAACACCAGATCACAGTTCCGGCGTTTTCCAGTGCCACCGTGGCACGAAAATAGGGATCTACACCTTGCATAGTTCTTGCATGGGAGCCTCCCTGAATCTGATTTGATGGCGGTTTGGGTGGTGCCCTATGTAAACATGCACTTTCAGTAAGATCTCGTTTTATTTACTGGAACCAGCTTTTACCCATGTCCATAAAAGCTTGTTTTCTCTCCCTTCCATCCCTCCCCTGAAAAATTCCACACGCAGACGTCGCTCATCATCTATTCTAGCCCAGTATTTTTCCCCGGTATATAAATGTCTTAAATAAAATAAATACATCAATTCTGAGAGAGGGGTGGGGTTTTGGTTTAAAAAGCACCACATTAAAATGTGAGGTGCATCTGTCGCCATCATTATTGACTTTCATGAGCAATTTTAAAACGTTCCCGTTTACCCAGTTATTTTATGACTGAAAAGCACTGTACCTGACAACCCTAAGATCACTAAGATGAGAAAATGATTTTGGAATGTTTTAACTGTTTTGGGAAAGCTTTTTAAAAAATAAATAAATATTCTTTTTGTTGTAGAAATGTTTGCTACCCTGGGTTCTTTAGGGAGGCAGGGTGGGATACTAATTAAACAAATATAACATGCAATAAAAACAAAATTCTTCCACATTCCTAGTGACCAAGCAGCTCAGGATGTCTGAATCGGGGGGGGGGAGGAAGGGGGAGAGAGAGATGCTAGAGTTTCTTCCCTAACCCAACTGTGGGGACACCAGAACCCCATAGCTGGGACAAACAAGCATACACTGACAACAAACATGAGATGCCAATAGTTACCCTGGTATTTGTTTTAGTAAAATAGTACAACTGCTACAGCAGGGGTCAGCAAACTTTTTCAGCAGGGGACTGGTCCACTGTCCCTCAGACCTTGTGAGGGGTCGGACTATATTGTGGGGGGGGGGGTTTGAACAAATTCCTATGCCCCACAAATAACCCAGAGATGCATTTTAAATAAAAGGACACATTCTGCCCGGACACTGAGGTCCAGTACCGAGGGCCTTCTGGCGGTTCCCTCGTTGCGAGAAGCCAAGTTGCAGGGAACCGGGCAGAGGGCCTTCTCGGTGTTGGCGCCCGCCCTGTGGAACGCCCTCCCATCAGATGTCAAAGAGAAAAACAGCTACCAGATGTTTAGAAGACATCTGAAGGCAGCCCTGTTTAGGGAGGCTTTTAATGCTTAATAATAGATTAAATAATAGATTACTTTATTTCATTTTTCTGTTGGATGCCGCCCAGAGTGGCTGGGGAAACCCAGCCAGATGGGCAGGGTATAAATAATAAATTATTATTATTATTCTACTCATGTAAAAACACGCTGATTCCCAGACCGTCCGTGGGCCGGATTGAGAAGGCGATTGGGCCGCATATGGCACCCAGGCCTTAGTTTGTCTACCCATGTGCTACAGAGTCAGAACAGCCACCAAAAGATATGGTAACTTCTATTGTGCTGCATTTTCCTTTACTTAGCAGTTATTGAACAAGGAGCCCACTGGATGGCAGCAGACTACAACGAGTGTTGCGTGCAAAAGTCCTGTTCTTTCCCAGATTAAGCAGCCCTGCTGTAATAATAGGGACACCGTCAGCTGATATGTTTGGGAAGGAATCGCTGGGAGGGAGAAACCATGCATATTTATTATACTGATGTCAGCCACCATTCTGCTATAGGTAAAAAGGCACTGTCAAGTTAAGTAGGTCAGTACATTGATCAACCCTGACAGTGATCTCATCTGGAAGAGCTTACTGTCTTGGTCTCTCAAGGTGGAATATGTCTTCCGTCTCTACTCAGCCTGGTTTCTCTCTCTCTCTCACACACACACACACACACCACCTCTGGAAGAAAGAGAAAACAAGTGACGAGTTTCCTGGAGCCTTCGTTTATTAGGCTACCTGTAAGTCAGTTTGCATACATCATACCATGTCTGACACACACACACACACATTTTTCCATGCATCCAAGCTGCAGCATTTTCAATTTGGGCAAATGCAGTGCTTCTCCCACAGGGATGCTTTGAGGGATTTGTTCTTTGCAAATTATGATTATGAACTGACCTGATCCGAATCTCCCAGGCTAAGGTGTGGATCGGATTGCCATTGTCCTTCAGGTTTCACACTTGGGATGTGGTTCCTGACTCAAAACAACAATAACACAAAAGGTACAAATACGTTCACAATCATGCATATTTTAGGACAGTGTTTCCCAACCTTGTGCGTCCAGCTGTTTTCGGACTACAATTCCCATCATTCCTGACCACTGGTCTTGCTAGCTAGGGATGATGGGAGTTGTAGTCCAAAAACATCTGGAGGCACAAGCTTGGGAAACACTGTTTTAGGACAAAGTATGTTCAGCAATGCAAATTTAGTGAGGAAATGCTTTCTCAAGAATACATAATTAAATCTGAATTTTAATACAAGCAATTTTTTTTATTTAAAAAAATGCAGATTAATGGAGAAACAAGATGGAACAGATTTCTGACTGGACAGATGTGAAACTGACATGGACCAGAAATAAACAGAGCCACTGCTTTTTTATTCAAGGGTACGCAGTAACTGCATCTCTTTTTTTGTTGTTAAAAAGTGTGGCACTTACTGTAACAACTTCATGGTGAGAAAGCTAAAGGGACCCCTGACCATTAGGTCCAGTCGTGACTGACTCACATTATTGGCCAAAGGAGCCGGCGTACAGCTTCCAGGTCATGTGGCCAGCATGACAAAGCCGCTTCTGGTGAACCAGAGAAGCACACAGAAACGCCGTTTACCTTCCTGCTGTAGCGGTACCTATTTATCTACTTGCACTTTGACGTGCTTTCGAACTGCTAGGTTGGCAGGAGCAGGGACAGAACAACGGGAGCTCACCCCGTTGTGGGGATTCGAACCGCCGACCTTCTGATCGGCAAGCCCTGTGGTTTAACCTACAGCGCCACCCGCGTCCCTGCGGCATGGTGAGTACTGGCACCTATTTTTCTAGGGGGGAAAGCACTGAACAGAGCCCTCCATTTCCTATACCTGGAGATTGCATGTATTGCTATTAGAGGCTTGTAGCCCAAGATGTGTCTATTTCAAATCAATATGCAACAGGAGCCTTTTATTATGTCCAAAATTCTTGGTTATGTACAGGCTTTTCTATACTTACTATCTCTTTCAGCTACTTTTGATTTATTTGGCTTCCTCCTCCCTCTCTAGGTCTTCGCCTTTTCCGCCTGCTGTCTCTAGGTCAGGGCCGAGGCTTTTCCTGGACTGCAACTTTAAGAACTGTATCAAATGCAGGGATTCAACACAAGAGGTTTTTCTGGGCACAGAAACACAGCAATAGGGACTGCCTCAAGGGATGATTTCTGTGCCTGTTATTATTGCTTCAAAGGTGTAGAGCCCTGCAAGTGCGGTGGGAACCCGTCAAATCAAAAACATAGCTGCACATATGCGAATATTGCAGAGAAACTAGAAAAACTAGTTCTGTCTATATCTGTAAGCGAATGGTGTGTATTTTTAGCTGTAGAGTAAGAGCATTGTTGTTACTCTGAGAAACTAGGCAGGGGAAATGAAGGGGGGAAGGGTCCCCCGTCCCCCCCGGCTTTAAACTCTGCTCAGAATCTTGAAACTCGCTAAAGAACAAGTTAAAGGTGGGAGAATAGAACATAAAAAAGGTGTGGTATTTGCCGAAAGACCCAAGTGAGCGATTTCAACAGCCAAGTTAAATATGATGCAGTCAAGGCTGACATGCACTTCCTTCCAGAGCTCCCAAGTGTAGGGCTGTGAATTCCGAGAGGAAAATACGCAACCTCATCCCACTCTGCGCCTCCCCAGCCAACCGTTCCTTGTTTGCCTTGGCTGCGTCTGGGGCTAGCCTTTCACTCGCTGGTCTGGTTTCGAGGACAATTGCCTCTCTGCAACGGATATCATTCTCCAGCTCTCAGCTTGGTTGCCTGTGAATGGAGCATTTATTTTCATTGACTCACAGGACCGAACGGATGCCGAGAATATATTTGAGGACTTCCACAAATGAGTGGAAAAGCACACAGCCTTTACTGGGCACGAAACCCACTGGCCTGCGTTCTCTTTCAAGCCAGCAGTGTCCCTCCTCTTTTGCAGCAGAGGAGCTAATGCAGAGCTCGGGGATGGGTGGGTAATGTAAGCTGGGTAAGGGTCTTATTACATGCAGGGCTCCCGAGGATTTAGAAAATGAGCTGAAGACAAAAGTGAAACATCTGGTTAGCATCATTGTGTAGCTGAGCAGCTGATTTGGGGAGGCTTGCTTGAAACCGTGGCTGTTTCATCTTACACATGCCATGTAATCAGGCTGCACAAAGGACTCTGGAAATATACGGATCTGAACATCTGGGGCTGTTTTCCTTGCGATGCTCCCTTTCCTAGCAAAAGCCCATTTTGTCATTCATTAAAGGGGATCTGCCTGTTCACGAGACATAGGAACCTGCCTTCTACCAGGCTAGACTGTAATTGCCCATCCAGCCCAGTATGGTCTCCTGACTGGCAGTGGCTCGCTCTCCTGGGTCTCTCAGGCAGTCCTGGGATAGCTCAGTCCGTAGAGCATGAGACACTTAATCTCAGGGTCGTGGGTTCAAGCCCCACATTGAGTGAAAGATTCCTGCATTGCATGGGGTTGGAGTAAATGACCCCTGTGGTCCCTTCCAACTCTGCAATTCTATGACTTTTCCATCTCCTGCTACCCAATCCTATTGTTTAACTGGAGGTGTCCAGACTGAATCCAGGGCCTTCTGCAAAGCATGTCCTCTGCTTCTGAGCTATGGTCCTTACTTGTTTAGTTGCAGCAAAAATTAAAGATGTGTCGTAAATTAAATAACTCCAATAGACACACACACATATTCTCTCTCTCTCTGAATATTCCACCCTATTGTGGTGCAATGTGCACAGGTAGAAGAAGGGTGGGGGGTGTCTTCTTGGTGACTTCGCCAACCCAGGCTCTCCTAATCTTTCTAGGGAGGGAGGAGGGAGGTATCAAAGACTTCCTTTGCCAGCTAAGCCTTGCTTGAGCAACATGGTCTCCCTGAGCTCTTGCATGTTTTGGGTTTCTGGTGTTCTTCCTTGGGCCTTACTCCTGGCCTGCTCTTCTCTGGTCCTGCCCCCCTTTGGTCCTGATTGTTCATTGGTTCTCTTTCAGAGTTCTTGGCTGCTGGGGGTCACATACACACCCAGTGCTGAGTGGTCTGCTAGGGTCCCTGGGACGCAGCCCTCCCAAGGAGAATGCCATGCAATTCTTTTTTAAAAAAAAATCTCATATTGGGACACTTTCTGTCCCCACACATTTTATACATACTTCTACTTGAACTCGGAGAAGTTCTGCAAACATTTTTGTTCTCTGGTGGATCAGGTCTCTGCAACACTTAGCTCATCCCAATCCAGGCATAGGCAAACTCGGCCCTCTAGATGTTTTGGGACTACAACTCCCATCATCCCTGACCACTGGTCCTGTTAGCTAAGGATGATGGGAGTTGTAGTCTCAAAACATCTGGAAGGCCGAGTTTGCCTATGCCTGTCCTAATCCAAACTCACTGAGGGTTTGAGACCCATTGGCTCACCTGGTTTGAGACCCATTGGCTCACCTGGTTTAGCTGATCAGTTGAAGCTGCTTCCCAGGGTCCGGCCCCTGTCACATGCTGACAGTCTCTAGGAGCCACAGGTGTGTGCTGAGTGCAGGGTAGGGACCAAAGATGGACAACCTATCCATGTGCCCCCCCACCTAC
Organism: Zootoca vivipara; assembly: GCF_965207765.1. Classification (NCBI taxonomy): domain Eukaryota; kingdom Metazoa; phylum Chordata; class Lepidosauria; order Squamata; family Lacertidae; genus Zootoca; species Zootoca vivipara. Next base: position 95,907,585 of record NC_142586.1, read on the forward strand.
CCCTTCCCTAACACCCCATACACCCAATGGGAGTTGCAGCTGAACAACATCTGGAGGGGGGCACAGATTCCCCACTTTTATAGGATCCAGTTTTTTAAAAGGTCCTGAAGGACCACACTGTCCACACAGCAGGGACCAGCCATTCGATAAGTAACTCTAATATTTGCCAAAAGAACAAATTCAAAACTAGATTTGGACCAAGGTCTAGTATATATTTAAAAAAACCCCACACATATAGACAGAAAGGACAGCATGTTGCACACACGCTTTCGGAGAAGCTTGTACGTGATTTGGAGGAAACCTCTCATTGCTATGTGGAGCAGCAAAACAGAAGGGTGGGAGGGAGCTGTCCAGATGGGAATGATTCCAGACAAAACAAAAAGGCTGCCATTTTACACACACACAGAGGTCCCCGCTATGTGGGACGGGGCACTTTCGGTTCCTTAGTCAGTGCATTGCTCAGAAACTGGATGGTCTAATAGCTAGATCAATGATTTTGAGTTGGGTTATATATCCTGCCCGAACCACAGTCTTACAGGGCAAGTCACAGCCTCTCAACTTGACAAAACACCGCAGTCAGCTGGCCGGCTACCTTAGGGGAGTGAAGCGAAATGAATGTCTCCTTCATTTAGCACACAGCGAGTGCCAGACTAAGAACAGGGAAACATGGAATTTAACAAGCTGCACCGCTATATTTATATGAGAGGTGGCATATTAGAACCATAGAACTGCAGAGTTGGAAGAGACCCCAAGGGTCATCGAGTCCAACCCCCTGGGATGCAAGAATCTCAAGCAGATCATACATGGTAGATTGATATCCAACCTCTGCTGAAAAACCTCCAAGGAAGGAGAGTCCACCACATCCCAAGCAGGGCTGGCTCTAGGGGAAGGCTGGGTGGCGCAGGGCGCCAGGCTGCTAGGGGGCACCGCGCGGTGCGCAGCGCCCGCCCACCAGCCGCAGCAAGAAACGGGGCGGGGGCGCCGGAGCGATCTCCACACCATGGTGCCAGGGCGCCTGACATGCTTAAGACGGCCCTGGTCCCAAGGGTTCCATTCCACTGTCAAACAACTTTTACTGATTTTTTAAAAAGAAGTCCTCATGGAAATTCATCATTTTACTGCAAATTCCTCCATTTTGTGGAGTACAATTTTTCATTGTTGCAAAGCAATTCCCCCCCCCAATACAATGCATTTTGCATATTTCCTCCCCCACTAATAAATGCATTTATATGCATACATTGCCCTAGTACAGGCATCCCCAAACTTCGGCCCTCCAGATGTTTTGGACTACAATTCCCATCTTCCCTGACCACTGGTCCTGTCAGCTAGGGATCATGGGAGTTGTAGGCCAAAACATCTGGAGGGCCGCAGTTTGGGGGTGCCTGCCCTAGTATATGCATTTGCATACATACTGCTTGGCTGGAGAACTCAGAAGAGTGTGTCTTTTGAAGGAGGGTTTGCACTTTCTTTCAGAATGTGCGAATTCGGCACGCGTCTAAATGCAAAGTTGAATCACATTTCTCCGCAGTCCGTAACAACATATACAGGACTGTGAATGTGCAAGGTTGCTTCTGACTACTTTTCCCTCTAGAAAGATGTAATGGAGAATAAAACACTGGAAATGCAACATGATATAATCAGTATGAAAGGGTGCGTGTGTGATCCAGGTGTTCCTGCACAAAGCCAACTGTATGAGAGGCCAGACTGGAGGATTAATCCCTGACCTCATCCTCTCTGTTGTGTCACTGCCTCTGACTTTGTGTATTTGAATAGAACAGAGACTCCCAACAACCCCCAATGCAGCAAGAGCGCAGAGAGCTAGTGTTTATTTTAAATCAGATTATCGATTTGTCATGGGATATGCTTTTTATCTTAGGGTCTTTGAATTTCTAAGCACTTGCCATATAGTGACAAAATAAAAGTCAACACTGCTCCAGTGCGATCAATCCATGGGCCCTGGAAGAGTGTCCCTGGGGACATAAGCGGCAGCATCAGATCTCCTCCTCCAAGGACAGAGTGGGAAGCCTGACCTTGGAGAGGAAGGTCTGGTGCCAGATTCCCTTTCTCCATGACCACAGAGGCTTCCACTTCTCTTGCCTTACCAGCAACAGAACAGCCAAAATGGGGCCTGCCTGGGTAGACCATGTCACCAGCCTAAAACACAGCTAGGTTAGAGACCTCTCCTGCATGTGAAGAAAGGCTCTGGCAGATTAAGCAGATGAGACCGATAGTGGGTCCAACAGTCAAGAAAGCAGTTACTGCATGTGTTATAGAGGGAAGTGAGGGGCAGGTGGGGCTCATCTTCCTGGGAAGGTAGCCCATCTAGGAAAAGGAAATCTCTGGTCCTAAACTCCCACTGCCTTGTGGGATAACTTTGGGAGAAGAAGAGGCTAGGGAGTAAAACTCTTCACAGATTGGGAATAGAGTCCCTAAGACAGTTGGATGGCGCCTTGTACACCTCCTTCCAGCAACTCCTGCAGCCTACCTAGCTGGTGCCAAACATATGGCTCTGCTTTCCTTTGGACCACATCAGCAAGGCTGGGGGGAATGTCTTGTCATCTGGGCAGCCCAGGACCTCTATATACAGTTCCCAGGTCCCGGGGAGGTCACTTCGGTGCTGCTAACACAGAGGTTTGACTTCACTCTTGGAGGTGCACCCCATTGCCTCTCGAGACAGACGGATGCCAAGATCAACTCTCATCATCCCTGACCACTGGAAATGCTGGCTGAGGCTAATGGGAGTTGGAGTTCTACATCATCTGGAATGGAACACTCATTCTCCTGCTATAGTTTTTTGGAATCATGGCACGCGTGATGCTAAACCATGGCTTGCAGTGAGCCTGAACAAAACCTCAGGTTTGTGTTCTCCCTCCTCTCCGCCCACAAGGCCAGGAGACCCACCCTATTTTTTTGTTGTTGTAGATTGTTTTAATCTTGTATTTTTATATTGTTGCACCCTGCAGTGAAGGTCAGGTAAGAAATCCAACAATAATGACAATATTAACAATACTGTACTCCTCACACCTTGTTCCCAGCGAGTTACTGTGCCTTAACACACAGCGTTCCTAATGTGATGCATGCCTTCTTCTCGACTCTTAATATCTATGCAAGTAAAGAAATTCTTGGGAGTATCATTTTGCATAACAATAGCATTTTATTACCCTTCCCATCTAAAATAATGCAGGGTAATAAGTACTGGGAATTTGAGGCATTATCCCTTGAAAATAAGTGCTTCAGGCATTTGATCTTTAGACATGATTACATAATACGATGCAGAATGAGTGTTCGGAACAACTATTAATATTAATCTTAGCGCCTACACAGTGTTTTTCTCACATCTTCAAAGTGCTTTCCTTCCATTAGCTATAAGCCTTACAATACTTTTGGGACAGTCCCTGGTAAATAAGTAAATATTATTGCCATTATATTGATGAGACAACAGAGCCAGTAAGGCTGCACAATGTGCCCAAAGCCAGCAATCAGAGACACCGCTAACTTGAAGTGAGGTCGGTAGGATGGGGTGGGTTAGGGGGAGAAATTGGGCTCAAAACAATATCACGCAAAGAGCCACAAAGAGACTTGGTAGCAAGTGGGGATGTTCCACATTGTGTAACATTCAATATGTTGGAAATGTTTTGCATCTCAGGAACTCATGAGAACAGAGTAGGGTGGCCAGTTGTGCATCACACAAAAAATGCACATGTGCATTAGCTAATTGATATGTGCATATGCAAATTTGGAAGTAGTGGCTGTTCTCTAAATAGAAATACACTACACTTCACTGCCATAGGGAAGGCTGTGTCCAGTTTACCTGTTGACCTGCTCAGTCTACTGTCGGGGAGCTAAGTGCACGCCCTCCAACATGCCCCAGACTAAAACCAGGATGCGCGTCTTTCGGGGCCATTCTCCTGTGTGACTCGCATGAAAGAACGGCCCCGGCAAATGTGCATCTTTCAGGGCCATCATGATCGTGTGGGAGCCAGGTGACTCGCGAGAGAGCATGCCCCCCCCCAAAAAAAACCAGGAGGTCCTGTTTAAATCGGGACAGTTGAGAGCGTATGTAACTGCTGATGGTCAACTCCTGCCCCTGGTTCTTTAGCCGTATTCAAATAAGGGAATATCCTTTGCTATAAAGTGACAGATGGCCACCCAGCAATGGATGTATGCCTGAAGTCAACAGATACTGTTTTTGACCATTCCTACATGGGGGCAGGGGGGAACTCTCTGCAACCAGAAAACACATCTGGGAGAGATGTTCAAGGGGAGCACTGCATTGCTGGCTTTCTGTTTGCATGGCGTTTGAAACCTAGGAGACTCCCCTCACCCACAGTCTGAAGTGGTGCAGTCCGCCGTAGGACTTTTGGCGCATTACCATCTCATTCCATTGCATTTGTACGCCAAGTCCCACAAGACTGTGCCCCAGTTCCATTCCCTTCAGGGTTTGTTTGTTTTTCCCCATTCAGGTCAATAGATGTCATTTACATTGGGGGTGGGGCAGGGAAGAGTAGTCAAAGGGCTGCAGTCAAAGGCATCAGGGAGGAGAAACCAAAAGCTGACCTGCAGCCCCCAACCTGGTTTTGACGCTGTAGGGGCTTTGCAATTCAAAAACCCCAGGTTTTCTTGATAATGACGAGCTTTGAGCCAAGAGCCCATGTAAACCAGAGAAATCATAACTCAGGAGTTGCTATGTAGATGCAGATTTAGGTCAGTTAAGTGGCTTCATGCAGAGAAGCCTCAGGTCTCACACGAAAGCAAGGACTTTTATTTTATTTATTTATTCATTCATTCATTCATTCATTTTTAAAAGGTCATTTTTCAAATTTGCCCAGATTTGCCCAAAAATGAAAGGCACAAATACAGGATGGGTGACACCTGGCTTGAGAGCAGTACATGTGAAAAGGATCTAGGAGTCTTGGTAGAACACAAACTTGCCAAGAGTCAACAGTGTGATGTAGCAGCTAAAAAAGCCAATGCAATTCTGGGCTGCATCAAGAGGAGTATAGCATCTAGCTCAAGGGAAGTAATAGTACCACTGTATTCCGCTCTGGTCAGACCTCACCTGAAATACTGTGTCCAGTTCTGGGCACCACAGTTCAAGAAGGATACTGACAAGCTGGAACGTGTCCAGAGGAGGGCAACCAAAATGGTCAAAGGCCTGGAAACAATGCCTTATGAGGAATGGCTTAGGAAGCTGGGTATGTTTAGCCTGGAGAAGAGAAGGTTAAGGGGGTGATATGATAGCCATGTTCCAATATATAAAAGGATGTCATATACCCGTGTTTCTCCGAAAATAAGACACCGTCTTATATTTATTTTTCCTCAAAAACCCCCACTATGGCTTATTTTCAGGGGATGTCTTTTTTTCCCTCCTCCTGCCGTGGCCGGCATTGCTGCTACACCTATCACTATGTCTTATTTTCGGGGTATGGCTTATATTCCTTCAATGCTTAAAAATCCTGCTACGGCTTATTTTATGGCTATGTCTTATTTTCGGAGAAACAGGGTAGAAGAGGGTGAAAGGTTGTTTTCTGCTTTTCTCTAGAGAAGCGGACACAGAGCAATGGATTCAAGCTACAAGAAAGAAGATTCCACCTAAACATTAGGAAGAACTTCCTGACAGTAAGAGCTGTTCGACAGTGGAATTTGCTACCAAGAAGTGTGGTGGAGTCTCCTTCTTTGGAGGTCTTTAAGCGGAGCCTTGACAGCCATCTGTCAGGAATGCTTTGATGGTGTTTCCTGCTTGGCAGGGGGTTCGACTGGATGGCCCTTGTGGTCTCTTCCAACTCTATGATTCTATGATTCAAAGGCTCAAATAAATATGACAGCCCATGCATATGTTGCATATAGTGGGGTGATTGCTTACTTACTTATTTTTATTTGCAGGATTGCTAGACTGTGTCCTCCACTGCCAGAAGGGAAAGGATGTTGAAGTTACCCCTCCACAGGGAATACCTGGGCAGCAGATTGAACAGGCACTCAACTGGCCTGGCCTTGGTCTTCCCTGCTATGGTGAGACATTTGATGTATCCTTTTAAAGTATAGTCACCATAAATTTATATAAATATGCACTATGTATGTAAATGTTATGCAGGTGTGTGTCCTGTTTTTGTCTCTTGGAAACGCACTTCCTCATTTTTGGCGATTTTTAAGTGACCACCTCCTCAGCATTAGTTACCCAACTCTCCTTTTACACAAGTAAGGGCAATCATCAGAAAATAAAGAAATAATAATTCACCTTTTTGGGGGGTGGGGATTGCGGGGAGGGATGGAAAGAGAGAGATGGAGAGAGAAAGAGGAGATAGACTTACCATAACTTGAAATTGGGTAATTTTAAGTGGCGGGTTTTTTTCCTCCCAGAAGAAAGCAAGTGAAATAGACACAAAAATGAAACATTACTGTAAAAATTGCCTTAAAAGGGGGTACTTATGCACATTTGGAAGAGAAACTAGTAACAAAGTGCACGTTAACAATTTGGGGCTTAAAGAGAATCAGCACCACTTCAGGGAAATTCTCAAATTTTATGAGGAATTTCACAAGTGGAAAATACATTATAGTCGGTGAAAATACTTTACTAGAATCGCTTTGCAAGAGATCTGAGCTATTCAAGGCATTTATTTTCTGCCACATCTTAAAAGAGCAGCCAACCTTTCCAACTGGAGCATACAGATATGCCTATACAAGACAAAAAAAACTGTAAGGGCTTTCCTGGGCAACCGTATATCAACAAGGCCTGTTCATGTGAACCTCTCAGGACTTGGACAGCTTAGCAAATCTGGTCATCTTTTTCATTGATTTATTAAAAAATGTTTATATCCTGCCTTTCCCAAAGAGTTTGAGGCAGCTAACAAAGCAGAACAAAAAATAAAAATAAAGCAAACGTATCCCCCTCAAAAATATTTTTTTACAAATTACAATTAAAAAGAAAGAAGCAGGGGATCAGCAGGTAAAACAAGAAGAACAGCTGAAACTAGATAAGCAGGTTTAAATGAAGCCACTAAAAGCCCAAAGTGAAGACACACAGGACCAGTGGTCAGGGATGATGGGAATTGTAGTCTCAAAACATCTGGAGGGCCGAGTTTGCCTATGCCTCGTACTACTGGTTCGGCTTTCAGAGTAGGGAGCCCCCTGAGGCCCTTCTTTGTGTGCCTCCTCCACAAGAGGTCTGGAGGGTGACAACATGAGAACGGGTCTTTTCTGCTGTGGCTCCCCGTTTGAGGAATGCTGTCCCCAGGGAGGTTTGCCTGGCACCTTCATCTTTAGCCACCAGGTGAAAACATTCCTCTTCAACCAGGCCTTTGGCTGATTAAACAACCCTAAGTCCTTTTAAATGTGTTTGTGGGAGGAGGCTATTTTATTATGTACTTTGTGGTTGTATTCTGTATTTTTATGCCGTGAACCACGAGATCTTCAGATGAAGGGCAGTATGCTAATTGAATAAATAATAATACCTACAGGTAAGATTCCAGATAGTCGCAGTGGATAGTTGTTTGGGGCCTCCTGGGAGTTGTCCTGCCAAGTGCCACAGGACAATATATTGTCCCCAGTACTATTCAGCATGTATATAAGGCCCCTGAGTTTGGTCATTTGAAGCTCATTGGCTTCTTACTTACCCATGTCTGCATGCTGCTCAGCCGTCCTGATTTAAGCAGGACACCCTAGAATTACAGAAGCCATCCTGACCTCTGATCGGATCCCATAATGTCCCTTTTTGTGCTCCAGCGTTCTGGCGTGAGTCAGCTGGCTCGCTCCAGAGCAGCAGACAAAAAGATGTTGGGGGGGGGGGGTTGATCTCACGCTCTCGCACAAGTCAGCGGGCTCCCACAAGAGCTCGGGTCCAAAAAAATGAGTGTTCCGATTTGGATCAGCTGGATGTTGGAGGGTATGTGTCCATCTGTTTATCTTTCTGCTTATCACCTTTGGATAACTCCATGCAACTGAGCAAGTGAGCTCTAGTCCATTAAAGCTTATGCCACAAAGCAAGTACATGTGCACATATGCTGCATTAGATATCATTTCTTTGCCATGGCTGAATCCATGGGAACCATACCTGCCAAGTTGCTGTCCGAGAAATAAGGGACCGGGCCGGAAGTAGCAGGCCGGAAGTAGCGCTGCCGCCATTTTGGAACTCGGCGGAGCATGCTCAGAAGTGACTTTTGATGCCGCTTTGCCCAGTTCCAAAATGGCCGCCGCGCCAGAAGTCGCACTGCAGCCATTTTGGAACTGGGCAGAGCAGCATCAAAAGTCGCTTCTGAGCATGCTCCGCCCAGTTCCAAAATGGCCACCGCGGCAGAATAAACCGGGGGGAAACAAAAAAAATCAGTTTTTTCAGCTAAGAACAGCTGGAAAAACAGGGATTTTCCGGAGAATACGGGAGACTTGGCAGCTATGATGGGAACCCTGAGGCAACGCCCCGTCGAAGCAGCAGCGAAACCTACAAACCAGAACTTAGGCAATGGCAATCTTGCCTAGTGTGTTTGCAGGAAAATTTTGACCACTTCTTCCCATCCCAGCAACATATTCCACAGAAGCAGATTCTTTAGGTGTGCATGGCAATAATAATAATAATAATAATAATAATAATAATAATAATAATAATGCAACATCTGTTGGCAAGAAAGGAAATGAGTATTTATTTATCCAAGACATCCAACACGAATATGTTCCGGGCTCATTAAAGTGTGAGAATTAGGCAGATTTTGTTAGTTCCTTTTCTTTGAACTGGCATAGCCCATCATTATTAGGCATTTAGAATATATAAAAGAGCAGATTAAATTACTTGTAAAATGTGATTGCATGAATAAAACTATTGTGACAGACCTCCTGATGAATGGGTGTTTCTCCACCCCCACTCTTTATTTGTGTAGGTCTGTAAAGGATTTTTGGCAGAATAATAAAACGCCGATTGAGGGGTTTATTCATCATCAAGCATCTGACAGGGAAGCTAGGTGCAAATCAAATGGCTAAATGAAAAAAGCGAAGAACCACCCCCCTCTGGTTCTGTCTCGGAGGCCTGTCAGCACTCTGCCTTGACTGCCTACCTCTCTTGAAGTCATGTGAATGTAATATATCTGACCTGCAAAATCTGCACAATGCGAAAGCTCTGAGCCCAAATCAATGCAAGCCTTTCAGGTATTTATAGCTGTCTTTCCATTTAAACCCCACATCCCCACCCCCCACCCCACCCCACCCTAAATAAACTGAAAGGTAGCTTCCAAAGGATGAAAAAACACTGTAGAATGTAAGAGAGGAAAACAATAAACCATTATTGCAAAAACGGGGTGGGGAGAGGGAAGCTGCATAAAACCAAGGCGAAACAACAATGAAACTGTGCTACTGCATAACTCTTTGGCGGTAGCAATAAAAAAATATTACCATCACAGTTCAATTTAAAAAGCTCAGGTCAGGTAAAAAGAATAGTTTTTGACCTGGTGGCCGGAGGATGTGGTTAAGGAGACGGGTGAATCTATCAGTTTTGGGTTCTCTCACTTTCTCATCTTGCCGTTCTTAAGTTCAGTTGTCCACATTTCCACATCAGTTTGCGACTTCTTTAAAAGTCACATGAAAATTCTGTATCATCTTAGTGCAATTTTCTCCTGATGTATATGTTTGTATGCAGTTTTCCCTAATATAATATTTTTTCGCTAAGCAATTTCCTTTAATATAATATATATTTTGGTTTCGGGGGGGGGGGGCGGGGAGAGAGACATTCCTGAAATTGTTGGGAACTGTCACCAGGACATTTGCAGGCTGCCACTTGCCTTTATTACTGCTTATCCTGTTTTTGATGTTACATTGGAGGGGGGGGGGGACTCTCGGCAATGCATCCCAGGTTGCCTCTGCATTCTCCCAGACAATGTTGGCCCGGGTGCGGGGAGGACAATGGCATTCCTGCATGCTACAAAGAGGATGAGGAGGGGGTACAAGTGACATGGGGGGGGCATCAGCGGCAAGGTGGCCCATTGGCCAGACTATGCTGAGGACCCCTGGATATGTTGTTTGCAGAGGACGCAGCCTTGACAGCACACTCCGAGGAAGCTCTACAGAGACTCATCAACCGTTCTGCCCAAGCCTGCGGGGAATTTGGCCTTTACCATCAGCCTGACGAAGCGCTGCTTTGTGGAAGTGGTTAGTGGGTAATGTCAGAAGGATCTGAAGCACTGTGTCAGAAGGATTTGGGGTGTCACATGGCAGGACCATAGCTGTCAAGTCTCCCGTTTTTCGCAGGAAACCCCCGTATTTAAATCTGTTTCCCGCTGTTATCCCGAACTGAAAAATATCCCGTAAATCCCCCGGGATTGCTGAGTGCTGCCGAAAATCGCCTCTGTGCATGCCTGGACACGCGCAGAAGTGACTTCCGGTGCCGCGCCGCTGCTGATCCCTTATTTTCCAATCCGGAAGTTGACAGCTATGGGCAGGACAGAATTCCAAACAAAGATGTGATCTCTCAACCCCACATTCCCAGCATATTCACACTCATGTCTAAGCGGCGTGTATACTAGTTTGGTCGTGCCCACAGAATGAAAGATGGCAGGATCCCCAAGGACGTGCTCCCAAGGGGAGCTGGCTTCAGGGGCCAAGCCCATTGGCAGACCAGTCCTGTGCTACAAAGATATCTGCAAACGTGATGCAAAGGCTGACAACATCAACCCTGCTATGTGGGAATCCCTTGCAGACGACCGTAGTGCCTGGAGAGAGGCAGTCAAGTCATGTATCCATAGCAGTGACCAGAGGAGAGGTGAAATGAGGCCGCAGGGCAGAGCAGAGACAGAAGAAACCCCAATGACACATCAGCAGCAGCACAACCAGACACCTTCATCTGCCCCAGCTGCAACAAAACATGTCTCTCCCATATCGCTCTCTACAGCAGGCGCTACAACCTGCCAACAGTTTGCTCTCACCCCCCCCCCCGAGGCACGCTCCTCCATTGTCTCTCAAGCCAGACGCTAGCCACAGGTTTGTTTAAAACAAGTCGTGAGGGCCTGAAGGTGGCAATTTCCGAATTCTTCCCCATGGCGATATGGGTTGAGGAGTGGGGAACCCAGAAGCATGGGGATCATGGCATCTCATTCTCGTAGCTCTAAACCAGGCCTCCTCAACCTCGGCCCTCCAGATGTTTTTGGCCTACAACTCCCATGATCCCTAGGTAGCAGGACCAGTGGTCAGGGATGATGGGAATTGTAGTCTCAAAATATCTGGAGGGCCGAGGTTGAGGAAGCCTGTTCTAAACAGTGACTTCAACATGACATCAGAACCAGGCCAGTGAGAGCAGAGAGCAATTCTAATTGTTGGTCTGTCGTTTCAAGGGTCAGTGGTCAGTCATAAACATTTGAAAAGCACCTCTTCTCATTTCATCCCTCTATATTTACGATTGCACAGATTTATTCCCCCCCCCCTGTTAATATGGAGATTTCTGGTGAGAACACTTTTCTGTGAAACTCTCCAGAGAGAGTTCCCTTTGGAAATTAGGCTTTTTGCTCTTTTCCTTGAGCTGCTGAAAAGTTATTCATAGCACAAAGATTGCTCCCCCTCCCCACCCCTGTTGCCTGCATAATGGCTTTTGTCTCCAAGATGGAAAGAGAGGGCAGCATTTTATTTGATTGCTCAAATGAATAGCCAAACAGACATGGAAACATTTAAACTTGTGTGTGTGTGTGTGTGTGTGTGTGTGTGTGTGTGTGTGTGTGTGTGCCTGAATATTCAACGTAATGGAATAACATAAAATTATTAGTAGTAAGTGAGCAGGCTGCTATATTAGCATGCCCTAATACTCTCTTCTGGCTAAAACTCTGAAAACATTATACATTCTATGTACCGGGTAAAACATCTTCCCGTCTTTAACTTTTCACTACAAATGTACAAAGAGGGAGGGGTGGTGGAGCCGAAGGAGGGAGATGTGAAACAGATGCATGGTGCTGGAACACTTTTCAAGACATCTTGACTTGAACAGATCCCGTGCATTAATAATGTGCAGTTGTGATAGGTAACATGGTTTTAATTCCTGGAAAAAAAACATAAAATTCCATAACTTCCTTTCATGGTACCCATTTCTTTCAAAATGTTAAATTGGTATTACAGTAACCCGCAACAGGTATAATGATTTGGCAAGCACAGGAACAATAGAGCTGCCTTATGCCGAATTTATTTAATAAATAAAAATAATATGTGTTTGTCAGAGGAGGCTTGCATATCTTTTGCTTTTGTTAGGTATTTTGTGTTCTCATTTTGTATTTTTATGTGGTGAACCACCCTGTGATCTTCAGATGAAAGGCGGTATACAAAATTAATAAATATGTTGTTGTTTAGTCTTTTAGTCGTGTCCGACTCTTCGTGACCCCATGGACCATAGCACGCCAGCCAGCTAAAAATACGTAGTATTTTTAAAAAGTCATACCATTCATCTTTCTAACTCAGTATTGCCTATATTCACTAGAAGTGACTCAGTTTTAAATCCCTTCTCCTTTAGTGTATCTTAGCTCAAGAAAATATTGTTCTGTCCCTGAATAGGAAAAAATTATGCATTATTTGAACACGTTTTATGGAAAGTTATTGGTAAAAAAATTTAGGCTAAGGGGGGAAATAGAAGATAGAAGGAAGGGAAAATAATTTTTGATTTGGATAAATTGATTAATTATTGGTGGAGAATAGATAAGGTTTTTAGAATAGAATATTGGAGTATTAATGATAAAATGTGTTAGAATAATTTAAGATATAAGATGAAAACTGCTTAATTGGAATTTTAAAACAGACCCAGTGAGGGGGGAATTGAGGAAGTCAACAATGTTAAGTAAATAATACAGGAATTGAGATGTTTTTCTTTTTTATGTTTCTTTTATGTTTGTTTTTCTTTCTTTCTTTGGAGTTTTTGTTTCTTGTTTTTTGTGATTTTGTATTTGGAAAATGAATAAAAATTATTTAAAAAAACAAGTGTCCTGCTCTACTGACTGAGCTATAGGCCCATTGAAATCAACAGGTTATGGGTTTCTTATTAAGTTCTTTATTTCAATGGGCTTTCTCAGAGTATGAATAATGTTGTATATCACCCATTGTGCTGAGGCATCATATTTTAGCTATTTAAAAAAAAAAGATTCGAAGATGGCAAACCGATTTCATTAATATTAATATGCCTAAATTTGTAATATGATATTCTAAACAGTTCCGTTGGCCCAACTGGAATTGTTTAATATATAATCAGAGAGATTATTTATCTCTGATCTAATGATTCAGTATTTTGTTTTCAGTTTAACAGATGAGTTTCTCCTTAAAAAAAAAAATCCAGACTATAGTATAGCCACTAAATAAATCTGGGTAATTGATCTCTAGAGGGAGTTTATTAAAAGCCTAAGCCACAATGCTTTCCAGAGCATAGTTGTAGTAATCATGAACTTAAACAAATGTTCAGTGTGCTATCTGTATTTCATCACTTGATACTTTCTGACAACTGGCTTGATAATGGCTTTAATCCAGGAGGAGCGAAATACATCCTGGTGGATTACTAAAATAGCTGCAAAGAATTCGCTGCACTGTTTTACGTAGTTATAGCTCTTTGCCAAAAGAAGGCAGAGAGATTTTACCTGTCACTGAGCATAAACAGAATACTGGGAGTTTTTTCAACTACTACAACATGAGCGCATATTTTTCAAAAGGTTCTCCCTCACACAAGGCATGCCTACATTCCTTACTCCACCAGCAAACGACACCAGTGTTTATGTCTGAATTCAACAGGTTTTAAAAAATATGCAATCCAGTTAAGTCCTTGGGTTTATTCAGACGTTTTCATTCTGCAGTGCTTTGTTTGCCTGCAACTGAGGGTCTGCTCACACATTAAGTCGCCCTGTGCCTGATTATATTGGGCTTGTTTTCAGTGTGGCATTAGAGGAAGGAATATGACAGTCTCATGAAAGAAGTTATCAAGGGAAGGAAAACATTCAAATGGATGAGGATGATCTGCTATGGCAGGGGTCTGCAACCTGCGGCTCGGGAGCCGCATGTGCCTCTTTTACACCTTTGCTGCGGCTCCAGAGTGGATACGAGGGGAGGAGGCGTCCCGCCACACCCGCCAGACACTCGCGCGGTGCCCACCGCCACCGGAGCACACAGCTGCGGCGGCGCGCTGTGCGCCTGCGCCCCGCACGGCGCCCGCCGGAGTCCACAACTCCGCTGTGTGCGTGCGCTGTGCAAAAAGGACGCAAGGTGACGTTAGCAGCCCGGGGAGCGTGGTCGGCCCCCTCCCTGCATCAGCCCCTCCCCACCGCATTTCTGCAGCCAATAGGCTCACGGGGGCGGGGGCAGAGTTTTTTTAAAAAAACGGGCGCACTTCTTCCCGCCCAGCAGCAGAAAAGGCTTGCGGGCTCGGAGCGTGTGTTTGCTGCTGCTGCTCCTGCCTGCGGCCTGCCTGTGGCCTCCTGCCGGCCTGGTCAGGAGATTGAGGTAGATGTATTAATCAATGGGTTGATTCAATATGAGGAAATTTTATGAGTTCACTTGATGGGAGCAACACACATGAAACCATACAGGTGTCCTAATAAGGGAGTCAAAGTTTTGCCCATTCCCAGTAATCAAGGCAGCCCAAACTCATAAGGTAGTGGTTGCTGGTGCCCATTCCCAGTCATAGCTGCCAAGTTTTCTCTTTTCTCACGAGGAAGCCTATTCAGCATAAGGGAATTTCCCTTAAAAAAGGGGAGAACTTGGCAGCTATGTTCCCAGTAATCAAGGCAGCCCAAATTCATAAGGCAGTGGTTGCTGGTGCCCATTCCCAGTAATCAAGGCAGCCCAAACTCAAAGTTATTTTTATAATGACGAGGATGACATTGGGCCCTCATTATTAATTATTATTTACATCAGGCACTGATTATGATTTATGGTACACTGGGGCCCTGATTAATTTTCTATGGCATTTTGGGGCATTGATTATTGGGCATAGCAAATTTTGCTATGGGGCCCTCTGATTTCTAATTACGTCCCTGTTTTGTGGCTCCCAGTTTATTTTTTTTTCTTCGGAAACGGGTCCAAGTGGCTCTTTTTGTCTTAAAGGTTGCAGACCCCTGTGCTATGGTGAAGGCATTGGATTCACTCACATAAATACTCCTTTTCGGAGATCACTTCTTTTCTTTTCTGACATGGGGAGGGGGCATGACCTGTTGGCGCAGTCTTTCCACACCATTTGGTAAAGCATGAGCTATATGGGTAGCTATATTTTTATAATCCGCTTTATATTTGTTATGGTTATTTTCATATTCATTGTCATTTTGCTACGGACTTTGATTTGTTTTTGTGAATCGCCTTGGTATCTCTTCTGAAAACAAAAGGTGGCATACACATTATCTTATAATTAATAATAATATAAATAAAGACAAGTACACTTAGGTAACAGAATGCAGAGTAATAAGATTATACCAACAAGACCAACAAAATAGTTATTTCTAATATGGTGGTTATTTTTGTCCTTCAGCCTATCTATCACCAGACCAACTCACTTGCATGAGAGACTAGGTACGCAATCGAGGCTTAAAACACAGTGGGTTTTTTCTCCCCACCCCTGTATTTTAAGTCACATTTGTACATTGCTGTACACACCAGAGATGGCGGAGGGAAGTCTTCACCTGATGTGCATTAGCTGTTTGGTTTCCCTATGCCTGAGCACTGTCATCTGCATGGGTGCCAACTTGCATAAAATATTGGGGGGCCCAGGTAAACCCAGCCCTGCATAATCGGTCACATGTATTGTAGTTCTGTACTGCCCAGCCATGGCAGAGCTCAATGGCAGGAGAGGCCAGCCAACCAGCAAGGTCTCACTGGAGGGTACTTGCCTGGAGGCAGAATCCTTATGCAAGGTTCAGTCCCATCCTAAGGTCAGGAGTATCTCAGTTCACATAGTCAAGGCGATCCGGAAGTCAAGAAAGCCGATAGTCCAAGGTCACAAGAAGCAGTTGTTTCCAGCAACTGACTGAGGCTGGAATCCCCGGTTGAGAAAGCTGGAGCCAGCTGGGTCACATCAGGAGCAAGAAGGCTGAACAGCAGCAGGTGGAGTCACTTCTGCTGTTTCTGGTTGCCGCTCAGCAGGTGAAGCCGATTTCCTGACCCATGACAACATGATGCAGTGCGCACACACCATTTGAATGGCAATGCCCAACAAACTGGGTGGGGGAACCCCTTCAAATATTTTATATTTTATCTGCAAAGTGAAGTCTTAGGGTTCATCCCGCCACCGCCTCTCGCAAGAGCAGGCTTCCTCCCCCCCCCCTTTTGCTCTCCCTTCTTTCTCTCTTTCTCTCTCTCTCTCTTACCCACTCCTTCCTTCCTTCCTTCCTTCCTTCCTTCCTTCCTTCCTTCCTTCCTTCCTTCCTTCCTTCCTTCCTTCCTTCCTTCCTTCCTTCTCTCTCTTCCCTCCCTCCCCTCTTGCTATTTCCCTCTCACCCCCTCCTCCCTCCCTCCCGCCCTTACACTCTCTCACTCTCTCTCTCCTTCTCACCCCCTGGGGGGCACCAGAAGATGATCTGCCTAGGGCACAAAAAACCCTAGCACCGACCCTGAGTTCACGCATATGGTTTTACAGGTCCTAGTCTAAAAACTTGTATACCACAGTACATCCTGCAACATGCAGAAATATTATTTGTTTGGTATTAGCTGAAAGTGTGTCAGCTGCATAAAAAACTCTTTCTAGTACCTAGAGCTGTAAGCAAGACCAAGTTTGTAGATTTATCATAACTTTTCCCACACTGGTTCATAATTATTTTTAAACAAAGCAGGACTATGGTATTGCTCTGTGACTTTGGAAACCACATGTCGGATCCAATCATTGGCATCTTGGCTTTTTCCGGGTTTGCCTTGTCACTGTCATCATCACCATCTCCATTACCAAGAGGGTGCCTCTGTGAGATACCCATATTGCCTCACTCTTTTGCTTTGTCCTGAGCACTGGTACACCTGACCATCTTTGTGTCAGATATCAGCAATCTGGAAGACCCATGCACACATCCTGCATGAAAAGAATGGTTACCAGACATGATATCACTTGTCTCTCTAACCTTCCCACCCTCCTCCCCATGTTTACATGACAACATAGTAAGAACAAGCCATTCATAATGTCGCTTTCATTCTTCTGGAAGGTTGCGTTCTGTTTACAGCCTGAAACAGAACAGTCACACTGTGTCAGCTGGAATTCCATCAGCACGCAGCGATTCCGACCTGAAATGAAAAACGCGTTAGACATCAGCTTTTCAGTTCCACGTTACCTTCCAAGTCCCGGACTGCAGAATCCGGGACCGGCAGCCATGTGACACCGTAAGTTGTGTCGACGTAACTTCTGGTGTCGCTTTGCCCTTCTATGGGCACAAAAAATGGCCGCCGCCGGCTTCAAAAGTAGCTTCTACGCATGACCAGAAGTGCATCGACGCAACTTCTGGTGTCGCCCCGCCCATCTATGGGCACCAAAAATGGCCACCGCCGATACCGGAAGTCGTGTTGACGCACTTCTGGTCATGCGTAGAAGCTACTTTTGAAGCCGGCGGCGGCCATTTTTTGTGCCCATAGAAGGGCAAATCAGAAGAGAAAAAAAATGGCCGCCGGCAGGAGAAAATAACGGAGAAAAACGGGAGACGAAGTGATATGGGGGACCACCGGGAAAGGTAAGTAAAAACGTGGGTTTCCCGGGGGAAACTGGGTACTTGGCAGCTATGAGTTCCACAATCCCAGTGCTATGCCCCCCCCCCAAGGAATCTCCACCCGACTGTTGGAGCAGTTCCTTCTGTGGCGTACACATGGTGGACATGACCAGTCCAATGAAGTTGATGTTGAAGAATCATCGCTTCGACACTGGTGATCTTTGCTTCTTCCAATACACTGACATGAGTTTGCCTGTCTTCTCAAGTGATGCGTTAAAAAAATTCAGAGACACTCTGATGAGGTGGGCAAGACTGAAAGCTGTGTGATTGGCTGGCCCAAGGTCATCCAGGGAGCTTTATGGCTGAGTGGGGATTTGAACCCTGGTCACCCCAATCCTACCCCAACACCCGAACTGTTTCACCACTCTAGCTTTCTGAGAAACTCAAGAAATAAGTAGGCCAAAGTTGAGGCAAGATTTGGAAGAAATTCTGTTCCTTCTTGTGAAGAAATCTTAGAACTGCATTAGGAGCATTGTACATTTGGAGATCATAGAATATGACCCTTTGCTGTCTGCATGCATATTTGATTATTTGTTTGGCAGAAAGCAGGCTTTAAAATTTAATATCTTCCTAAGAGTTTTCTTTCTGGAGACAGGTTGATCACTTTAAATTTTAAATATGCTCTCTCTTACCAGTGGACCCTCAAAAGCCTGTCCAAATAGAAATCATTTGTGCTGCTTTAGAAACGTGTTCAGAGAAGCTGGTGTTCTGGTGAATTTCCAGAAGGCAAGTCCATATCTTTACTGCATTTTTAAGGTGGAACTTTTGCTCATCTTTCAGATTACAACAGGATTTATTTATTTTTAAGAGGCTGAAACAAAAGTTCATTGATCATATGACAACAAAGGACTCGCTTTCCAACCCTGAGAGGACACTCCCAACTCCACAAGTGGCCTTTGACAGCTGGGTGGTGTGTTTTCAGGACACACCCTATTCCTGTGACAACAATTTGTTTTAAATGTTTTAAATATTTAATTTTAAATTGCTGTAACCCTCCCTGGGACCTCCTGGTAAAGGGCATGTAGTAATATAAAATATAAAAGTACAACAGCATTTGATACCATTTCCTAAAAATGATATTGAAACAAAATGCAACTATGTTTTGTGAATAAAACAGAGCATTGTGCAAAATAAAACAAAATTTAAACTAAGAACCAGAATCTAGGAAAACTTGGGTAAATGTGAGTTTTTATGAGGTCATTACTGCCTCTGCCTCATAAGTTCCCCAAGGGAGGGTATTCCAGGCAGTGGGTGCCATTACCAAGAAGAACCACTTCCCCATTATCACCAGCTGACTAGCTGCTGACCACCTGAGACTCTGTTGACAGTGATGGCTTTAGGAGAAGCCCCAAACTATGAACCTGTTCCTTCAGAGGGTGCCCTCCCTCCAGAGCTAGCACACACAACTCAATTCCTGGAACTGGCCTTTCTTAGAGGCCTCCATCTTGTCAACATGAAGACACAACCTTCTTCCAGCCCATGACTGCACCCAGGCATCACTTTTGGATGTGCATGGCCTCTCCTGATTTGGCCGTTATAGGTTGCTGGGTAGCATCAGCATCCTGGTGGCACGTGTACCAAATCTCCAGTGGATTCATTATTGTATTAAATTACACTGGGGACAAAATCATGCCCTGTGCAACCCACAAATCAACTGCAAGGGGCCGAGGAATTGTCACCCGGTACTACTTTCTGGAGCTGACTTTGCAAATTGTGCATGGTCAATAGTATTAAAAGCTGCTGAGAGAGCCAGGAGAAGCAACAGAGATGCACTCTTCCTGTTGCTCTCCAAACAAAGGTCATCCACCTGTCCTGATCTGTCCCAAACTGCATCTAAACCCAGGCTAGATTTCTGTATGCTCTAGGGCAGGCAGGTCCAACAGGTAGATCGTGATCTACCAGTAGATCACTGGACACCTGTGGTAGATCACTGGTAGATCACTGGCTCCCCCAAAGAAGCTCAACAACTTTGGCTCTTCTAAAAAAAGCTCAATTTTTTTGTCCTGCACCCCCCAAAAATAGGGCTTTCCTCCTCCCCCAAAGAAGCTCAACAACTTTGACCTGAACCCCCCAAAAGGGGGTAGATCACTGTTTTTAACTCTGTAAGTAGATCACAGTCTCTTGGGAGTTGGCCACCCCTGCTCTAGGGGATTTTCCAGTAGGCCCTGCTGGGAATTCTGTTAAGGCCCTAGTCTTTTATGGAATGGTGAGGCGCAGTGTGCCAACACCACAATTGCCTTCTAAGTGGAGATTCCATATGTTGTTGTTGTTTAGTCGTTTAGTCGTGTCCGACTCTTCGTGACCCCATGGACCATAGCACGCCAGGCACTCCTGTCTTGCACTGCCTCCCGCAGTTTGGTCAAACTCATGTTCGTAGCTTCGAGAACACTGTCCAACCATCTCGTCCTCTGTCGTCCCCTTCTCCTAGTGCCCTCAATCTTTCCCAACATCAGGGTCTTTTCCAAGGATTCTTCTCTTCTCATGAGGTGGCCAAAGTATTGGAGCCTCAGCTTCACGATCTGTCCTTCCAGGGAGCACTCAGGGCTGATTTCCTTAAGAATGGATAGGTTTGATCTTCTTGCAGTCCACGGGACTCTCAAGAGTCTCCTCCAGCACCATAATTCAAAAGCATCAATTCTTCGGCGATCAGCCTTCTTTATGGTCCAGCTCTCACTTCCATACATCACTACTGGGAAAACCATAGCTTTAACTATACGGACCTTTGTCGGCAAGGTGATGTCTCTGCTTTTTAAGATGCTGTCTAGGTTTGTCATTGCTTTTCTCCCAAGAAGCAGGCGTCTTTTAATTTCGTGACTGCTGTCACCATCTGCAGTGATCAAGGAGCCCAAGAAGGTGAAATCTCTCACTGCCTCCATTTCTTCCCCTTCTATTTGCCAGGAGGTGATGGGACCAGTGGCCATGATCTTGGTTTTTTTGATGTTGAGCTTCAGACCATATTTTGCGCTCTCCTCTTTCACCCTCATTAAAAGGTTCTTTAATTCCTCCTCGCTTTCTGCCATCAAGGTTGTGTCATCTGCATATCTGAGGTTGTTGATATTTCTTCCGGCAATCTTAATTCCGGCTTGGGATTCATCTAGTCCAGCCTTTCGCATGATGAATTCTGCATATAAGTTAAATAAGCAGGGAGACAATATACAACCTTGTCGTACTCCTTTCCCAATTTTGAACCACTCAGTTGTTCCATATCCAGTTCTGACTGTAGCTTCTTGTCCCACATAGATATTTCCCAGGAGACAGATGAGGTGATCAGGCACTCCCATTTCTTTAAGAACTTGCCATAGTTTGCTGTGGTCGACACAGTCAAAGGCTTTTGCATAGTCAATGAAGCAGAAGTAGACGTTTTTCTGGAACTCTCTAGCTTTCTCCATAATCCAGCGCATGTTTGCTATTTGGTCTCTGGTTCCTCTGCCTTTTCGAAATCCAGCTTGCACTTCTGGGAGTTCTCGGTCTCTGCCTTTTCGAAATCCAGCTTGCACTTCTGGGAGTTCTCGGTCTTTTATGGAATGGTGAGGCGCAGTGTGCCAACACCACAATTGCCTTCTAAGTGGAGATTCCATATAGCTCTGCACAATGAAAAAGGTCAAGAGAGAGCCGGAACGCAAGGGGCACAAGTGTTCTTCTTCTTTCTTCTTTGGCGATCACTCGTAGCTGAATAAGATTGTCTTCCATGAAAACACAGTCTTAACAGTGAGTCCGTAACTGACTGTGGAGGCCAGTTCTGGATCCACATGCCTTTCTACAGTGGGAACATAGGTTTCTGGGTGGGAGTTGGTCATGGTGAGGGTTTGCCAAACGTGCCTTCCTCTTAGCACGTTTCTCCCTTTTGTCCTGAGTTTGAGCATCTTCAAAGTCCAGGACACCTTTAGTAAAGGCTGTTCTCCAATTGGAGCAATTGCAGGCCAGTGGACAAGCAAACACACATGGGAGCACATAATCACGATGTGCTCGGAGACAACAGGTGACAAGTAGCTGATTATATCACACGCGGAAAACTGGCGAAAGAAAGCTACCCTGGCTAGCAAAGGACTGTATTCAACTAAATTGTTGCACTAGCAGAAGCTAGTCGAAGCGTTCCATTTAGCACAATTGAATTTTTCCTCCCTCGCCTCCCCTTGCACAGTCCACAACTCTGGAGAGCTGGGGGAACACCAAGGGGGTGTGCAGAGGGAGGGGGGAGAGAAGGCTCTGTCACAAAAGGAAAATCCTTGCACTGACAGAACCTCATCCTTAGCGCTACGTTGAATGCAACTTATGTACTTTGGCTCACAAAGTTCACTCCACCTTCCTCTGGTGGCTGGCAGAGAAGTGTGCGAAAGGCCTGAATGATTAGCGCATGAAAAGCATTACTGAAAAAGCGAGGGAGCCTGCCGAATGCTCCTCGCTACACACTGTGTTTACAGAATGAGGCTTAAATGTAAAACAGGCAGCTTGCTATTCAAAGCAACACAAATGTAATCTAAGATCAGATAGCGTTGTTAGATAAATGTCTGAAAGGGCCGAGCCCGGTAAAGAATAAGCTCTTGACATCATTCTTAATGAACTGTGACATCTAAAATAAAAACTGCCTATTTACTATTCCAGCCCTTGCCAGAATAAGCTATCGCAGCGCAACATCGTGTTATGCACGAGGAGGCAGGGAGAGCAGGGGACATATGTGCATCGCAATGTAAAACCAAGAGAAGGGAAAGAAAAAACAAGCGCTGCCAGGCTTGAGGATCTGGTTCTTAATAAGGCAGCGCATTGCTCTCCCGTCTGCTGTGCTCTTCTGCTGCTCCCAGTCATTTCAAGGCGGCTGTGCAGATCAGCCCCTCGACATCAGCTTCTACTGGCACAAGAAAAACATTGCTAGTACTACTGAAATGTTCATTTAGCACTAAAGGAGAAGGACTAAATTGGCGATACATATGATGTCAAGCCGAGAAGGATCCTCACATAACCTTTAGAAGGAAGGAATGGCAGGTGTAGGTGTAGGTGTGGAGCTCACAATCTGTATCTGTACTGTGTTTCGGTTCTCATCTCGTTTTGTTTTATAGATCCGTCTCTAAATGTGAATTTCCAACCAACCCTACTTGAAGCTGCCTAATAAAGGTACTGCCCTACCTAAACCACTGAGGTCTAAACCACTGAGCCTCTTGGGCTTGCCAATCAGAAGGTCGGCGGTTCAAATCCCCACAACGGGGTGAACTCCCATTGCTCTGTCCCGGCTCCTGCCACCCTAGCAGTTCGACAGAACACCAGTGCAAGTAGATAAATAGGTACCATCACGGCAGGAAGGTAAACGGCGTTTCCGTGCACTCTGGTTTCTGTCACGCTGTTCCATTGAGAAGCAGTTTAGTCATTCTGGCCACATGACCCAGACACCTGCCTGTGGACAAACACCAGCTCCCTCAACCTGAAAAGCAAGATGAGCGCTGCACCCCATAGTTGCCATTGACTGGACTTAACTGTCCAGGGGTCCTTTACCTTTACTGCCCTAAAATGGGTTTTGGAATTTGTTAGGGGGAACCTAGGCCTCTTCCTCTTTCCCCCTTGACTTCAAGGTTTTCAAGATGGAGGTGGAGGGAACAACCGTTGTCACCTGCAATTCCTGTGCAATGTTTGTTTTCTTGCCAAAGGATGTGGGTAGCTACACGTGCAACAATTGCAAGTTGGTTGCCCTACTAGAAAACAAGGTTGCCCTTCTGGAAGAGAAGGTGCAGCAGCTTCAGGGGCGTGTATCTACGCTCCAGAGAATTAAAGAGCTGGAGCTTTTCTTGGATGCAGCAGAGCACACTGTCTGCACCAAGGAGGAGACAGGGGATCTCCCTGAGGAGGAGGTCAGTTCCCCAACACAGCAGCCAGATGTATGGAGGAACGTGACTCATAGAAGTAGAAGGCCCAGGGATCGCTCTGAGTGCTTAGAATTACACAACCGTTTTGAAGTGCTCATGGAAGACGAGGAACAGGCTCCACCTGAGGATCTCTCCCTCATCACAGTTGATGAGGAATATGAAGACGAGCAGCAAAGTCAGTCCTCCGGGAATATGCAGGTAACCTTGGAAGGGACAGCACATGGAAGAATCCCAACCAAGCCTATGAAGAGGCGTGTAGTGGTGATAGGGGATTCCCTACTGAGGGGTACAGAAGCAGTGATCTGTGGGCCTGACAAGATGTCTCGAGAGGTGTGCTGTCTACCTGGGGCCAAGATCAAAGATGTAACAGAACGGCTGCAAGGAATCATAAAACCCACCGACAAATACCCCTTCCTTTTGGTGCATGTGGGAACCAATGACACTGCAAGCCATAGCTTACAGAAGATCAAAAATGATTATGAGGCTCTGGGCAGGAAGTTGAAGCAATTAGATGCACAAATTGTCATCTCTTCTGTCCTCCCAGTTGAACGACATGGGAGAGAGGGAAAAATAGGGGAAGTGAACAACTGGCTTCGCAAATGGTGCAAACAGGAACGGTTTGGATTCCTAGATCACGGTCTGCAGTTTCTTGAAGATGGACTTCTGGCAAGTGATGGACTGCACCTCACAAAAGTTGGGAGGAATGTTTTTGCCACAAAACTCAAAAACCTCATCAGGAGGGCTTTAAACTGACTTATGTGGGGGAGGGAGAAAGTGGTCCTGAAAGTAGGAGTCTATCAAATGCTGAAGATGATCATCCAAATGTCAAGGACCAAATGGAGCAAGCAGCATGCAGACCTAGTAGTGGGACGAAAATATCCTTAAATAAGAGACATGGGGGAATGATCAACGGTCTTCAATGTCTGTATACTAATGCACAGAGCATGGGAAATAAACAAGATGAACTTGAGCTCTTGGTACAGCAAACTAAATATGACATAATAGGCATCACTGAAACCTGGTGGGATGAGTCTCATGACTGGAATGTAGTAATAGAGGGATACAATCTATTTAAGAGAAATAGACCAAACAGGAAAGGAGAAGGAGTAGCTTTATATGTTAGGGATATGTATACCTGTGAAGAGATCCAGGATTTAAAACTTCAAAGCCAAATTGAGAGTATCTGGGTCAAAATTAAGGGAGAGAAAAACAACAGTGATCTCATTGTGGGAGTTTACTATAGATCCCCAAGCCAAACTGAGGACACAGATGATGCCTTCCTGGAACAGATGGCCAAGCATTCCAAAGGAAGTGAGATAGTAGTAATGGGGGATTTCAACTATCCTGATATTTGTTGGATGTCAAACTCAGCCAAGAGCATAAGGTCGAACAGATTCCTCACTGGCCTTGCAGACAACTTCATTGTCCAGAAAGTGGGAGAAGCAACAAGAGGATCAGCCATTTTAGATCTGGTCCTAACCAATAGTGATGACTTGGTTAGTGGGGTAGAAGTGGCAGGATCATTAGGTGGGAGTGACCATGCTCTTCTGGAGTTTATTATCCAGCGGAAAGGAGCAACCAAGCATACTAAGGTCCAAATTCTAGACTTTAAGAAAGCCAACTTCAGAAAACTTAGGGAAACACTGGGTGAAATCCCATGGACAGTAATACTAAAAGGGAAGGGAGTTTATGATGGTTGGGAGTTTGTTAAAAGGGAGATATTAAAAGCACAACTTCAGGCAATACCAATGAGACGGAAACATGGAAGGTGCCTAAAGAAGCCAGGCTGGCTATCTAAAGAACTTTTGACTGAGTTAAGATTTAAAAGGGATATGTACAAAAAATGGAAAAGGGGGGAAATCTCCAGAGAGGAATTCAAACATATAGCCAGCACGTGTAGAGACAAAGTCAGAAAAGCTAAAGCACAGAATGAACTCAGGCTCGCTAGAGAGGTTAAAAGCAACAAAAAGGGCTTTTATGGGTATGTCCGTAGCAAAAGGAAAAACAAGGAAACAGTGGGGTCACTCAGAGGAGAAGATGGTGAAATGCAAACAGGGGACAGAGAAAGGGCAGAACTCCTCAATGCCTTCTTTGCCTCAGTCTTCTCCAAGAAAGAAAACAACGCCCGACCTGAAGAATATGGAGCAGATGATTCAGCAGGGGAAACACAGCCCAGAATAAGTAAGGAGGTAGTACAAGAATACTTGGCTAGTTTAGATGTATTCAAGTCTCCAGGGCCAGATGAACTACATCCAAGAGTATTAAAAGAACTGGCAGAGGTGATTTCAGAACCACTGGCAATAATCTTTGAAAATTCCTGGAGAACAGGCGAAGTTCCAGCAGACTGGAGGAGGGCAAATGTTGTCCCTATTTTCAAAAAGGGGAAAAGAGAGGACCCAAACAATTACCGCCCAGTCAGCCTGACATCAATACCAGGAAAGATTCTAGAGCAGATCATTAAGCAAACAGTCTGTGAGCACCTAGAAAGAAACTCTGTGATCACTAAAAGTCAGCATGGGTTCCTGAAAAATAAGTCATGTCAGACTAATCTGATCTCATTTTTTGACAGAATTACAAGCCTGGTAGATGAAGG
Source organism: Zootoca vivipara (assembly GCF_965207765.1). Lineage (NCBI taxonomy): Eukaryota > Metazoa > Chordata > Lepidosauria > Squamata > Lacertidae > Zootoca > Zootoca vivipara. The sequence goes on from NC_142586.1 coordinate 95,933,690, forward strand.
GAACGCTGTGGATATAGCCTATCTTGATTTCAGCAAGGCCTTTGACAAGGTGCCCCATGATATTCTTGTAAAGAAGCTGGTAAAATGTGGGCTAGACAATGCTACCATTCAGTGGATTTGTAGCTGGATTACTGACCGAACCCAAAGGGTGCTCATCAATGGCTCCTCCTCATCCTGGAGAGTAGTGACTAGTGGGGTGCCACAGGGTTCTGTCTTGGGCCCAGTCTTGTTCAACATCTTTATCAATGACTTGGATGATGGGCTTGAGGGAATCCTGAGCAAGTTTGCAGATGACACCAAGTTGGGAGGGGTGGCTAACACCCCAGAGGACAGGATCACACTTCAGAATGACCTTAACAGATTAGACAACTGGGCCAAAGCAAACAAGATGAATTTTAACAAGGAGAAATGTAAAGTACTACACTTGGGCAAAAAAAATGAAAGGCACAAATACAGGATGGGAGACACCTGGCTTGAGAGCAGTACATGTGAAAAGGATCTAGGAGTCTTGGTAGACCACAAACTTGACATGAGTCAACAGTGTGATGCAGCAGCTAAAAAAGCCAATGCAATTCTGGGCTGCATCAATAGGAGTATAGCATCTAGATCAAGGGAAGTAATAGTACCACTGTATTCTGCTCTGGTCAGACCTCACCTGGAGTACTGTGTCCAGTTCTGGGCACCACAGTTCAAGAAGGATACTGATAAGCTGGAACGCGTCCAGAAGAGGGCAACCAAAATGGTCAAAGGCCTGGAAATGATGCCTTATGAGGAACGGCTTAGGGAGCTGGGTATGTTTAGCCTGGAGAAGAGAAGGTTAAGGGGTGATATGATAACCATGTTCAAATATATAAAAGGATGTCATATAGAGGAGGGAGAAAGGTTGTTTTCTGCTGCTCCAGAGAAGCGGACACGGAGCAACGGATTCAAACTACAAGAAAGAAAATTCCACCTAAATATTAGGAAGAACTTCCTGACAGTAAGAGCTGTTCGACAGTGGAATTTGCTGCCAAGGAGTGTGGTGGAGTCTCCTTCTTTGGAGGTCTTTAAGCAGAGGCTTGACAGCCATCTGTCAGGAATGCTTTGATGGTGTTTCCTGCTTGGCAGGGGGTTGGACTGGATGGCCCTTGTGGTCTCTTCCAACTCTATGATTCTATGATTCTATGATTCTAATTTATCTCAAGGGACAACCTTTGCTGCCACAGATGCATGATGTCTGCAGCCAGTGCAGGGAAGGCCAAGGAAATGCACACAGGAGATCGGTATTGGGTTGAACTAGACCACAACTTTATTGATTACAGATAAGAATAGGTTTGGCTGATACATTGGGCATGCATGCAGCACCAGGCAGGTTGCATGCTCCCCAATAGGAACCAAGTGGGGTCAACCGTGTGCTGCAGAGTCACCCCCAACATGGACCAGGTGCTGTGACCCTGCACAGGCCGCCATTGGGAGAGGTGTTTTGGCCCATCGGTCCCTGTGTGGACTCCCAGACGGAGTCACCTCTCCTGGGCTAAAGATCCAGTCCAATGCCTTATCCACCAACATTGCGATGGTTGCTATGAGGTAGGCGAAAACCTGTAAGCTGGCCAATTTGCTTGCAGGAGAAAATTCCTCCCTGGTCCCGAATATGGCGACCGAGTAAACCATAGCAAGGTCCTTACACCAACTTGCCCACTCCCCCAATGAGAGGGTAATGGACTGGGTGGGTGGGTGAAAAATCCCATAGCAGGAGCAGGCAGCACCCATCCCCCATGCTCCTGCCCTGATTGGCCTCGCAGGCAAGGCCCACCCCAGAGAGGAGATCTGGCACAGCCAAAGGAGGTTGCCGCCAAGTGACCATCCTTTCGCCCATCTGTTTCAGGCAGATAGCAGCCCTCTGGAACCAGCTGTTTTGGGGTAGGAGAACTGCATTGCAAAATTTGGAGAGCTGTCCTTTTTGAAGTATAACTGTCTTTCAGTTTATTTCTTTCTCAAGAAGTGCACATTCAGAAATTATTTCTGACATTTTTCCTCCTCGCATGCTGGTACTGGCTTCTGCTAGTTCCATGGCTATTGCAGAAGCATCTACTTACAGTAGCTTGTCAGGCAATTCACCCAAACTGGCAGCGGGGTGTGGGAAGGGCAATGGTGGGAAGGGAGAGGAAGGGAAAGGTTTCTTCAAGCTCCTTTGTGTAGCATCTCGTGTGCTATTTTGATTCCTAAAAGCATAAGAACTGCTTTGCTGGCTCAGACTAAAGTTTCAAACTACCCCAACCTTCTGTTCTTTCAACAGTAACCAACCAGATGCCCTCAGGGAGATTGCACCCTTAGAAACAGAGTGTGGGAGGCTGGCACAAACAGGCCCAGACCATATTTAATAGAATCATAGAATCGTAGAGTTGGAAGAGACCACAAGGGCCATCCAGTCCAACCCCCTGCCAAGCAGGAAACACCATCAAAGCATTCTTGGCATATGCCTGTCAAGCCTCTGCTTAAAGACCTCCAAAGAAGGAGACTCCACCACACTCTTTGGTAGCAAATTCCACTGCCGAACAGCTCTTACTGTCAGGAAGTTCTTTCTAATGTTTAGGTGGAATTTTCTTTCTTGTAGTTTGAATCCATTGCTCCGTGTCCACTTCTCTGGAGCAGCAGAAAACAACCTTTCTCCCTCCTCTATATGACATCCTTTTATATATTTGAACATGGCTATCATATCACCCCTTAACCTTCTCTTCTCCAGGCTAAACATACCCAGCTCCCTAAGCCATTCCTCATAAGGCATCGTTTCCAGGCCTTTGACCATTTTGGTTGCCTTCTTCTGGACACGTTCCAGCTTGTCAGTATCCTTCTTGAACTGTGGTGCCCAGAACTGGACGCAGTACTCCAGGTGAGGTCTGACTAGAGCAGAATACAGTGGCATTAAGGTTAATTTATTGGGAATCAGAAGGGGGGGAAATTTGCTGACTCTGCCTGTCTTGCTGACTGGAAAAGGCTCGGGTTTAACATTCAGACATGCAAATCTCTGCATACTTCTGCAACTGATTTCTAGGACCAGATTGCCCAATGCCCTTTATAAAAGTGTTCTCTCTCTCTCTCTCTCTCTCTCTCTCTCTCTCTCTCTCTCTCTCTCTCTCTCTCTCTGTGTGTGTGTGTGTGTGTGTGTGTACCACTCCACGAGTGCAATATGATACACTCGCTATGCCTCAACTTAAATGGAATGTGATACTCATTGTTAATATTATACAGCTCGATAGTTCCTCTATTTTCACGCCACCTTTTCAAGCCATTTGAAACCCAGCTTCTGTTTTACTAGACTTTTTGCAAAGTATTTGCACTTGGGGAAATTTCTGTTTTGCTAAATGGTATGCAATTCCAGCATGTTTGCACCAAGATAAATTAACTCAAAATCCCCAAATCCCTGGTATTTTCACACCAAGTTGCAGGAGGGGAACCACCCCAGCAGGCATTTCTGAAGGTTTTGTTGTGTCTGCTGCTTGCATAACTGTCAGTGGCAGGTGAGGAGGGTCTGTGGAGAACAATAAAAAAGTAATTTGTAAAAACTTGAATTCTACTGCTGCCAGTTATAACAACATATCTGAGCGCATTCCAGCCCTCTGAAGAATCTTCCCCACTTGTGCAAAAACAAAACTCCTGCAAATTTATGAAAGTAAGCATATTAAGCCCTTACAAAATAGATTCACATGGTAGGAAAGGGGTAATCATAGAGAAAATTAAAATACTTAGTAGACTACCTCTTACCACTGGTCTAGATAAGAGTAAGAGCACAATTCTTTCTTATCTGGACCACACAATTTAAAGTCATTGGAAATTCTGGCTCTGGCCAAAGACATTTTCCTCATGCCAGGAAAAATACAATAAAACAGCAGACAGGGAATCACTGAGGGTGTGTGTGTGGAATAGATCTGGTAAATGCTCAGGGAAACAATGTTTTTAACTGTCAGAGAAAGCAAAATACTGAGGATACTTGACAGATGCCTGGGAGAGAGACTGTTCCATTACGTAGGTGCCACCATCGAGAATGCCGTTTCTCAAAGTTGCCTGGTGGACCAAAACAGTCCCTCACTCCATCCAAACATCTTAGTGAACAGGCAGTTTCATATTAAAGAAGATGCTGTCTTTCAGGTAACCAGGTCCCAAGTTGTTTAGGGCCTTATCAGTAAAAAATAAAATCTTAAAGTGAGCTCCAAAGAAATCAAGAATCAGCACAGCTCCTGTGGGAGAAGTGTCACATTTGTGCAGCAAGCTAGCTATCATGCATAGTGATAGTTTACCATATAGACTTCAGAGGCATTCCCTAATTTGGCACACTAGTCACCCCATTATTGAAAGCTGGCAACTTGTGGGTGTGCCCTAATGTCACACGGGGCCAAGGAAAAACAAGCATGGACTGATTCAGAACAGTAACATTCTCTTTTGTGTTGGTTGTGCTTGTTTTGGTACTGACCTTTAAAGCCCTAAACGGCCACACCTGAAGGAGTGTCTCCACCCCATCATTCAGCCCAGACACTGAGGTCCAGTGCCGAGGGCCTTCTGGTGGTTCCCTCACTGTGAGAAGTGAGGTTACAAGGAACCAGTCAGAGGGCCTTCTCGGTAGTGGCACCCAACCTGTGGAACACCCTCCCACCAGATGTCAAGAAGATAAACAACTATCTGACTTTTAGAAGACATCTGAAGGCAGCCCTGTTTAGGGAAGTTTTTAATGTTTGATGTTTTATCTTGTTTTTAATAGTCTGTTGGGAGCCACCCAAGTGGCTGGGGAAACCATCCAGATGGCGAGGTATAAATAATAAATTGTTGTTGTTGTTGTTATAAATTTTTGTGGGCCCAAAACCAGACAGCCCACAGTTAACAGATGCGTTCAAATTATGGACCACCAGGATGCCACATCCAGAGGCCAAATTTAATCTACAATAAGCATGATATTGTTACTGAGTTACTGCTATTGTTGTTTTCCCTCGGAATAATTTTATGGGTGAACACTGAACACATTAACCATGGCCCCTTTTGTTGCTTGTGTATCTCTTTGTCACTCTCCTTTGCACCCCTTTTTCTGTCATGCATTATTTGAGAGGAGTGAAACAGTTAACCAGGGCCATGCTAATCTAAAGAACTGGAATCTGAGTTAGCATGCATTAAAATTAATGGGACAATTCACACCTCAGAGGCAGTGCCTCGGGGTCTCTGCCAATTCAGGCAGCCACTTCCTTCCACATCACTTCATTTGGATAATATTGTGATAGTTTCTTTTCCTGCAACCCCGACAGCTAGTACAGTGGAAAACTATGCCTGCAATAGCACCTGCTAGGTGTTACTTCCATCCCAGGCCTCCACTGACAAGGGCCGATGACCAATTGCAGAAGGAACTGGGCAGCACCATCAAAAATCATGTGATAATCATACTATCTGTTAGCAGTGAGATGTGTCCCAATCAAGGGAAGTAATAGCACGGCTCTGTTCTGCCCGGGCGCCACAAATTAAGAAGGATGTTGACAAGCTGGAACGTGTGCAGAGGAGGGCAACCAAAATGGTCAAAGGCCTGGAAACAATGCCTTATGAGGAACAGTTGAGGGAGCTGGGTATGTTTAACCTGGATCAGAGGAGACTGAGAGGAGATATGATAGCCATCTTCAAATATCTCAAGGGCTTTGTCACATGGAAGAGGGAACAAGCTTGTTTTCTCCTGCTCTGGAGGGTAGGACTCGAACCAATGGCTTCAAGTTGCAAGAAAAGAGATTCCGACTAAACATCAAGAACAACTTTCTGACAGTAAGAGCTGTTTGACAGTAGAACGGTCTCCTTCGGGAGGTTGTGAAGCAACCTTCCTTGGAGGTTTTTAAGCAGAGGTTGGATGGTCATCTGGCATGGATGCTGTAGCTGAGATTAATGCATTTCAGGGGGTTGAATTAGATTACTCTTGGGGTCCCTTCCAACTGTACAATTCTATGAGTCTATTATTGTTCTCCTCACAGAAGCCCACTATTACACACACAACCCTACACACACACACAAACTTCTGTTCATAAGATTAAATTACGGCTCCCATCATCACCAGTCCAAAACATCTGGAGGGCACCAGGTTGGGGAAGACTGGCTTAAGCAAAGGCCCATAGTTAATAACTGATTCCTGTCCCTTAAAATACCACTTCAGTTTTAGAAATGGGGCAGGAGAGACAAAAATGCTTGGTATAATATCCTTTTTACCTGTATTATTGTATTGGTTTTATTGTATCTATCATTGTTACCAAGCTTGGGAGTAGAAGTGTGATTTATTCTTCTTCTAAAACTTCTTTACTAATGTAAAATTCAATGTTCCTGAACTGTATGGCAACATCACAGACCATGAATATTCCATGAACAGAACAGAGCCTCTTCTGTTTGTTTCGTTTTTACTCACAAGTCACTTTTGGAAATCAAAACATTGACAGCAAAAGTACAGACCTATGCCTGTTTACCTGGAAGCAAGTCCCGTATAATTCAATGGGGCTTGTACTTAGGGAAATGTGCATAGAACTGCAGACTAAGTTTACTAGTCCTTTGTTCCATTTGTACAGTTCGTACAGCCCTTTTAGCATCTTGGATTTCACATTACAGTAATAGATTTAACATGCTGCTTAACAGAGCAGTCAGTGAAGCAAGAAACATAGTTTCTGTTCTTTTCATCTGCCTCAGTAATTAAAATGTGTCTTTTAAAATACAAAGGAGGAGGAAAAAAGCAATTTCTGCAAACATATTGAGGTGTGTTGTGCTTAGCACATTTATTCTTTTGTAGCATTTGATCTTACAGTGTTACAGCAAAAAAAAGAAAAAAAAAGAAAAAAAAAAGGTAACTGAAGTCTTGCCTGGGATTTCCCAAGCCGAAAGAGCCAAAATGGAATCCTGAGCATTCTGTAAATTTCTGAGGATATTAAACACTAAGTATAAGGTTACCGGGAAACAATAGGAGCCATTTTGAGCTTTGCTTTCCCACAGCTTAAAGTTCTGTGCGAGGCCCAGCTAATTTTGGCTTCAGACACTAACTCAGGGGCTGGAAAGTTGGATATAACGGATAAAGAAGCAATTAGGCAAGCAGTAAAGAACACATAAACCTTCTTGCTTACTACAAGTGTGAGTCCTAACAGGGGGTTGAACTTGCCTCCTTTAAAGCTGTTTTTAATATCACGTCCATTATTCTGTGGAAGTCTCTTGCTGTTGTGTCCCATACCTTCATTGATAGTGGCATTTCCCCAAAGCTGTTCTAATGGTTGCCATGGGGAGGGTCAGAGAAGGAGGGCCCTACAAAGAAGGCGTGAGGCAGTGATCCTCACTGAGAGAGTGTGTGGCGAAAGAGAGTGGCTAGAGTTTCCGTTCTGTTATTATAGCATGCCATCCTGCATCATCTGACAAAAGACTGAAGATGCTTCTGAGGCTGGTAGGCCGGTTGCTTCTCAATTTGAACAGAGGATCTCCCAGACCCTGAGGGATATATTTAAATGTGTGCATTTAAATGTTTAATTGGAGGCAAGACTGAGTGCAGAGTTTTTAATCCCTGGATAACTGTCTAAAATGCAACGGATGTTCATCTGTAGCAAGTTCAGTCCCTGAATGTGTATGCATGTCCAGGCAAACAAGCTTGCAATCCCCCTTCAGACGTTGCAAAGTTGGAGATGGGGGAGGCAGGGGTTGGTGGGCACGACCTTGTGCCTCTTATGTGCTTAGAATTCTGTAACACCTGAAGAGAGACTTAAGGGTGGTTCAGATTTTAATGTGCCCATTGTGCAAGTGGTAAAACCTTTTACAGAGGGGATGGTTACTGAGCACAATGTTGGATACAGGCCTGAGCGTATTAAGCATAGCTGCCAATTTCTCCCTTTTTAAAAGGGAAATTCCATTATGCTGAATAGGCTTCCTCGCGAGAAAAGGTAAAACTTGGCAGCTATGGTATTAAGAAGAATGCATGCCAATATGCAGGTTTGGGAATGTGGCTAACTGAATTTAAGATTGGGAAAATGAGAAACCGAAAGAAATAGACTGGTATCATGTCCCTCCAACATTTCTCCAATAGGGACGTCCTATTCAGTCACCATCATTTCATTATTTATACCCCGCCCATCTGACTGCATTACTCTGGGCGGTTCCCAACATATATAAAAGCATAATAAAGCATCAAGCATTTTTTTTATTAAAAAACCTTCCCTTTACAGGACTGCCTTCAGATGTCTTCTAAAGGTTGCATAGTTACTTATGTCCTTGGCTCAGGGGCTGCAGAACTCCATACCCTCCAACATTTTTCTGATGAGAATAGGGACATCCTAAGGAAAAGTGGGACATTCCGGGTTGAAATCAAACTGGCTTCTGTAAATCTGGGACTGTCCCTGGAAAATCGAGATGCTTGGAGGGTCTGTGGTATGTGTGCCTATCCTCCTCTAGCTCAGGCATCCCCAAACTGTGGCCCTCCAGATGTTTTGGCCTACAACTCCCATGATCCCTAGCTAACAGAACCAGTGGTCAGGGATGATGGGGATTGTAGTGCAAAACATCTGGAGGGCCGAAGTTTGGGGGTGCCTGCTCTAGCTCTTAGCCCCCTTTCCTTTCGAAAACAATTCTAGCATAGACAGAATAGTGAAAGTTGTGAGAAAATTCAAATGTAAATGAGTTAGGTTTACAAACACCCTTCCACTCTCCTCCATTCTGTCACACTCCCTGACTCTGAGAGTGGTTCTTTTCCTGTCACGGAACAGTTATTTCAGTTTAGCAAACCCCTTAATAGGCCTTTAATCTACAAGTCAGCACTAAATGTGGGCAAAAGCTTATTTTGTGGAGGCTACTTTAAATCACTCCACACTGCAGCTGTCCAAACACGCTCGCGTGCAGCAGCTCACCACACGGATCGGGCAATTTCCTCCCTAACACCACAATTGGTGCCCTCCATAATAAAAAATTTTAAAAAGTGGCTTGGAGAGATTTTCATCCAGACTTCATCCACATGGTCAATCTCTGGGTACACACACACACACAACCTGCTCACCATGTGGTCACAGTCCCCACATAGAGCAATTTAAAATGGTCTCCATGTGGTGGATTTAAAGTGTGCCTTAGCCCTGAGGCTGCATTTACCCAGCATCGGGACCTTTGCTGGAGTTGATTCCAGAAGTCTCATTATACTTCCATGCTGCTCATCCCAGCTGATGCCACAGGATGGCCTCTGCTGAGGCCTAGTACACCTGAGGTCCATCAGCAGAGCCTCCTGTCCCTCCTCCTGCTGCTACTGCTCTTCCTGGTCATCGTCATCACTCTCCGTTCTCCCTCATTCTTCCTCTGACCCAGCTGCAGAGAAAGCAGGAATGTGAGCAAGGAAAAGGAGAAAGAGGCAAACTCCAATATGTAGCTAGTCAACGGCTGATCTCAAAGCATATTTTAACTTCTTTAAAAAAATATTTGCACAGAGTGTTGCAAACCACCTCAGGAGGCAAATGCTAGGAAGTAGGGGGAAGAGAATTTTGGGCAACAGAGAGTATTGCCTTCAGAGAGCAGGCTACAGAACACGTAGCCAGCCTTCATGAGGTAGTTTTCCTTTCAAACAGCTGGTGGTAACTTTCTAATTAGACCCCGAACAATTTTTAATAAGGCAGCGTTGAGAAATGTTACGAGAGAGTGACTGTTCACTATGGATTTTTAAAAGGAGAGACTATTACCAACAATTTGTTAAATATCAGAAAACCTTAAGACCTTTAGTTACAGATTCCTACTACTTTATGCACTTTTAAATTATGGTGATCATGATAATAATAATATAAATTTTATTGTTGTTATTAGTAGCAGTAGTAGTATGTAAAACCAGCTGCAGAAGAGATCTTTATTTCTTTCCTAACTATTCTCCTAACACCACTCTATTGAAAATCATATGGCTCTGGCTTACTTTGCCTTTGCTGTCATTATACACGGCTAATATTTCACGTTTCAAACACAGCTTATCTATTTTCCACAGCTAAAATATTATGGGCAGCCTCAACAGTGTTGTTTGCACTAAATCCACTCATAATCATTTGCCCATATTGTGAGGTGCTTGAAATTTCTGGCGCTCTCTGCTCAGAAGTTTTTGGATACTGACAGCTATTATCAACACATTTTAAAAGAGAATAATATTCTGTCTCCAGGCCCTCTTTCCTTCCTCCTTTCTTTCTTTCTTTCTTTTGCACTGTCAAGCATTCTGCACTAGACAGCCAAAGATGAAGAAAGCCAAGTAGGGGGAAAGAAGGAACACTTCCAAGTATAACATTAAAAGGTCTTGCCTTAAGACCATGGATTTCCTTTTTGGTACTTTCAAAGAATGTCTCTTTAGTTCTCTTTGGCTGTGTGACCAGCAGTTGTGGGGTGTGTCTGTGGTTTTTCTCCTCTTCACAGTGACTCTATTGTTCAGAAACTGGAGCCAATTTATGGAAAGAAATGGAATGTTTATGTAACTTACTGTGCTTTAGACACGAAATGAAAAAAAGATTGATGGAGGAAGGCCAGTAAAAACAGGATTTTTCTTCCTTTCTGGACACAGATGTTGGAAAAACACAGCTCCATCTTCATATTAAATCAAACAGCATTTCCATTTTTAGAAACTGCTTTTTTAATTAAGTAGGTCAGTGAAACAAAACCATCCACTATTTGATCAGCGTTCCAACTTGTTTGTTTGTTTGTTTTTATACATTAAAAAAATGTGCCAGTGGTTGAGTGCTACTCTGTTGTCAGACTTACAACTTTGGAGACTGGGGAAATGGGCACATTGTGATTGGGCAATGCTGGGCTTCATCACGATATACATTTGGCAGACCTCTGCTAGGCTGCAGATGTCAAGCATCCCATTAGCCAAAATGTAGTTTCCTGGAAGATGCTGTTTTCAGATTAACTGGGCCATGTAGAAGACTCTTAAAATTAAAGTCACAAGGAGAAATTCCTCATGTAATCACACCTTTTGGTTCATGCGCAAGGGTCAAAGTAACACAACGGCTGTTGAAGCAAATGGAATGTAGGAAGGTGCCTTATACCAAGTCAGACCAATGTACCATACTGGTTCTTAGAACAGTTTGGTGAAAAGCTATTGATGGCTTACTTGCCATGATGGCTAAGCTGTGCCTCCACAGTTGGGGGCAAGAGCTGTATTGCACCCGAGTCCTGCTTGCTGGCTTCCCACTGGCATCTGGTTGGCTGCTGTGAGAACAGGATGCTGGGTTTGATGGTCCATTCAGATGGGCACTTTCCTAAGAAAGAACGTCTAGGATTGCTGCCTAAATTATAGGCACTCTATGTTATATGCATGGCAAGTAAGAATATGAGAGACTAGCAATGAATGAATCAGACTTGCCGTTCAGGCACCTCTGGGGTGCAATGGGTTAGTATGTCTGGCTGTTAACCACAAAGTTGGTGGTTTGAGTCCACATAGGGCAGGATTCCTGCACTGCAGGGGGTTGGACTAGATGACCCTTGGCTTCACTTCCAACTCTACAGTTCTATAATTCTAAGTCCATGTCAGTTTAGCAGGTGTTTGTTCAAAAGTCTCTTCCAGCTAATTCCTACACTAATCTTTAAAAATGCAAAGTATTTTGGATCTCAAAATACCAACATTGAATACATATTTTTTCCTCAATTTTTCTTTAGCCTAGAATTCCATCACAAAATCCAGAGAAGTGAACTATCTGACAGATAATTACACTCCAATCTATTTGTGGAATGATCTCCCCAGGAAGGTTCGGCTGGTACCTTCATTAGACACCTTTAAGTGTCAAGCAAAAACCTTTGCCTTCAACCAGGCCTTGGGCTGATTAACATGCAATACATTTTAAAATGTATTGTGGGAAGGTGGATTATTGTTTTATTGTTTTTATTATTTTTATTATGTATTTTGTGCTTTTTATGTTGTGAACCACCCTGAGCTCTGAGGATGGAGGGCGGTATACAAATTTAATAAATCAATAAGTGTTTAGGTCCTGCAACCCACCTTTAACCCAGCTTGCAAGAATGGGGCCACCTTTTAATTGCAATTCCTATTTAACAGATATGAAACCAAAGCTGAGAAAAAGAAACTTGCTGGATCCTTTCAGTGGGGCCGTGTTGGATCGGAGATCTTAACCAAAGCCTGATAGGTCAAAGTCCAGCCTTGGAAGAAAATCTGGTTCCAGGGGAAACACTTCAGCTTGGTAACAGAATCTGCATTGATTTGCCACATGGGCCATCAGTCAAACATCTGCTGGGCTTTTGAAAAGCCTCCCTCTTCGTTTTGAGTGCACGCAGCACTCACTTCTACAGCCCTCTATTCCACAGAGACACTCTTTGCAAAGGGAGAGCAGCGCAGCGCTATGTGGGGCTTGGGTTTCTTGGCCTTTGCAAGCAAAACCTGAAAGCAATTAAAGCCCAGTGCCATGCCAAATCAGTTATGCAGTCAGTGCTGGATTTTCCCATGGAATTATTACACAAGGATCAGGCTGCATTTGAGGCAAACGAGAATGCACAAAGCATAACACTGCTCCAGAAGAGGCTGGGCAGCTTGCGGGCAGATTTCATGAGATTTATTTTAAACTAAAAATGCTTTCATACTAATCAATTATGAGCAGCACATAGCTGGCACTGAGGCATTGGTTTGCTCAGTAAAGAATCTATCACAGGCCACAATGCGCAATTTCTTAAATGTAAGGTTGTGGGGCTCAAGCTTGCCTGGAAATGGCTACCATGAAATCCTTCACCTGTAATTTCAGATGTATGGAAGTGAGAGCTGGACCATAAAGAAGGCTTGTCGCCGAAGAATTGATGCTTTTGAATTATGGTGCTGGAGGAGACTCTTGAGAGTCCCATGGACTGCAAGAAGTTCAAACCTATCCATTCTGAAGGAAATCAGCCCTGAGTGCTCACTGGAAGGACAGATCGTGAAGCTGAGGCTCCAACACTTTGGCCACCTCCTGAGAAGACTCCCTGGGACGACAGGGTTAGATAGTGTTCTCAAAGCTACTAACACGAGTTTGACCAAACTGCAGGAGGAAGTGGGAGACAGGAGTGCCTGGCGTGCTCTGGTCCATGGAGTCACGAAGAGTCGGACACGACAAAACGACTAAACAACAATAATATTTTTATTTATACCCCCACCCATCTGACTGGGTTCCCCAGCCACTCTGGGCAGCTTCCAACATATATATAAACATAATAAAACATTAAACATTAAAAATAAACTCCCCTATACAGTTACAGGTAGGTAGCCGTGTTGGTCTGACGTAGTCGAAACAAAAAATAAAAGAATTCCTTCCAGTAGCACCTTAGAGACCAACTAAATTTGTCATATGATAAACTTAGTTGGTCTCTAAGGTGCTACTGGAAGGAATTCTTTTATTTTTTGTTTCCCTATACAGAGCTGCCTTCAGATGTCTTCTAAAGGTGGTATAGGAAATGACATATGAAATCAATTTTAAAAAAAAACATTTGGGATTAATTATGGGAATAATTCTGCTCTCCTATAACCATCCATTCAGAAGTCCCTTTGAGTGTCATAGGCGCTTACTCCAAGCTTCCTCAACCTCGGCCCTCCAGATGTTTTTAGCCTACAACTCCCATGATCCCTAGCTAGCAGGAGCAGTGGTCAGGTCAGTGGTCAGGGATGATGGGAATTATAGTCTCAAAACATCTGGAGGGCCGAGGTTGAGGAAGCCTGGCTTACTCCCAGGTGAGGTGGGAAGCAAGAGGGTGCTTTGCTTCCCCATTTTCCAAGTGAGCTGCTGGAGCTTCTAAGTTCTACTGGAGTTAAAACAGCAGCCTTACCAACTCTGCCACTCCAGGAGGACTCAGGCTCTTTCATAAATCCCGAAGCCTGTAAATCTGAAAAGGCCCACACCCTACACATTCCTATGCCACAGACTAACAGCCTCTCTAATTACGAGGTGTGGCATTTCTGGACAAGAGACAACTAATCCTCCAGACATGTGTGTTATTTTACATTTACCCTACATTTCTTGCTCTGCTTTGGATCTGAAGTTGCCAAAAAAAGAAAAGAAAAAAACCCCTAAACAAAAGCACACACCAAAGACAAAGCCCAGCAACAATATTTAGCTTGTGGTGAGGCTTGGTGGGGTTGTTATGGGTCATTAACAGTAGAGTTGTTCCTGAGAAAAGCAACTCTCGAAGTGCAGAGTTCAAATCCTGCCTCGATTGCTGCACCTACCTTTGTTACATTTCACTTATTTTTTTGCAAATGGGTTGCTTGCAGCCTGGATCACATTAACTGGCCGTTTCACATAACCCTCCCCCCACCCCCGTCTGTCAACGGTCAACACACATTATCTTCTTCAATGGACTTTGTCATGTGGAATCAGTCTTTTCAATGCTATTACTAATTTGAGAAACTTGACTCACCATAGGCTGGTTGAATTTAGTGTCCAGGTTGCAGCCCAGTTTTAATTGCTGAAGACCAGTTTATATGTTTAACAGAATCCAGTAGTAAAGAAGTTTTTTTTTTCTCCTGGACAAAACCATTTCAGATTGCAGTATAACAGGATCTCTGAAAAAGTCATCTTCATATAGTTTTAGTATAGTTTCATATAGTTTTAGTATAGTTTCATATAGTTTTAAAACAGTTGTGAGCTTAATTTTTCTAATGGCGGAACATTGCCTGGGTCTCTTTCAGAGTAGAATGTAAAAAGCTCTGGCATATTTCATTCATTCATCAAACCTCCACATATAAAAGCATCTCTTAAGATCAAGAAGAGAGAAACTGGGAGGTGCTCCAAGGTGGGTGCAAATCAAGAATAAGACAGCGCAGATTTACTTCAGAGGCGCTCACAGTGGTTTCAGCATTGCTCAGAAACGCCCAGGCTTTTGTTTTTTGTTGTTGAATGTTCAGCTCCTCTCATGAGGCAAAGATTTAGCAAATGTTTTGGCCACAGGAGAAATTATCTCATTCCCTCAGAGCAAGGATTTCACAGGTGATGATTAACTGGGAGATCACAGAGATTAAAGTAAGAAAAGAGCTATTAGGTCAGGTCGTCCCTCCCTGAGGGCAGGTGCGGAAGTGTTCGTTAGAGTAGATTTCTCCACTTTCTTGTCCAGTCTCGTTTAAATGGCTCAAACAAAACAGCTTTCACAAATTCCATCAAACTGCCACTCTTCTGCAGTCTTGAGGTGTGTGGGGTTTTTTTTGGGGGGGGGGTTGTTTAGTTTTTTGAAAATCCATGAGTTGACTCAGGTTACTATTGCTGAATAGTGGCTAGCCTTGATGCTTGGAATTCTTCACTAGGGCCACCTGTCAGGCGCAGCTCCTGCCTGAGTTAGGGAGGATTATGTGGAGAGGCCCAACACGAAGCAAAGCATGGATGGGTGAGACACAGAACACTTCGAGTATTGACAATGGCTGGGTAGGGTCAAGCACAAGAGAGCAATTGTTTGAAAGGCTATATATGAATTAGCTTCTAGAGCCATGTATTCACAGCAAAATAATAATCAGCATTCACAAATGTGTGTTGTGTACATCTTCTATTATTTCTGTGTATGGTAGCTGGAACATTACAGATGAACCAACTTGGCGCGGCTGCCCTTGGGTACAAACTCAGTTCTGAGAATATATACAGTTTCCCCCACTTTAATTTTGATTGGATATAATTGTGTGGATTATAAATTCAGGAATAAATGAATAAGGTGTGTGTGTGTGTGTGTGTGTGTGTGTTTGTGCTTTGCAATGGGGAGGTTGTGCCTCTTGCGCTTACATACTCAAGCATGCCTGCGTGTTGCCCTTCCACGGGGACCATTTTGGCTAGGCGTCTTTCAGCTTGACAAGAATAACTAATATGAGGGGGGTGACAAGGCTGAGGCAGCCTTCTTCCCCCGCCACCCCCGCTGCCACACGCACATCCTAGGGGGGCTGACAGAACTTGTCGCCTAATCTGGGATTTACTTTTTTCCTGCCCTGTCAGGGACTCTTGATCTGGGGCAGGAGAGAAAAGTCTCCGACGAGGGTTTAACTTTTAAATCCCTCATTCTGAAAGCATGAAGCATCTGTGTGCAGCAAACATATCTGACAGGCGTTGGACCCAGGGGAGGATCAGCTTCGCGAAGCTGTGCCATTGATCGCTCTGCTTCTCTCACTTCATTTCCTGCAGCGTCTCTAAATCCTGGTAGATGTAATTTCCCTTAGCAGCTGTCTTGACAGAGAATAACCTAGATTCCCATTACCTAGCATTTCCCATAGGCAAGTCTGATAGGTAGCCTCACACACTGCCAGGCCTTTTACTGTACCTGCTTTAGGCTTGGCTCGATGCCCAACTCTCACCCGGTCATAACTCTGGACTGATAGGGGTAGGTAAATGGGTTTCTCATTTCTCCACTCTTAGGTTCGGTTCTCCACATTTTATGGGGGAAATCCTCATGAAAATTAGGCAACCGTTTAGGTGCGAATTTCTCCTACTATGCTCACCTTGTACACAGCTCTGCCAAATATAAACATTTTTGCAAGACATTTGACCCTGTATATAATGCATTTTCATATGCTCTTTGCACTAACATATGCATGTATTCTGCACACTTTGCTATATGCATTTGGAGAACGCAGTATAGGCAAGATTTGGAGAAGTGCGAAATTCAAATGCTGACTATTGTTTTGGAAAGTACAAATTAGGCGAACTGAATCAAATGTGAACTGAATCAAATTTCTTTCCCATACCTTATAGCAAAGTACCAAAGCAGAGGCCTGCATCACCCTAACCACCAACCAGCCTTTGTTTCGTGATGCTCTGCCTCTGCTGTTGCTGAGATTTTCTTCCTGGCAGTGCTTTTGTGCATCAAAAAGCTTCATAACTGGCAAAAGCCTAGCAAGTGCAGCTTTTTCTATCTTTTCCTATCGCTGCCTCTCTGTGTTGAGAAAAGGCACACATGGTGTCAGTTCAAGACAGACAGACAGACAGACAGACAGACAGACAGACACACACAGTGACCTGAGGACGTACAGTGGTACCTTGGGTTACAGATGCTTCAAGTTACAGACTTTGCTAACCCAGAAATAGTACCTCAGGTTAAGAACTTTGCTTCAGGATGAGAACAGAAATCGTGTGGTGGCAGTGCAGCGGCAGCGAGAGGCCCCATTAGCTAAAGTGTGGTACCTCAGGTTAAGAAAAGTTTCAGGTTAAGAACGGACCTCCGGAACGAATTAAGTTCTTAACCTGAGGTACCACTGTAAAGGTGCTCCTCCATCAGACCATGGACCATGTGTATAAGGGAGGCCCTGCTCATAGTGCCAACAGTAGGTGAAGATGGTGGCCTGGTGGCATGAAGCAGGGACTTCTCAGGGGCAACTTACAATCTTATAACTTTATGAAGCCTAAATTTAGGAATTCCCTCCAGGCGGTATCTCAATAGAACCACAGGATAACAGGTAAGGAGTTCAGAAATGGCTACACATTTCTGCAAGTATTTCAACTTTCCTTGACTGTGGAACGCATATTCATAACGCTGATGAAAATGGTGACTCAGATTGTCACAGTCCTGCTAAAACTTACACATATATGAAACTTAACGTAGATTTGATGTCTCCTTTCCAGGAAGTTTTCCGAACATCTGAAAGTAATATCTGCCTGTGGGTAGGGAAGCTTGCTCATGATGAGCTTACAATCATGCAAATAGATTATCCGGATTCACTCTTTGAGCTTGCCTGAATTTAAACCAGGTTCAACCTTCAAAACTGCTCTGAACGTCTGGCCTGAGCCCCAAAATGTGTAAATACACACACACACACACACACACACACACACACACACACACACATCAGGCAGCAGTTCCAAATCTGAGTGTGTAACTCTTAGGTTTCAGTGCCAGCACCAATTCTTCCTTTTAGAACGGTAAAGAAGTCTTGAAATTTGACATATGAAGACAGTATCTGTTCAGATGCATATGTCACTCGTGTGTGTGTGTGTGTGTGCGCGCGTGTGTGCGTGTGTAACAATGGTCTGCAGATATGTGCAGAAGAATCTCTCACTGCCAGACTGTGGCAATGTGGTAAAGCTATAATTTTCATTCCACGGATGTCCAAAGGCGCACTTTAACTTTGCCCAGTTCTAAATGGAACTCAACTGTGTGCAAAACGCACATCAGATTCGAGATATTTTGAAAGCTTGCAAGTGCATAGAACAATGCTGTTAGACAGTTCTTTGTTATGCTAATAATCGCTTGCCAGCTGCTTCAAGCTGCCCTGCAATCATAGCCAAGAGCCAGCCAGCCCATTAAAAAGGAGCTAAGCAGGTTGGGAGGAGGGGAAGAGGGCAGCCTTCTTCACCTTCTCTTAAAGATTCTGCTACTTCTAAAATTGCAGGTCCTCCGATTGGATTCAAACAATTAATTCCCCACATGTGCAGCGATTTTTGCAATCCGAAAGGGGCATGGATCCAGTGGAACCAGATTGATTAAAGGGGACCAAAGCATGATGGACTGTGCAGCTACTACTACCAGGGAGAGAGGCCATCCCTGATAGGGAAAGCAGTAACAAATTTGCATCTCTTTGCATTTACATCCATTGCTTTGCGCAAAATTCCCTCTGGCCCCACCTACCACTGTCACGTGCCCCCCCCAGCTGTCTGCCCAGAGGGGCTTATGTGGTCCTTAATCTGAGAAAGACCCAGTGTGGCGTAATGTTTAGAGTGTTGGACTCGGACTGGGAGAGCAGGATTCGAATCCCTGCTCAGCCATGAAGCTCACTGGATGACCTTGGGCGCGTCACCATCTCTCAGCCTAACCTACTCCACAGGGTTGCTGTGGGGATGAAATGGGGATGAGGAGGATGACTGACTCGCAGGAGTTTTGCAGAATTCTGAATGGAAGGCTTTCCATCCCTACCTAGAGATGCCAGGGATTGAACCTAGAATTATTTATGTGCCAAGTATGTCCACTATACCACAACTATGGTCCTTCCTTCTTCCTTACAGCAGCTATATAGAATACCGTTCAGAAAAGGAGATTTGTCCCTGAAAGCTTGAACTAGCGGCACCTAACATCCTTTCTTTGCCTTCACACAGATGAAAGTTCATAGATAATATCCAACAGCATTACTGGCATCAAGACAGCAAGAGAGTTTTGAACAAGAACTTATGTTCAGAAAGCCCTGTGAAGATTTCACACACACACACACACACACACACACACACACACACTGAATCCATCAATAAACACACCACAATATGATGATTTGCAGCCGTTCCAGATCAAATGGTGCTTTCATACTATGCCATCCGCGCAAACACAAAACTTTTCAATAGAAGCAATTTGCACATTTGACGATGAATGAAGCGGTGTGTGTCAGCTGAGATATCAAGTGATACACATAACCATAGCTGCCAAGTTTTCCTATTTCTCACGAGGAAGCCTATTCAGCATAAGGGAATTTCCCTTAAAAAAAGGGAGAACTTGGCAGCTATGCACATAACATGTGTGAATTGGCCCTAAGTGCATCTAATAGCTTCAAGTAGCTGGGGGGAAAAAACATTTTCTGATGAAGAGGAAGAAACAAAAAGAATGAAAGAAACAATGCTAGTAAAGTTGTTTTTTAAAAATAAATAAATAAATAAATAAGCAAAGGTAGTTAAGGTGGTTCATAAAGAAAATACTCAAAACCCACAGCTGGGCAATCGCTTTATTAGGAACAACCAAATCATCTTTTTCTCAGGGCCGCCCAAATACTAGCTAGGCACTTCAGCATAAGAATAGAAGAGGAGGCTGCTGGATCAGGCCAATGGCTGATCCAGCATCCTGTTCCCACCTGTGGGAAACTCACAAGCAGCACCAAAACACATGAACACTCTTCCCTCTCACAGTTACCAGAGCATGGAATCCAGCAACATGACAGCTTCCAGCTATGGAGGCAAAGCACAGCCATCATGGTAGTAGCCGTTGATAGCCTTATCCTCCATGAATTTGCCCAATCCTCTTTTAACACCAACACTGGGTACAAATCCCATAGTTTAACTATGCGCTGCATGAAGAATAGCTCTCTTTCATGTCCCCTGCAGTTTCCAACATCCGGCTTCATTGGACATCCAGGAGTTCTAGTGTAATATTGGGCTTTTCTATCCCTTTTTTCCATACTATGCACTTAGAGAATAATTTGCTATTAGCACATATAGCCAGGGTGGGGAACCTTTTTCGGTTCTGCAGGCCAGAAGCTAGCCTCATGAGCCCACACTTGGCAGCTAAAGTCTACTTCCCCTTGCCAACGCACAATCCAGAGCGCACTTTAAGTCTCCTTGTTCTGCGTCCATCACGTCTCGAGGGAAACAGCTTCGTGGGCCAAATTTGACCCCCATAGGCTAGAGGTTCTTCACCCCCAATCTCTTAGTCCCTTTGCAGCCTAGCTATATTCCCTTACCTTGGATTTTTGTTCATCATTTTGTACAATGGCCTTGAACAACCAACATGTAGTGGCAGATGAGTCCAAAGCCTTGCTTAAACATGTTGCTGTTGTTTAGTCGTTTAGTTGTGTCCGACTCTTCGTGGCCCCATGGACCATACACTGCCTCCCGCAGTTTGGTCAGACTCATGTTGGTGGCTTCGAGAACACTGTCCAATCATCTTGTCCTCTGTCGTCCCCTTCTCCCAACATCTTTCCCAACAGCAGGGTCTTTTCCAGGGAGTCTTCTCTTCTCATGAGGTGGCCAAAGTATTGGAGCCTCAGCTTCAGGATCTGTCCTTCAGTGCTCATTTCCTTCAGAATGGATAGGTTTGATCTTCTTGCAGTCCATGGGACTCTCAAGAGTCTCCTCCAGCACCACAATTCAAAAGCATCAATTCTTCGGCGATCAGCCTCCTTTATGGTCCAGCTCTCACTTCCATACATCACTACTGGGGAAAACCATAGCTTGAACTATTCGGCAAGGTGATGTCTCTGCATTTAAGATGCTGTCTAGGTTGGTCATTGCTGCTTAATCATAGAATTGTAGAATTGAAAGGGACCCCCAACAGTCATCTCCCCCAACCCCCTGTAATGCAGGGATCTCAACTAGATCATATATGTGGGAAGGAGCTGCTGCACTAGCTTCCTGGCAGGTGGGTCGCTGTTGCTTTTCAGTAAGGAAAAAGGGCAAGGGGTGAAGGAGTGGGGGGGTTTGGTGCGGTGCAAAAGTACCAGTGGACTTAATCTGGGGCTCCTGCCAGTGCCTTTGCACTGCGCCAACCTCTCCACTGCCTCGCCCCTCCTGGTAACCCACCTGCTGGAAAACTAGCTGCTTCTGGTTCTAAGGTTCTAAGAGTCCGTTAGATGTGGAAGGAACGTGCCATAGACCTCGAGATCAGTGTTGTGAAGGATCAATTAGCGCAGCATCCTAGAAAGGAAGGAATAGTAGTGTATGGCTGCTCCTAAACCAATATGTGGCTGCATCATGAGCTGGTGGGGCCTGGAAATCTGATCTGAGACATTGCAAATCTTACCAGAGGCTTATGTGACAATTAGTTCAGCCAGGCCTTGCTGCCACAGCATTATCTATTCTTTGGAAAGCCTTGGAGATCCCATCCTGACATCCTAATGAGCTTCTGCACGCCCGGCATTTATAGCTGTTCAGTTCACAGGGGCCAATACCGAGCCTTAGATGGTCTTGGATGCATCTCTCACATTCTCAAAATTAATCTGAGCTGGATTAACTGCTTCAGAAGATCTGGGCAGACTGCCAGGGGTGTGTTTGCATTAAAATAAAACTGGACCTCAGAGAGATAGTTTGCAACATCACAAGGGAATCTCTGTGTTCTATAGTACTGTACAGTTGATTCTTTCCATCTGCCTCAGCAACAGAAGTGATACTCTATTTTTTATAAAAGGATGACTAGAAATGGTGTATGTCTGAAATATTCCTGATCTGACTAATTATAGATGGCTTGTAAAACCTTCACTTTTTTATAGCTTCATGGAAGAGTTTGTCTACATGCCTCTTTCATTCAATCTCTTCACAACATATATCAGCCTTCCCCAACCCGGTGCAGTCCAGATGTTTTGGACTACAGATGCCATTCACCCTGGCCAGTAGATACTGCAAGCATACTTCCAGAAAATCCTTGCAACAAGCTAATAATTGTGTCATTTTTGAATAATTTTGCAGAATGATTGTGCAGTCTTATCTGGCTTTTGCATTTATGTGTTAACTTCTGACCCATTTCTCAGTTGCAGAACTATCTGAAGCAAAGTCAATCCATCAGGGGCCCTCCATTTTTATTTAAAGTTTACATTTGCTACAACAAACAAAAGGGAAAACTCTGAGTTGGCGTGTCTAATGCCTACTGTGAAAGTGTTTAATGCCACAACTGTGGACCAAGGACACAAAAAGTCCGAGTGGCATCATTGTGAAAGCTAACTTGCAGATGAAATGAAATTAACAAGAGCTGTACAGAGCTTCTAGGCTTCTTTAAAAGAAAAACAGCAAGCAGCCAACTCAAATACAAATTCAAAAGGAAGCAAGCCGAGGGCAAGCCAATGCAACTTTAAGGTAAATTCATCAGATTCAATTTCAAGTACGTCAGTAAGTTGCCAGCCAAAGAGCCGCAGGGGAGGGGTCAACAAGCTTAGGGAGATGACAGAAATGGCTTCAGAGAGTCGTTGTTTGAGGAGAGCCGCTACTGTCCTGGAACTTACTATTTGAAGGTGAATTGAAGGGGTGAATTTGGATCTGTGAATTGTAACCAATGCACTCATTTGAAAGTTCCAGATTCCATTTGGTAAGCTTGCAGAGCAGTCTGTTATGGGTCTTTCCTCCCCCCAGACTCCATTCTTGTCCCCCCCCCCCTGTGTATCGCCTTGTTTCCCTGATCAGACCATGCTGGGGGGCAAATCTGAATACTCTTGTCAGGCCTGCTCCATTCTGGGATTGTAAATATAACCATTAAGGGGCTTTGTGTTACTTGGAGGAAGGTCCATATACTAAGCAAAGTTGGCCCAGCAAATTTTGGCACCTGAAGCAACCCCAAAATGGTGTCCCCCTACCCACCACCACAGAAGAAGGGGAGAAGAAACACCTACATCAGGAATAAAGGGGAAAGGAAGATCAACATCAGGAACTGCTGTCCCTGGGGATCCTGCAGCATGAGGCGGTCACCTCACCTTGCCTCATGGGTGGGTGGCCCTGATGCCGAGCTCTGGTGATAGATGTCATTCATTACTACTGTCACAGTCCAGTTTACGGGCGGTCGAAGTCCCAGCTGAGGACATCGGGACCAGGGGCAAGACGGCAGGGTGGGAGCAGGAACGGGAGTCCAGAAGCCAGGAGTCAGGGTCAGGAACCAGGAGTCAAGGAGCCAAGTATCAGGGAACAAGGAGTCAAAAAGCCAAACGCAGCAAGGCAAGAAGTGTGTTGCTGTGGCAAAGAGCCAAAGGGAAATGCTGACCTTCTATCCCTTCCCGGCTCTAGCCCCCAGGTGCTGTGCGTTACCAATCGGCCTCACCTGTGTGGCCGCACCTTGCCTCTTCAGAACAAACTTAGGAAAGCCCCAGTCCTGTGAAGCCCTACTGGTCACAGGGCCTGGCTCCTGCACACGCTCCTGACCTTACCTTCCAAGTTCCGGACTGCAGAATCCGGGACCGGCAGCCATTTGACACCGGAAGTTGTGTCAATGTAACTTCTGGTGTCGTTTTGCCCTTCTACGGGCACCAAAAGTGGCCGCCGCCGGCTTCGAAAGTCGCTTGTACGCATGTCAGGAAGTGCATCGACGCAACTTCCGGTGTCGCTCCGCCCATCTATGGGCACCAAAAATGGCTGCTGCCAACACCGGAAGTCACATCTATGCACTTCCGGACATGCGTAGATGCGACTTTTGAAGCTGTCGGCGGCCATTTTGGTGCCCATAGAAGGGCAAATCGGAAAGAAAAAAATGGCTGCCGGCAGGAGAAAATAACGGAAAAAAACGGGAGACGAAGTGATATGGGGGACCACCGGGAAAAGGTAAGTAAAAAAGGGGTTTTCCCGGGGAAAACGGGAGACTTGGCAGCTATGCTCCTGACAACTTCCCCAACTCAGAGTGGTATGTGGCCTTGGAAATGTAAAGGTTCTCTATCTCGTTAGGCTTCAAAAAATGGCAGGACCCATTAACAATATGCTTATCCTTGATTTAACCTGCTGCCTGCATAAACTGTTGAATGCTGCCTTGTGTCTTTGGGGGAAAGGTGGGATATCCATCTATCCATCCACCCATAATATTAGCTAGAGCCCACTTTCTGACAAGCAGCTTTGGACAATCTTGTCCTATAATCATTTCCCCCTAGGCAAATATTATTTTATTAAATGTTCTATTTTTAGTTTTTTTCCCCCCAGTAAAAATATTAGGGGAGGGGAACCAATCAACTTTACATATAGGGATTAATTTCTGCCCAGCAGGACATTCTTCACAGCCTTTCTAGTTGCACACTCTTTTTCTTGAAAACCTCCAAGGATATAAGACATCAGTGCACCCGTGTGCTACTTACTGTGTTGCGGATATGCTCAGACATTTTAAAAGTATTCCCCAATGTTTAATTTTAACACACATCTCAGAATTAGAACCTAGAGCTTGTTGTCCTACCCTCAGCGAATACAGTGAACTCCTTCCCCCCCCTTTCTTCCCTTTCATTAAATTTCTAAAAATCAAAAATTAATCTGTTTTGGTTAACCCAATTTCTTCCACCTTTCCCCATAAGTTTTGGTGCTTAGGCCCAGCTCTCCTTTGTAATTTTTCCAGCAGGATTTACATCAGAGTAAGTGAGCATAGGATTGCACTTGGAATTCTTCAAGTGAGGATTTTGTCATACATCAATAATTTGCAAGCCAGAGTTGGGGGGGGGGTTACAGTTTTGGATGTTCTTCCAATGATTTGAATGAATGAATGAAATGTCTGTCTGTCTGTCTATCTGTCTGTCTGTCTGTCTATGTTCATCTTTCTATATAAAGATTTGTTGGCCTCACTTACTAAAGAAGATACCAGAATATTTAAGGTTCTTCTACATCAGTGTGGAAAGCTGAACACCGCAGTCCAACCCTGATCAAAAGTAATAATTGGTTTTTATCATAAAATCATAAAGTTGGAAGGGACCCCAAGGGTCTTGAGGGATTAGATATGCCAGGATAGAATTGAGGATGCATTGATACATTTATCAATGTGTATCCTTGAACACCTCTCACTGAAAGTACTGAAGTGGGTGTTGATGGTACCTGCATGGGGATGCATATCTGGTTTATGCTTGAAGTTCTTGATTTAGCTGGTGATATGTATGTGGAGTGCTCTGGTCCATAGGGTCACAAAGAGTCGGACACGACTGAACGACTAAACAACAACATGTATGTGGAAGTCTTCTTTCACATGAGAGGAGGAGGAGGATGTTGGTGGAGGAAGAGGGTGTTGGGGAGCACACCTTCCCCGGCAGCGCAATCCCGGTGGGGTGCCACCATGGCTGGCCTTCCACCTGTGCTGGGCGCTATGCCCCCACATGCGTAGCATGCCCCCAGGACATGTGCCACACACCCCTTGATGCGCACCAGCATGGAGCTCCACCACTGGTGTAAGGCTCAGAGATAGAGCTACAAATGAGAAACCCCCTTCTTGGAATCTTCCATCTCTGCCATGAACACACAGAGGAGTCCTAGCCTTATGCCCTCCATTCTACAATAGGGAGCTAAAAATCAACCTTACAGGGTTGTAAGAATAACAAGGCGATGTGCCTGTTAACATATACAAGTGCATTATAATACAAAGTTGTTATATTTGGCTTGGATCCATAGTGGCACTTTCCTCAATCAATCTATTGGTATATAGACAAAATTCTGAAAGGTTTAGTACAGTAAAATCACTCAAAAATATCTGCATCTAACAAATTAAAATAGTCTTGCATAACATTCATGAATCCTCGTGGCATGCTGCAGAAACCTGGCTACTATCTCCATCTGCGTAAACATTAGGAAGGCTATCTTACATTCGTCTGACTGCCATGTCCTGCTAATAACCAACTGCTTGATGAACTTAGATTGAATTGTCTGATACAAGGGGCAGTGCAAAAGAACATGCACGACTGATTCCATAGGATTCTGTTCACAGGGGCATAGTCTCTCTGCAAGTGGCATTTTATGGAATCTCCTCTGTAGTACTGCCAATGGCAGCAAATTCAATCTTACTAGCACGTATACCTTGGCACTTTCCTAGATGTCTTTTTTATGCTTTATTGGTTTTAAAAACAAAACAGTCAACAAAAGCAGTCCAAAATCTATACTTATTACAAAAAAAGAGATTTAGATTCATACATAGCTAATTCCAACATGACTTCCAATCCCCACATTGTGGTTCCTAAATTACATTTTTGATGACACACTTAACTTTCTCTCTCCTAAGTTGTTTCAGTTGTATTCGTTTTGTAAAATTCTCTTATTTCATGCAGAAGTCAATCCAGGCCTGCCAAAGAATTTAGATTTTTACAATATTCTTTTAGGTATACTCTGTAAATGTCTCACTCTCTGTTAAATGTCCCACTCTCTCTTTGGTCTGTATCATCTCGGAATCTTGCTGTCGATCTTGCTAACTCTGTATATTCTAACGTTTTGTTCTGCCAATCCAATTTAGAGGGAGGGAGTGGAGTCTCCTTTCCTGAATGGCAGAGGACCTTCTGTTTATAAAAAGATTGCTAATCCAAATGGAGGCTGCCACCTGCAGAAATGGATTCGCCTCCCCCGTCTTCCATGAGCAGGAGATTCCATGAGTTAAAATCCACTCATGGGCCATCTAGAACCATCCCAATTTGTGCGGATTTCCTCATCAGGGCAGAAGCTCGGTACCCATAATCATGTAGTCCAAGATACTTTAGCCCTATTCAGGCAAACTACTCACACCTTCTGTTGAAGTGTAAGCTGTGGAATGGGGCTTTGCCAGATAGTTCAGCCCCTAATATCCCAAAATCTAGCTGGCCCCGACTCTGCTATCTGTGCACAGTTGGGGCTAGGCAGAGTATGTGTGGTCAGGGGTAGACCTCTCTGGTTCAGCCCCACTAATGAAGTGAGAGGTTCATCAGAATGAGGCTTCCAGTTATTGGAAATGTCTGACATCTTCCCCATGAAATATAAAAAACAACAGCATTAATTCTGCTTCGTAAGAGTGGAAGAGATGGATTTAGGGGAGCACAACCAGTTTGAAGGGGTGCTGAATTTTGGTGCCCCGCAGGGTGCCACTGAAATTTGAAACCCCAAGATGCACCACAGATATTGGCCTTCGTAGGAATTGCAAAGCAGCCTCACATTAGAAGAAGGGGATTTGCTGTCCAAATCTGGGACAATTTACATGTACACATGTTGCCAACAATTATCAGATTAAGGGAAAGGGAAAGAGGGATTATCCGTTTCAGCTGGAAAGTCTCAGTGCTTGCAAACTGCAAGAGGCATTTATCAATATATAAAGTGGGCATAATAGATTGACATACCAAAGTGATCTGAAATTTAATCCTTGGGTTGATCTAGCCAATAGGAACAGAATCAGCCATATATTTTGCCCACAGAAACATTTCACTTAAATGCTGTTTCTCGATGGCGAAATAAACAATCACCACATTTAAAGGTTTTAAATCAAAATGATTCTTTAATCATTTTAATAAATATATATCAAGGAAAAAAACTCACTTTACTACAACACCACTTAGTATACAAGTACCTAAATATCTAAGCTTAAAACATCAGATGTTTGACATATACTGGAAAAGAACAGATTTTTCTATTCTCAACTGAATATAAACACAAGAAAACCCAGCAATTAAAAAAAAATGGTCCATGTGGACAAATGATTAAATGATCCTACTCATACACTGTATGAATGAGACCTATATTTAATATTGATAGCAATTTTTAAAAATGCTTTTGTCTTGGAGAAATAAGGTAGGATAATTTTTTAAAATATTAGAATTGATCATCCTTGCAAATTTCTTACTTTTGGCATAGATAAAGGTTATATTTAATTATCTGCAGAATTTTGTCCTGGTATTTCCAAGAAATGCACCCAAGAAAGGTAGGAATATCTTCAACACAATCATACCTCATGCAAATGACAAGCTGTTAACGATGACAACAGAATGTGTTGATCTACTGTGCAATCTCACCTATGTGTTTTTAAAAGAATGCAGGAGGGTGGGTGGAAAGGAAAACACTGAAATCCATAATGAAGTCGTCCCTGGTCAAGGACTTGGTTCTTCATGGCTGGCTTCTAGGAACTTGAGCTTCCTGCTTTGCATCGCTTCCCAGATGTTGGAGTGTCCCTCACCTGCCCCATCTGCTTGCTTGTGTGGTTCTATGACTGGTCCCATGTTCTCAGATTTGGAAGTAAGGGGTTAAAATCCTCCTTCCCCTGCTCAGCTCTGGCTTGCAGCAGACATGGAAGCATAACAGCTTGGCTAAGCTGGTGGCCCATGGGTGTCACAAACAGATAAGGGCACAGCAAGGTCACACACTCCACTGCCCACTCACATTCCTGAACCCTACATATTTCAAATTGGTTTAAAACCCCTATCACATTTTCAGCTTTGTCCCTACAGTGAGCTCCCAGTTCCATTGTTAAAAATGAAACTGGGGGGAATTCTCATTGGTTGCTAGTTGCAGGTACCTAGGCCACCACCATACAGATAATCCCTGGGATCTATGGTATTTTAAACTCTTGGCCCAGCCTCTGGTTATCTGCAGAGCCCTTTGCGGAGTAGTCACAAGGGACCTTCCATATCTGCAATTAGGTCAAATGGTTCTCAGGTCAAACCTGAGCATAGGGAAGTGCCTTATACCATGCCAGACACTGTATCCATCTTGCCAAATATTGTATGCACTGGCTAGCAGCAGCCCTCTGGCAGAAGTCCTTCCCATCACATGCTGGCTGAGAACTGTATCAAAAGTGTGCCCATAGGGGAACAGGAGCTGCTGAATAGTTAGTTAGCCTCACTTGGCCCTTTTGTCTGCAACCTGTGGGCTGTAGGGTGGGGAATGAGGGATTTGAGAGATACTATGTATGGTAAGTCACTTTCCGGGGACCTATTTATTGTGCCTTCATCCCAATTTGTTTAAGGGTGGGTTAGACGTTTTCCAGGACATTTTCCCATCACTTTCCATATCACAAAAAGTCTGAATTTGCAGGTGGGGGGAGCAAATCAACTTTAACAGCAAAACCTGAATTTGCTGGTACGTGATTGAATCCCTCCCGAAAATAGCAATGATCTGGTAGTGCTCATAGTTATTTGAGTAACCCATGTGGCTATTGCACTGGGAATACAGTGGTGTCTCGACTTATGAATTTAATCTGTTCCGAAGGCACCTTCGTAGGTCGAAAAATTCGTAAGTCGGAAAATCCCTATCTAAAACCGCTGCGGTTTTCTTTTGGATGTCGAGACATTCGTAAGTGCGCAGCCATTACCCCCATTTGTAAGTCGAAAAATTCGGTTGTCGAGTCGTTCGTAAGTTGAGGTACCACTGTAAAAAAATAGAGGTTTAAGGGAACAGTAAACAGGCCTTGAAGATCAAACCCCCCTTTCTTTTGTGTGGGGTGTGTGACAGGAGGTTACAATTGAATACACCCTGCTGATAGTATGTTTTGGTTAAAGGAAGCTCTTCATTTGCCCCTAAACAAAAACAAGGGCAAGATTCAGTCAAAGTTAAGTGTTGTGCTAAAATTAAGATTGCTCTTAATACAGGTCTTGCTCTCCCGTGGGGAGGATAAATGTAAAGAGTTGGGTGTTTCTCCCCATCTGGTTGGTTGGTTTTTTCAGCAATCAAAATATCTTGGTGATTTCAGTGGGGCAAAATTCATGGTGTGCCAACCCTCCCCCTGTTATGTGTGGGATTCATAAGGCCTGAACTTCAGCCAGATTCTGCTCAAAATGTGTGTTTTAAATTGAAGACACCTGAAAATGAACAAAATGTGCTTCTTACAATTGAAGATTACCCCCCCCTGTTTCTCCAAGATAATCTTAAAAAAACCTTACATTCATTTCAGATAAAATCTTATATCACCACATCATTTAGTAACATTGTGCTTTTCTTCCCCAAAATTAAAAAAACACCCTAAAGTTATATGAAACCCCAGTACATGCTCTTTACAATTTTAAAGAGAGAAAATGATGTGAAACAGAATAAAGCATGCCACTGGTTCATGAACTTCATTATACCAGGAAAAAAAGGGAAAAATCACAGCAACAGACAGTTGCCATAGAAATGTTCAAGCAGCTAACGCTTGTTTACAAGAGACATCTCTCTATTGTTTCTTCTTCTTCTTCAATCCTTCCTAACTATGGCAAATCAAAAAGCAATTGAGCAAAAACGAAGAATAGATGCATTTGAATAGAAAATCAAACACAGTATTTCAAAGGATACAGGTTTCTAATAATATTTGATCCACCCTGTCATTATTATTATTTTATTTCCTGTTTAGGTTACATCCCTGCTGTAGCTGATTTGTTTTTGTTTGTTTGTTTTTTAAAAAAAAACAACAACTTAATTTTCACCCTGGAAAAATTAAGATTAAAAAGTAAGGCACCAAAGAAATCCTGCCCTTTATAGCAACAAACCACCATAAGGCTCACTCATTCTTGCAGCTTAGCTGAAATCTGTGCATGTGCTGGAACTGTTTGCTTCTGATAAATATTCCACAAAGAGGTTTTATTGCAACCAATTGGGTCAGTTGAACCAGACACATAAATACATCCGAATGGTTTCAATACTAGATAACGAAATGGTTGTTTTCATCTTCAACTCTCCCTAGTCTTTCTCATGGCCATAATTCTTGGGCAAGAAGTAGAACTCCCCCTTTGCTGGTAATAATTTGTTTATCAGATATATAATTAATTGATACGCACAAAGGAGATTTCTTTTAATACATGTCAGACTTCCCAGGGGCCTAGGTGAAAAGGGTTGTGTTTTCTCCGTCTGGTTTATTGGTTTTCCTCAGCGACAAAAGCTAAAATACACATTGCAATTCAACTGAGCTCTTTATGAAGATTCCATATATGTATCAATAGTTCTGCGATGCAAACCATACATACATACATACGCTCCTACGCACTCTGCTGCCAAGTCCTATCCATGAAGCTTGTGATATGATTGTATTGGCTGTATAAAACTATCAGAAAAATTCATCCGGAATGGAATATTGTTCGATAAATTCAACATGCTTGTGCGTGCTTTAGAACTGCAGTTATAAATATGAAGGTGGTTCATATTTTACTTCCTTTACTGCAACATATTTTGCCACCTGGTAAGCATTCCCTTTTTCGTAAGGATTTCTTCCAAGTTTCGGTCATGTTGCTCTTGTCAGCACACCCCGCCTCAAAATAATCGTAACATTTGCTTTTACATGCAATTCCATGGTCGCTTTTCATAGGCTCCCAATCCCGTTCTATATCGTGGCTTCCTTTCTCATTGGTTAATACAGTCTTGTCCCGGTTCCCATGCAGCCCAGCATTAGTAATGAAAATTTCATTGATGTGTATCTGATCATCGCTCCGGTAAACTGGGGTACTGCCAACACCATATTCCACCTGTTGAGAACAACTTGGCAAAGATATCGAGGAGGAGGAGGAGGAGGAGGAAGAGGAGGAGGAGGAAGAAGAAGAAGAAGAAGACGAGGAGGAGGAGGAATTTCCCATTGCAGAATTAGCAGACAATGGCAAACTTAAATAGTGGCTGCTGCAGTCTTGGTAAAAACAGCAGGTGTGGATCTTTTCGCAGTCCTCCCTTGCCATCCGAAGACGTTTTCTATAAGGACAGTCATGAGAAACAAACCACTCCTGGGCAGAGGCCCCCCCAAAGGAGCAAGCAGGGAAACACCAGTTGTTTTGCATGATAATTTCCCCATGAATTCTCTTCATTAAATTG